>NC_090448.1:89783741-90087503 GCF_031143425.1 Pleurodeles waltl | reverse complement strand
GATATAAAGACATGTCTACTAGATGTCCTGGAACATGGATCGAAACTACACACAGAAGTGAAGTAGGAGAGATGTGTATTAAAAGAGAAACAGCTGTTTGCAATAATCTCTAAATCTCAACTTCCACGCTTTAATTGCCATAGTAAGAGTTTCGTCCAACCAGCCAGTACAAAACAAGTTATAAAAACACAACTTTTGCAAGCACATAAAGAAATAGATAGAGCAAAAGAAAGAAGTGAATTTTTCAAGGACATTCTGTTACATGATCTTCCAACAAATGTATTATTTGATGGAGATGCTGCAACCAAACCAGTGAAGCACAAACTTATACAAGAGCCCTGAAAAAAAACTTTCACCAGAACAATTTCAATTAAAAAAGGTTTCCTCATTACAAAACTGCTGTTGTTGTGGAGCATATTTCACAATTGCGAATGGTCAAGATTTCATCCATGCAAAATTTCGGAGTGGTCATTCAGACTGTTCTACATATATCAAAGTTAGTATGCACCTTGCAAGAACTGCACATTGTCTTTGATAGTTATCTTGAACTATCTGTCAAAGAATGTGAGTGAATCAGACAAAGATCTACTAGTGGAACAATTGGCCTTGCCTGCATCAAAAAGTTGACACCTATACCTGTGCGACTTGATAAATTTTGGTCAGCAACATTGAACAAGATGAACTTGGAGATGTTAACCTGCCAAAGCATTGCTGATGCTTCAGTGAACACTGAATTTCCAATTATTGCAAGTGGAGTGATTGTCAATGAGGAGTTGATACCTGCAGAGATATATATTCAAAAGGTACAGGCCATATGGTTCAAGAACTTAACAGCAAATTGGAGGAAGCTGACCTTCATGTTGTACCACATGTTGAGTGGATTGTTTGAAATGGTTCCAATCGAGTTACTATACTGTCAAATGAAACAGATGTTATTATCGTGCTACTTAGATATGTTGCAATGCTCATATGTAAAAGATTGTCAAAATTATGGATACATTACGGAACAGGCGAGAAAAGACACTTAATCCCGCTTCATATTCTGTACAAGAAACTTGGCCCAGAGAGATGCCTAATGTTCTTATCAAGGCACGTATCTTACGGCTGATGACACTATGACCAAAATTGGAACAAAGCTTGGAGCTTTAACTGCTGTACCTGTAAAGTTTCTAAAAGGATTTGTTGAGTCAGAAGAATGTGACTTTGAAGACGTATAAAAATATCTTGTTCTGACTGTCACACATTTGATGATCTTCGGTGCAGTGAGTTCAAGACATAAGTCCCGCTAAGTGACCTACCACTGGCGACATATTCTGTGCATAGACACATTAAAAGAGCGTTCTACTTGATCAGAGGATGTGTAGATGTTTTGGATCATGCTTATTTAGAGAAAGAACCATGTCAATTTGTTTGGGAAGATATTGAAGGGGGTGCTAAAACCTATGAAATTTCTAAAGCCTCTACCCACAGACCTTACACATATATGCACTTGCAAAACCTGTGTTACAAAATAGGTCCTTGTCTATATGTTCTTCTCAGGTGTTCAACATTTTGCAAATGTACCACGAGCAATTGGCAAAACAAATAAATAAAGTGAACTATGAAAATGTGCCTAAAACAGGAAAGATAAACATTATTTTTTTCATATTCAGATCAAACCTTTGTTTGGTGTATTTATAAAAGGAATAAAATCCATTATTATTTGTTTTATTTCTATATAGGTCTCATCTTCCTCTATTATAGCCACCCCTCTGGAGAATAACAGAAGGGTTGCTCTGAGGAGTTATTTTTTATCTCTATAAGACTACTTCACCCCCAAAACTTATGCTTTGACACCAAAATGGTGTATATAGGTCTCATGGTTCCTGAAATATTACATCATCACTCCAACACATCTGCCATTTATAAAAAATGTCATCCAGAAGAATTTGGACCTGAACATCAATGTCCACCCAAGTTAAATAACTTCTCTAATGATCTAATGATATTTATATCAGAGTTCCTATAGGAAATTAATTTTCCTGTATCTTTATTGCTCTGGCACTGTTTTATTAATCTGTCAAGCCGGGGACAGGAAAAAATGGTGGTTCCAAAAATTCCCATGTAAATTCCCATAGGAAACTTTGTTCAAAAAGTTTGAAAGTTAGGTTAAAATTGGGTATAGTGATAGGATCTTAGCTTACAGTAAATGAAAAAATCATTCAAAGAAATTCATTGATCGAATGAGGGTTAAAGTGATGTTATAGTTATGTGTGAAATGAGTTGAGAACTATTGTTTATGTACCAAAAAAACACTGTAATTTTTCAGTTAAAGTTGACTGAACTAACGATAACTTGCATCGTGTCATAAAATATTTAGGTCTGTGGAGTATAACTGGGGAATTTTCATTTTTGGGGGGATTTATACATTAACTTTTATATTATTACAAGACATAACTACGACTTCACTTTAACCTTTGTTTTTTCAGTGAATTACTACATTTTTGTTAATGTAAAGTAAAAGCTTATTACCGTACTGTTAGAAATGGGGTCTTTGGTTGGCAGTTAGGTTACCCTCTGTCCAAGTAAGGACCCTCACTCTAGTCAGGGTAAGTCACACACAATCCAAATTATCCGGTGCCCACCCTCTGGTAGCTTGGTACTGAGCAGTCAGGCTTAACTTAGAAGGCAATGTGTAAAGTATTTGTGCAATAAATCATACAATAACACAATATAGCACCACAAAAATACACCACACAGTGTTTAGAAAAATATATAATAATTATCTGGTTAAATGCAGGTCAAGACGATTATAATGCAATAAGTATATTTTGAGATATCACTGAAAAGTGATGTAAAGTGTCTTAAGTCTTTTGAAAGCAAACAAAGTCTCTTTCAAGCACAAAGTACCTGATTCACGTGAAAAATCTCCGCAAAGAACCGCAGAGGAGGAGATGCTTGGATACAAATGGGTGTGTGTCGATTTCTCGGGCTGCAGACGGTGATGCGTCGTTTAGTTTTCACGCAGGGACGGCTGTGCGTCGATTTCCGGTGCTCCGTCATGGATCCTCTTTGGGTTGTGGGGTTTTCCGATGCCCCAGGGACGATGTGTGGATTTCCTGCACTGACAGAACGAAGTCACAGGAGCTGTGTCGATCCGGTGGGTGTTGGGTCTAATTTTCTCCTGCACAGCAGGCGCTGCATTGATTCTTCTCTGGAAGTCGGGCTGCGGTGTTCCGGTTCGGCTGTGCGTCGATCCAGTGGGCCATGCGTCGAATTTCCAGTTGTTACGCTGGTTCTGCGTCGATCTTCTCATCACAAAGTCGGGCTGCGTTGTTCCGGTTCGCATGCTGTGACATTTTCACCGCAGGGCAGGCTGCGCGTCATTTCTGGCAGGCTGTGCGTCGATTTTCGCCTCACAAGGAGTCCTTCATGAAGAGATGAAGTCTTTTTGGTCCTGAGACTTCAGGGAACAGGAGGCAGGCTCTATCCAAGCCCTTGGAGAACAATTCTTCACCTCAGCTAGAGAGCAGCAAGGCAGCAGGGCAACAGCAAGGCAGCAGTCTTTCACAGAAAGCAGACAGGTGAGTCCTTTGGGCAGCCAGGCAGTTCTTCTTGGCAGGAAGCAGGTTCTGGTTACAAGTTTCTTCTCCAGGAAGTTTCTGAGTTGGTAGGGGCAGAGGCCCTATTTATATACCCAAATGTGCCTTTGAAGTGGGGAGACTTCAAAGAGTGGCTTAGAAGTGCACCAGGTCCCCTTTCAGTTCAATCCTGTCTGCCAGGGTCCCAATAGGGGGTGTGGCAGTCCTATGTGTGGAGGCAGGCCCTCCACCCTCCCAGCTCAGGAAGACCCATTCAAAATGCAGATGTATGCAAGTGAGGCTGATTATCCTGTGTTTGGGGTGTGACTGAGTGAATGCACAAGGAGCTGTCAACTAAACCCAGCCAGATGTGGGGAAGGAACAGATCCATTTGAGAGTAGATCTCTGTATGCCAATCTCTTGGATTCATATGATGAGGGTGTTATGGGAGACAGTGTCAAGCAGGATGAGGGCTGCTGTTTCTCCTCGGTCCAGGATGATTCAAATTTTGTCAGTGGCTGCGCAAATTGCTTTTTCGATGCTGTGGTTCTTTCTGAATCTTTTTTAAGTGTTGTTAATAAGATGGTGAAGTTTGAAGTGAGTTGTGAGTTGCTTTTTGATGGCCTTCTCAATCACTTTGGCTGGATAGGGGGGGGCAGGGAGATGGGTCTGATGGGTTGGAATTCCTTCATCTTCACGGCTGACAGAGCAGTCCTGTAAGTTTTGACTGCCCTCTGCTGTGTCACCCAACCTTATGTCAGAGCTGTAGGGTGCACTTGATACCTCCTCACTAGTTTCCAAACCTTTGGAAGTGTGTCTGAAAGTAACAAAGACCTCTTTTGCCCTCCTCCCACAGATGATCATCACTGGAGAGATCAGCAGGGTGAGGAGAATGGTGACTCCACTGCAGGTTTAGGGCAACCTGTGGCTGACACATTTTACTGGACAAGGTTTAGGGCTCGTCCTTGGGGCGCCTGTTTGATTCCACTGTGAAATGTACAAAAAAGCAAGAAGGCAATTGCAGCACTGTTGTGACAATTGGGGAGTTGTCCATTAGCAGTGAAACTAGAGTTTCTCCTGGCCAACTGACCATGCAGTCCTCATGCCATTCAAGCATCAATGGAAGCACCCTTTGGAACCCACATTAGAAGATCCAGTCTCCTTGGATATAGATGTCTCACAAGCATAATAAAGAGAGAAGTGCTTGTGCCTACCAAGGTTAAAAGTATTGTAAAGAATGTCTTGCTCATAATTCCTTAAAATTGAGTGAATTTTAGAGATTGGAAGCAAGAGGCACAATATTCCTTAGAAGTGCACTTTATAAGTTAATGTAGTGTGGACTTCAAGAATAGAGGCTAAATAAGCTCAGAGTGATTGAACCAAGAATAGAGGCTAAATAGGTTCAGAGTAGTTGAACTTCTGAAAATATCATTCTTGAAGCACACAAAAGCCTTTCCAAGGACAGGCAATATATTAACATCTTAAAATGTATGTGCTTCCACACTTGAGCTTGGCATCAAATAATATTGGTTGGGGTCTTGCCTCTCTGGAAATCCTATGAGTAGCCTTAACTAATGCTGTTGATACATTGGCAGCATAAAAACAATTCACCATTAACCTCTCTATATATTAACTCATGAAACGGTGAGTTTATCGGAGGACATAAATTCAGTTCTGTTTTATTACTAGTGTTTTTTATTATTGTGTCTGCCTTGTTATGGCGTGGATTATATTGTGCCTTTGTTTTTTTCTTATATTTTGCTGTTTATTTCTGCCAAGCACCTTGCAGCTAATGTATCTCTGACATTAATATTAGCGCTTTACAAGTTAAATACAAAATACACCGTATTAAGTCGGATGTGGCAGAAACACAAGCGAGTTCTGACACTACTCAGAGCTTTCATAGAATCAAAGAAGATTGATTGGATGTGGAATAGTGTGCGCTGCTTCCCCTGCTCACTTTTTTAACCGCAGAGGTTTCTTAAAAGACCGGAATGAGCAGAATAATTTGTATGTTTCTGAGCAATTGGCTAACACACAAAGCAGGCACCGCAGACCAATGTGCGAGATGGGATTCAGGACTTGTTTGTCAGCTGCCTCAGTGTTAAGGCATGAATTCCACAGACTTCCAGTGGCAGGCAAACAACACGCAGTCCCAGCTCGACCCTCGCACCGGCCTCCCACCCCCACAGATACGCTGTGCCTTCGGGTAACCCAGCCGGATGAGAAAATCTATTCCCTGACCATTCCCATTGCCCTCCATCAATTGCTCATCGATCTCACAATGGAGCTATTGAAGTGGTAAATACCAGAGCCTGACTAATGAGTCCCACTTTCGCACTCCTGGCGATGCATTATTCATGTAAATGAGTGCTTTTGAGTGGCACGTCCTCCCCAATGCACACAATTATTCATGACGAGAGCCAGTGATTTGTTAGCCTCTGTTCGAGGGCTTTTGCTGCTTCTTTATTGTCTGCGCGTTGCGAGCTGCAGAGCGGCAGCGGGTGCTGGTGGCTTTCCGCTGCCGCGAGACGCTACCTCAGTCATTACCTCAAAACAAGCATTGGCAAGTGCCATCGGTATCGCCTTTTGGCTTTGTCATGGCAGAGCTACTCGCTTTGCCTATGCTTTTTGCCGATACTGTTCAGAAGCAGCAAAAAGAAAACAATGGTTATTGCTCATCCTAAGCACTATCAACAAAAAAAAAGCTGAAAAGGGCGATTATGTATAGGCGCGCATACGTCATCCCGCCTGCACATGCATGTGTCACTATGCTTTTGTGCTGCCGTATGATGGTGCATATGAGCTTACGCGTCACAGTCCGTGGGCGTACGTACGTTATGAAGCGACAGACTTTTTTTTTTCTAATTTACTATTCTAAAAAGGTAGACACCAATTCTGGAACAGTACATTTGAAAATATGTTCTACATTTTATTAAAGGGAAAAAGAAGCAAATTGCAGCTGCCGACTCCTCCAAAAAAGCCCAAAAAGCCAAAAAACATAGCACCACCTCACTGACAGGCTAATTATACCTAATCCATATTAGTGTCATATTGGTCGCTTGCAAACTCACAGGTGCCTCCTATTTAACAAATATCCTTGGACAAGCACTCTCTTATGGACAAGATAATTCAGCACCTTAATGGAGCAGCGGTTCACAGGAGGCCATCTTTTTTTGCGTTCTAGATATCTGCATTGGGCTGAGAGGTCTTCAGTCTCCTCCACCCCATCCCCGCCCCATTTTCCCCCAGGCTCCCTGGGCTGGGTTTGCTGAATGGGCTAGACAGCTGGCTTGAAGTTCAGCCACAACAGAGGTATTCCTGCAAGTACAGTTACAGCCCTGACAAATCCTCTGTGTGTCTTGTATTGCGCCCCACAATGACTGCTGACTTTCTGTCTCAGCAAATGCGTCCATTACTTACAGTTAATGGTATTACTCCTAGTCCAACTCCCTCACCTTCGTTCTGAACCAATGATGCCCCTTGCCTCCCACAGACCCCACCCTCCTCTAAATAAAAACTCCCTCCACCCCCTCCTCGTCCTGTACGTAAACAAGCCAATCCAAATACTCAGTTGGTCCATACCAGGAGGGTGGGAGGGAACTGGAAGGAAGGCGAGGGAGTAGGACTAGGAGTAATGCCATTAATGGTAAGTAATGGATGCATTACTTCCAGGCCCTCCCTCGCCTCCCTTCTGAACCAATGAGACGTAGCAAGCAAAAAAGAAATGGACAACTGAGTCAGAACAGAACCCAAGGAAAGAGAGAGAGCCCAAACAGCAGACCCAACAGAAAGCCAGACTTTCCCACTCAGGAATCCGAAAAGGGGCAAAAACCCAAAACAGATGGGGAAGCCCAAGGCAGGGCCAAATAAACCCCATCCACCGAGGTCCCCCGGCAAAGCTCGCACAACAGAGGCCAACAGAACCAAGGTTGAAGAGCAGACGTCAACTAAGGAACTGGAACAGAAGGCCACCAACACGAACCCCAAAGCCCAACCATAGCAAAAGACCCACCTGGCCAGGTCTATCCACAGAAGGGAAACAGCAAGTCCAAAAGAGCAACCAAACCCAGAGGACATGGACAAAAAACCCAGAGCAAGCATGCCCCAGGGAGGCAGAACGGACCTTAAAGAGCCAAAGGGCAAAATAACAACACCCCAGAACCCATGCCCGAACTAGCACCACCGGACCCCACAGGAAAGTCCCCAAAAGAACTCGAGCCAGGAGATCCTGCTGAAAGGGAACAACAAAAGGCAGGGGTAGAGATGCCACAGACCTAAAGGCGTAAACAGCACCCTGACAGAAATGTACGTCAGAGGGGCAGAACGCACACCATCCCAGATGAGGTGCGGGAGAGGATGGAACCCCCAGGGACCACCTCGAGGCCCAACCAGGTCTGGCAAAAATGACCCAGACACCAACAGACACAGAAACCACATGAAAGAAGCTCTGACCACAAGACCAGAAAAGGCAGCAAACACAAAGGCCCCAAACGCCAACAAACCCCCACAAAGGGCAAACGAAGGGCCAACCAGACACCCACGAATGCCAGAAACAGAGGCAGGAGAAAGCCAACAGAAGGAGGAACAGGACCATAGCCCACTTCAGAGCCACGGGCCACAAAGACCCAGATCCAATAACCAGAACTAACACCAAAGGGCAAGGCAAGCAAACCTGCAGGAAAGGCCCCAGAAAACAGGACAGGGAAATGCCCACCAAGAGCGCCCGACCCACAACAGAAGACACAACAAGGAAGCTACACCCATGACTGCCGAACAACAAGTCTAAAAGTACCCCCAGGCCGCAGCCAGAGCACCAGGGAAGAAGGAAGCTGGGCAATCAAACAGCAACAACCCGCACACAATACCAGAGCAGCAAGCAGAGTAGAGCACATAGCAGCCACCCCAAAAGCCACTGCCAGTGAAAGGAAGACAAGTACCAAGAAGGGCGTCAAAGCCGCCTACGAAAACCAGCGGACAAGACCAGCATCCCAGTCATAGCAGCCTCGAGCCCAGAGGCGAACTGCACAAAAGGGGCCGCAGAGGGAGCCCTGCACACCGAAGCATGACAGCCAAGCCGAGCAGAGGAGATAAAAGGGAAACCAGAGGACCAACACCCTCCACAAGGAAGGGTACAAGGACTGCAGAAAGCAACATGCAACCCAACGAGCATGGAAAAAGGGGGAAACAAAAGGCAACACCCGAGCAAGAGAGGGTGCCCACAAACGAAGGCAAAAGCACAGGAACAGTCACACCGACCCAGGCAGGACCACGGCAACAGGATCAGCAGGCCGCGCCCAAAGGCCCCAGCCACCATAACCCACAACACCATACACACAAAAGCAGAGCACACAACCAAACCACAGAGAGGGATGAGCTGTGGATGTGGGGTAGCGAACGAGGGAGAAGGCGATGATAGGACACCCAACCGCGAAGCTGGAAACAGGCAACTGACACACTGCACAGAAGGGAAAGGACCAGAAAGACCCCAGGACCAAAACCCACAACAGGCAGCGTGAGGGGAGACAGGAACACACATTCAGCTGCACGGGGGTGGGAACCAGAACCCCCATGCCACAGATGACCCCCAGAGCCCCATCTGAAGGCCACAAAACCAACCCATGGACTGGGAAGGCAACCACCAAATGCAAAGCCAGGAAGCAGGCAGCCCAGAAGGGCACGGCCGAAGCCGCAGGAAGGACTGTAAAGAAAGGAAAGAAAGGAACCCCAAACAAAGTCCAACTATAAAAGAAAGAAAGAAACGGGCAAGCGTCTGAAAGACATTACAGAAGTGAAAGGACACCATACACCCCAGGACCAGAAACCACAACAGAATACTCTCAAGAAGAAAGGGGTCTACCCAAATTAACCGAATAAACCTGGGTAGGGTATACACAGTATGTAAACAATAGTGGTCAAATGGTAGGAAAAACATATATTGATTCTCATTCAATTAAACTATAAATCAATCATTGGGATTGCACTTTAATTCCTCAATTCATTATATCATTCTACTTTTCCAACAACAAGGATAGCGAAAAAGACATACAAAAGCATACTGACAGAGAGAAAAAGACACCCACAGTATACAGAATCATGGCAGCCAGGCAGGACAAGGAGCGGGACCATCAGGCGACCCAGGGACAGCACAAACAGAAGGCCAGCCCACAACACAATGAAAGAAATAAAAAGAGGCACAACCCTGTCCCTCCGCTCATCCATCATGCAGCCGATACGGGCCGAGAACCCCCAAGGAGCTGACCCAGAAGTATAGCCACAGCAGGACTGTCGTACTCCATCACAGCACCTGCAGACTGCACTCAGCCCGCAGCAATGCTGAAGACAGAAAAACACTACCCAGCCCGGAAAGCACCCCTCAGAGCCCCACACATGGAGGGGACGACAACAAGGAAGCCGCCAAGCCTTGCTAGGAAGGGACTAACAGCCGTCGCAACATAGGTAGTCCCGAAGTCTGACAGATATATATAGGAGAAGATAAAGAAAGCCAGCTCATGAAACAACAGACGTCCCTAATCAAATCATTTTTCCATACATCCATTAAGTACATAGACTGCTATTCTGAAGGTGACGTAAGAGGAAGAACCAGAAGAATCCCAGACAGGCATGAGAAGGGAAAGGGTAGAAGTCAAACAAGGAAGAGAGCCCCAATGCCCAGAGGGAGAAACAGTGACACGACCCAAGCAGACCACACACAAGTTGTACAGATGAGGTGGAAGAAGCCATCACAGGCAGGAGTCTGGGCACAATCAGTGCAAGAGATGCCCTCAGCCTGCTGTGGCCTGGTGTGGAACCTCCTGGCCTGTGGAAAGTGCGCAGATCGGTCCGCCATATGGCACACTGAGTATGAATCAGAACCCTGGCAAGGCAAACCCAGTCTACCAACCATTTGGAGGCGGGAAGGATGAATAACAGAAATGGAGTAAAAGCAACAGATGCCAAGTACAGCACTAAGGCACCGTAGGATGGCAGCAGGCTGCCTGAAATAGGGTGCAGCAGACAAAGCTTTCTGCAGTAAGCCATGTCGCACTAATAGGAAGTGGTCAAACAATCACCCGCCTGTGCCCCAAAGAGCAAAGAACAGTGGCAGCACTGCTTCGATTAGCCACATGCTCCACTGCCCAGTCCAGTGGAGCAAACCCCACCCATTGCAATGGAGATACATGGGACCACATGTGGTGGCTCCAAGGAGATCGACGGGAGCAGGCAAAGAAAACCATCAGGAGAGACGGAAACACCCACAACAGAAAGCGGGCAGATCCCATGCACACCTGGAAGACCAGCAGCCTGAGACAAAAAGAAAACGTGCAGCAAACCCGTTCCAACCACCACAGTAACACCATCCACAGCCACCGCACACGTGCCTAGGTCGTCACTGGCGCACATCCAGAAGCACAGCTCCAGCCGCAGCAGGACCACACGATGTTGTCACAGCTTCTGCAAGCAACGTTCCAGAGAGAGCCACGCTCCACCACGAGAATGCAGCCAGGCCGGCAGCCCGCTGCAGGGAGCACCATACCCCACCGAGATCCAACACTGGAGACCCCTAGGCCCCGCCTTGGAGGAGAAAAGAGGTAAGCCAACAGGCGATACAAAAAAAGAACAGGACAAGTAGGGGGTGGAGGCAGTTTTTATTTAGAGGAGTGAGGAGTTTATGGGAAGCAAGGGGCCTCATTGGTTCAGAAGGAAGTCGAGGGAGAGACGGGAGGTAACGCGTGTTATCATTTCAGAACATGATTGTTTCATGCTTATAATAAAGAGTTGTGACTTGGCTATTTAATATGGACTGGTGGGCGTAGGCATGGATCAGAGCGGTCATTATCCCATCCCACACCCACCAACAAATAAAGGCAGGAGTACCCGGCAACACTTTCATTACAACTGAAGTGCTAGAGTAAGTACTCATCGAATGGTAGTTAAAAGACAGTACTATGCCAGAAAATTTTGCTGTCCACAAAATTCTATAGAATTAGCCAGAGTATTAAAATATAACTTATATTGTAATAGTGTTTTGTTTTCTGTTTTCTTGGTTCTGTGAAGCCATTGATATCATGCAGCAGTATTTAAATTTAAAGCACACAAAGATGGTTGCTAACATTGACCGTATAGAGTTGAAACACAGTATTGACAGGCTGCCCCAGTGACTAAGGGGCTGATATAGAGTTTGGCAGAGGGGCTTACTCTATTACAAACATGACGGACATCCTGTCCACTGTATTAAAATTCCATTATAGCCTATGGAAATTGTAATACTGCAGACAGGATGTCCGTCACATTTATGATGGAGTAATCCCTCTGCCAAACTGTAAATCAGGCCCTAAGTGTAGATCTAGGCTCATAAGCAAAATATTTCTTTCTTTGTATATAAGGACACACGATTCTGGTACACATTTCTAAATGGCTAAGACTAAGATTGACGACTGAGAACAATGAATTAATATATAGGGTCAAAAACCATATATAAATGTTTAAGTCTGACGTATTGTATGGTACTTTCTATGAGGTTTAGAAGAAAAATATATATACTGGCTATGTGATGTAAAATTGTTGTGATATAGGATAGTTATGATATAGTATTGTTGTTCTCTGTAGGCATTGCACATAAAGGTCAATAATTTTTGTCAGTTGGAACTTTGAGAAGATATAATGCTTGGTTTTTAGGAATTATGTAACCCTTTCTCTCTATTTCTTTAATAAAACCAATTTTTGTTCCATTTGGATTGAAGACTGAAATAGCGTAACATCTGAGATACTTTGGCCCTCATTAGGACTTTGGCGGACGGTTTGCACCATCCGCCGAAGTCCCTACAGGCAGGAGGCTGCCAGTGTGGCCATGTCCCCTCGGGCCCTCTTACAAGTTCCCTGCTGGGTCAGTGGGTGGAAACGGTGTTTCCACCCGCTTGCCCAGCGGGGAGCAGCCTACAACATTGACGCCGGCTCATGTTTGAGCAGGTGGCAATGTTGCAGTGCACTTTTCGCGTTGGGGCTGGCCTTGAGGGCCACACGTACTGCCCATGCCAAATGCAGTCTCTCTCCGCCAGACTTTACATGGGAGGGCTACTGCCATGTAATTGCCGGTGGAGAAAGAATTCATAATCCCCAGGGCAGAGCTGCAAAAACTGGCAGTGCTGATGGTCCAACCGTGGCGCAACTGCTACATTGGTGATCCGACCGCCAATGCGGGCCTGTAGGTCTAAAGCCCGCCAGTGTCAGAATGAGGGCCTCTATCTACTTAAGGTGGCTGGATCTTTAACTCTAGTACTGTGACTTTCCCTTTTGTGACCTTTCTCAAGCGTCCTGATGTAACTCCTTCACAAACTCTTCATCCATGCCCTTTTGTCTACCAACCTGTCCTGGGCTCCATACCATGCAGGTGTAAACAATGGAAACCAACCTTCTTCCAGCTTATTTTGAATCCTGCAAAAATGTGGCATGATAAATACCACACTCACAATTTGAGATATCATGAGGTACAGTATTTAATGCAGAACAAGTGCCCACCATTCTGGGTTCTGAACCACTGAATAGGGAATAACATGGTAATTGCATAACTTTTCCTAAAAACAACTGTGCAGGTAAAACCTCCAAGCATGCACTATTTCTGCACCAGTTCTACACGTATTTGAAGGTAAACCCATTTTTGCACCTGAATCAGGATTTACACATGGCTTAGACTGATCTCCTTACTGATCCATCCTTTGTACTTATGGCAGGAGGAAGCAGGATGTTGAGTGATTTTCCCCTTTAAATTTTCTAGACACTTCATGCCAAAGTAGGGGCAAGTCGAATCCCTTGGTTGAAGGTTTCCACAAGATTATTTTCTGTGTTCTCCAATCCTAGCCATGTACCTCTTCAAGCAACAAAAACTATTCATGTTCCATAAGTTTTGCATACACTTTTATGTTTCCCTTTTGCCACACTGTAAACTTACAGATTGACCTGTCCAAGGATAGTTTAATGTTGATTCACCAAATGCCAGGGGGAGCGTGATTGATATTGTGCATCCTCATTTGACATAAAAGCACTGACCATTTTCCATTCAACAATTTATTTGCTTCAGAGAGGATAGGAGAAGGGTAAGGAATCGATACCAGTGAAAGGAGGCTGAGTAGACATAGCCTTGCCTGGCCGTTAAAGGAAGTAACCATCCAGCAACCCACCTTTCTTAAGAAACCCAATAGCAGACATGTACTCACCACGCATAATAAACCAGAGGTTATTTTCACCTAGAAAATACAATTCTGCCCAAGACTGTCTGGTATATTACATATAAAACAAAAGAACCACTCAAACCAGATGGGGCGATGTTTCAATTAATTTAGAAAAGGTAAATTTTTATGCCTGGAATATTTTGCACATCATGTGAAATGTTCGATCCAGATATGCTTGCAATCAAATTATAACAACTGACACTCTTTCTAAAGATATCTTGCTTATCATGAGAAAATGCATCTTTAACCAGGAGTTCCCTTCTCTCTGGAAAGTAAATGCTGAATCCCAAGGTATCTTGGGTACATTTTGTCAACCAGGGTTCTCCAATGAGTAGCTCGTAAGCTATTGGTAGCTCTCCAGCAACCTTCATGTAGCTGCCCTGTGGTGCACCCCAGCCTATTAAACTAGAACTTTTGCTTGGTTAAAAATGTATACCAAAATTGTAAAGTGTTTATTTGAGAAAACAATGTGTGTATTTTCAAAACTCATAAGCTGAATTTGGAGAAAAATGGTCGAATTTTCAAAATATATTTACACATATTTAAAGTTGATATTTGAGTGATAATTTGTACAGCGTTGGGAAGACTTATTACTAATAGTTTTACCTTGGTCCTAGGGGCATTGCAACTATGGGGTGTTTGTAGGTGCATTGCCGTGTCAGACACTCTATAGCATGAGGTGACAGATAGAGCACTATCAATTCAACATGTTTCAAATACTTTCGTACATTTATTTTTATTCATTCTTTATAAGTTTACAGCTCCCCATTTAATTACAGGAGAATGAATACTCCGTATCATTTATGTATACGGTATGAGTAGCGGGCAAGGCCTGCATTTGAGGAGAAACGATGATAGGGTTGACAATCTGAAAAAGAGGTGCCACATAACAACAGCAAGACCTAGAAGGGTGAATGCAGACAATAACACGAACATACCCAGCCACTCATTCCAGTGACAACCTCCTTAATTTAATTGAAGCAAAGTAGTATCTTAATCACTTGTGCTCCGCTAAAGCAAAAAATAATCAACAATGCTATTATGAAACTGGAGAAAAGGCATACTGACTCCTAGCCATGCGAGTACAAAAGCAAGACGCCCAACATTCTGTTTCAGCAGTTAAGACCGCCACAGGGACAAGTAGTCACCCCCTGACATCCTTAATGCATTCAGAACCGTCTCTGAAGCCCCATAGAACTGAAAATGCCACCAAGCCACACTAGAGAAAGAAACATTCTTAACTATTGTCCTATGGGGGGGCGTGGCCAGCAGCCGATGAAGCTGCACGCCTAACGCGACGCTCCGGGGCCGGGAACGGGACCCAGTCAGATCCTGGGTTTTAATTAGCCCAGACAGTCCAAAGAAACACGTCCCTAACACCGGGGAACTGCCGGGCTTGAGAAGGATCGAGATCAGCTGAATTGAAGTGGCAGCAGTGGAGGAATTTGCCGGTGTTCCTCGCAGACGGGAGGAGAGGAGTCAGAAACCCACATCTGTGAACCTGGCGCCCCTGCTCCACCGGAGCGTTTCAGGGGTGCTGGCGGACCCTTCACTTCCCCCGGAGGGAAGGATTCCCTGAGAGTGCGGGAACTTGAGTAAAAAGAACCGGCGAGGCAGTGCGGGAGAGAGTGCGGCGCCAGTAAGGTGAGGAGACACAACCAAGCTCCTAACCCCTTTACGGGCTCTGAAGGGAGGGTTACTGAAATAAAGACACTTGCTCACGTAAACTGAGCCCTCCCCGCCCGTACAAACTCACCTGGGGAGATCCACCGAGTGGAGCATCGGCCCCCATCTGCGCAGAGGTGGGGGCTTGCCCGATTGTTGCCTGCTGGCTGGCGCCCGCTGGTTTTGCGGTGAGTGAGGGTGTTCTGCTTTCCTTCTTATCTCGTTTTCAGAGCTTACAGAACATATCAAGAATGCACTTCTGAGTTCAAAGAAGACTTTTATTGTTGTTAATTCTTCCCCACCCACAAGTTCGTAAGAGACGAATTAATAGATTTCAAGCACACGTTCAATGAAAACAAAATATATTTCAATTGCAATGTACACAGCAGGTTATATTTATAAGATATTGAATGCAAAGCAAAACAAATATTTCACTGTGTGAGAAACTATTTACAGCTTCATCTTTCTGGGGTCTGCAAGTTGATGACTCCTGGTCAACTGCGAGAAAGAGATAATCTACCCACATGGGAGGCTGGCAACTGGCGCCAAGTTCCAGCCTGAAGTCAGGCAGATTCGAATCTAATTCTCTGAAGCCAGTGAACCACCCTTAGAACAGCGTTCCCCCTCCTCTCAGACCCGGGAAAACTACGCACGCCTTTGGAGATTGGCCAGATCTCCTAGACTGCTCCTCTTCCCAAGCTTGAGCAGGATGGTAAACACCACATGTACTCTCTCTTATCAGGTCTAGTCTACTGTGAGAAGAAAACAGCTTGGTTCATCTTGTGCAAAAACACAGCTTGGAAAAATACAGCTTGGATCCTCAACTGCAATGTCTAACTCCACGTTAAAGGCAATAGGCAGCTAAGCTAAATATCAAATGAAATGTCTAATGTCATGTCAAAGCCAATAGGCAGCTGAGCTGAATACAAAATGTAAGGTCTAATATCATGTCAAAGCCAATAGGCAGCTAAGCTGGATACAGAATGTAATATCTAATAGCATGTCAAAGCCAATAGGCAGCTAAACTGAATACATCATGTCAAAGCCAATAGGCAGCTAAACTGAATACAGCATGTCAAAGCCAATAGGCAGAATACAGAATGTAATGGCTAATGCAATGTCAAAGCCAATAGGCGGCTAGGCTGAACAAAACATACAATGTGCTACTGGTGAACATTGAGCAACTAATATGCGCAGTGGTGAAACACAAAGTCATTGGTCAAACTCCATTATTAGCATCACATTCCATCCTTTGACCAATGAATTTTTGTTTCACATATCTCTTGTTTAAAAAAAAAAAAAACATCAGCACAAAAAAAACATTATCAGCAAATCAGATTTGAATGATCAAAACAATCCCTGTAAAGCAATGGAAGTGGATTAACATATTGATCTCATAACCTTTCACATCAGATACATCTACACAGAAAAGACTGAAACTTTTATACTCTGCAATTTGATGTAGCATGAGTACTACTCATGTAAAGGTGCACGGTCCACCTGAAAGGTTTGCTGGAAGTTAAGCGAAAGTCAGAGTTCCATACGAAAAAACACAGACAGTTAACTGCTTAGTTCCAGTGGAAGAATACAATCAAACAAGTTGAACTTGAACTGAAGGCGCCATTTGCGCAAAATGGATCCATGGTGCTGGCACTTTACTCAGCCAGGTTCAGGTTGGGGGTTCGGTCCCTTCCCCGACCCCTCACGCACACACCCGAAGGGGGACCACACAGCACACTCAGGGACAGTGGCGAAACGTGGTAGGATCTGCAAAAGAAACAAGTATGACTTTTCTTGCAAATAACATTTGTCATTTAAAATGTACCATTCCTCTTTTCCCTGTTTTATAATCAGCAGGATGTTTTTGGGGCCCTTTATTATATTCTCTGCAGGTTCTGGAGGGTCACTTGGGGCTTTAACCCACACATCAGCACAGAGGTTTTTATCTGCTGCACCACAGCTTCCCCAGCCCTTCCACAGCTTCCCCAGCCCTTCTGACAGTGCAAGACTGTCAGAAGGGCTGGGGCAGACTCCTTCTTTACCAAACCTCTATTCACTGCACTTTTGACAATTTGGGCCATTCTGTCTCCAATTTGTATGAATGAATCAGATTCTTTTCTAGGTATCAGCATAATTTCGATTTCTCCTTGGTAATGTGCAGCAATCATTCCCCTTAAAACCTGATCAATTTGCCACATTTGTCCTGGTAACTTTCCTCTCCCCAACTGCTCTATGACTGCTTGCATGACAGATTGCTTTTGTGCGTGCTGCACAGTTTTGATCAAATCTAGGGGAATGTGCATCTCTCTCATCTCTGCCCACCTGTAAGTGTCTTTTTCTCCCAGCTGTTCACATTTCTGGTGTACCCACTTAGCCATCCCCACTAAGGCAGAATTCTGGGTGTACACTTCTCTCTCTGAATTTTTCTCTTTAACATCTGCAAGGGAATTGAACCAGTTAGGTGCAAGCCATGTGGAAAACCAAACGACTAAACCATTGGCAATGAACCAAAAATCAGTGTAAAAATGACACATCTCACGTAGCTCTTGCTTTAAAATCTGACACACATTGTACAACACAGTTCCTTCTCCTGTGCCATAAAACAACATTTCAGTCAATGAATCATTAGTAAAACAAACATGCTTTTTATCTTCAGTGGACACAAATTCAAATGGTGCACACAATTTCACTGGTGACTCTTTTACCTGTGGTACTCTAGCCCTGTCTTGCAAGTACCAGATCCAGTGTATGATCCTAGCTAGGGGCACTATTTTCTTTCCCTCTTGCACTGCGCAGAAACCTAAAGTCTGAATTATTTCATTTACCAAATCACAAGCGCGCAGCTGCATATTATTTTTCACAGTGACCATATACCAAAGTGTTAAGATTTCACTCAAATGAGGGCTATTCTGTTTCCAAAAATCAAACAAGCTAATGAAACTCGGTGTCTCTTGCTTAGTGCAAACAGTAAGAAGCTCTAAAATCTTTCGTTTTACTTGTGAATTTTGCAACGGTAACTCGTAAATCACATTCTGAGCTCTCTCGTTCTCGTCCGTGTTATCAGTTAAGGAATGCACTTTGACTGCCAAAAAACCTGGCTCACAGGGAGGCTCAGAGCAGCTGGAAGCTGTCTTAACCCCCTCATTACTGGAATGGGAAAAGAAAGATTCTTCTAAAACAGCATTTTTATAACTTTCAGCATTATCTTGAATTAATGTATTCTGGCTAATTTGTTCACGTAAATTCTCATTTTCATGTTCCAACTGCCTACATTTCTCCTGCATTTCTCTGTAAGCAGATAAAGGTATCCAAACCATTCTGTCAAAAGGAACATCACTTCCAAAAGGCACATTTTCTAAATATGCTTTATCACCACAAAACATGTTTGTCAAAGCACCATCAGGCAGTTTAGCTACACATGCATTTTCAAACATGGTCTGCCGTGCTTCTGTAATTCTCCAAACAACTTCATCACAACAAAACATGTTTCTCAAAGCACTATCAGGCAGTTTAGCTACACATGCATTTTCAAACATGGTCTGCCGTGCTTCTGTAATTCTCCAAACAACAAAAAACAATTACACTTGTAAAATGTGCACGTAGAACTCTATAATTCGCCTCAAAACCCCACTTCTGGTACCAAAATGTTCTGCTTTCCTTCTTATCTCGTTTTCAGAGCTTACAGAACATATCAAGAATGCACTTCTGAGTTCAAAGAAGACTTTTATTGTTGTTAATTCTTCCCCACCCACAAGTTCGTAAGAGACGAATTAATAGATTTCAAGCACACGTTCAATGAAAACAAAATATATTTCAATTGCAATGTACACAGCAGGTTATATTTATAAGATATTGAATGCAAAGCAAAACAAATACTTCACCGTGTGAGAAACTATTTACAGCTTCATCTTTCTGGGGTCTGCAAGTTGATGACTCCTGGTCAACTGCGAGAAAGAGATAATCTACCCACACGGGAGGCTGGCAACTGGTGCCAAGTTCCAGCCTGAAGTCAGGCAGATTCGAATCTAATTCTCTGAAGCCTGTGAGCCACCCTTAGAACAGCGTTCCCCCTCCTCTCAGACCCGGGAAAACTACGCAAGCCTTTGGAGATTGGCCAGATCTCCTAGACTGCTCCTCTTCCCAAGCTTGAGCAGGATGGTAAACACCACATGTACTCTCTCTTATCAGGTCTAGTCTACTGTGAGAAGAAAACAGCTTGGTTCATCTTGTGCAAAAACACAGCTTGGAAAAATACAGCTTGGATCCTCAACTGCAATGTCTAACTCCACGTTAAAGGCAATAGGCAGCTAAGCTAAATATCAAATGTAATGTCTAATGTCATGTCAAAGCCAATAGGCAGCTGAGCTGAATACAAAATGTAAGATCTAATATCATGTCAAAGCCAATAGGCGGCTAAGCTGGATACAGAATGTAATATCTAATAGCATGTCAAAGCCAATAGGCAGCTAAACTGAATACATCATGTCAAAGCCAATAGGCAGCTAAACTGAATACAGCATGTCAAAGCCAATAGGCAGAATACAGAATGTAATGGCTAATGCAATGTCAAAGCCAATAGGCGCTAGGCTGAACAAAACATACAATGTGCTACTGGTGAACATTGAGCAACTAATATGCGCAGTGGTGAAACACAAAGTCATTGGTCAAACTCCATTATTAGCATCACAGAGGGTGGCGGCAGGATTTCTGTCCTACGTCCCAACAGAAGAAGGGATCGCTTTGACCCCCCCCCGCACGGCAATAACATCTCCCCCACCCTGGTGTCGGGCGAGGAGCCTCGAGGAATACTCCGAAGCTAATCCTGCAGCAAGTTTAGAATAAGGGAGCTTCTAACCACAACTCCTGAACACTTCTCTTTCTATGAACTTGCGTTAGATCTACAGCAATGGGTAAACCCAAAAAACGTGAAGGGCAGGACTTAGAGGACCCAGCGGCCTCCAGGATGCCCAGACAACCTCCATATTCAAACCCTCAAATTAGCCCAACACAACAAGAGACGACGCTGGACACGGTCCTTCAGGCCATCAGAGAATCCCGCAAAGCGCTCGAACAAAAAATAGATAGCCTAACAGTAGACCTATCACTGCTGCGAGATGACCAACGTAAACTTACGGAGAGAGTGGGAACGACCGAAAAGACTCTGGAACTGATGACACAACGCAGAAGGACTCATCTACCGAACTTGTTGATCATACATCTCGGATGAAAGCCCTAGAAGCTAGGACAGAAGACGCAGAAAAACGCGCTCGTAGGAGCAACCTTAGACTTGTCGGGGTACCGGAGGGAGTAGAGTCCTCGGCAGCAAATATGGAATCCTTCCTGGAAAACTGGATTTAAGACACAGTGCCACCCGAAGGCCTCTCATAGTTTTTCGCGATCAAAAAAGCCCACAGAGTACCCAGCAGGCCACCTCCCCCAGGAACGAGACCTCGACCGATAGTGGCGAAACTATTACACTTCAAAGATACTACATCCTATCGCAAACTCACCTAAAAGGTGAAATTACTTTAAATAACCAGTGTGTCATGGTTTTCCCAGACTTCACCAAAGGTACGCAAGCCCAAAGGGCCTCCTTCAATGACTCCAAACGCATCCTACATGAAAAGGGTATAAAATACGCAATGCTCTTCCCGGCCAAACTCAGAGTGGAATATGAAGGTAAAACACATTTTTTTACATCACCACAACTAATAGGAGAATGACTGGAATCTCTGAATATTGCATCTACAAGCACCCAGCCCAGAGCCCACCGCCTGCCTGACAGGAAACGCAGCAGGTCCTCCAAACGTATCTCAGAGATTGCACCACCCAGGCACCAAAGTCTCCAAGAAATGCGCAAAGCAGTGGATGCAGCGGCAGCACTGAGCAGAGGAGTCCCCCCCCCCCCCTCAGGCCTCAGGCGACACCTCGGACCATGACTCGAGCTGCGGGGGCTCCTCAATCTCATCACGGGACACCATCACTAGCCTGCCAAAAGGGACCCCGAGATCATCGGAAGAAATTATTTAACTCCTTACCGAGTGAGCTGAAACCTCATAGGTAATATCATGAACATAATTTACTTGGAATACTTGTCAGAAGAAGTAATCACTGGAGCCGCATACAATGGCAAACCTCGATTAAAATCTTTCTGGGCTGCTGATATGTCCCTGCGGGGTCCCGGGAACGACCTGGAACGTAGGCTCTTGGTCTCTGGCACGCCACCCACCAATAGGACATTAAGATAAGTTATAATGGTTTGGACGGGAAAAGTTTTAGTGACCGGTCCTGGGCAGAGGGAGTTGGGAGTTGTACTTGTTAAATTAGTTAAAAGGGTAACTCATGCACTTATCACTACTGAAGCTGATGATTCTCGAATTAGAACCTTGTCATTGAACCTTAAATCTAAATGCCGCTACACGTACTTCTACCCTAGCCAACACAAACAAGAAACACCAAGATCATGTCCACACAGTATAAAATAGTAACCTGGAACATCAGAGGCTTAAATAATATGTCTAAGCGATACAAAATACACAGCTCTCTCAAACGCAGAGGGATACACATAGCTCTCCTGCAGGAAACTCATCTAGTGGAACAAGAAGTTCAGGCTCTAAAAAAAAGATGGAGAGGTCAGATAATTGGCACTAATTATTCAGCATACGCAAGGGGAGTACTGCCATGGAGTACCGCCCAGGGGTACCCTTTCAGGTACTTCACAAGATCATAGACAAAGAAGGGAGGTATGTAGTGGTTGGCTGGAGACTAGAGGGCAGAGAAGTAACCATAGGCGGTATATATGCCCGAACCACGAACAGGGGACATTTTTTGACAAACTATCCTTAGAGATAGGCCCATTTCTTGCAGGCTTAAACATAATTGGGGGTGACGTTAACTGTATAGCAAACACTAACCTGGACAGATCACACCCGCCCCTATCGCAATCACAAATCCTAAAATCCTCTAAATCATTTACTGAGTGGCAACAACACTGGCAATTAGGAGATAGCTGGAGGAAAATCAATCCATTCACGAGGGACTGCTCATTTCATTCGACAGTACATGATTTGCACGACAGACTCAACACTTTTTTAGTATCCCCTGAAATTCAAAATGTTGTGACAACAGCTGAATACCTTAGCTGTACACTCTCAGATCACAACCCCTTAGTGATTTCGCTGTCCTGGGGCAGAGAGAGGCCAACGATT
The DNA here is from genome assembly GCF_031143425.1 of Pleurodeles waltl. Classification (NCBI taxonomy): domain Eukaryota; kingdom Metazoa; phylum Chordata; class Amphibia; order Caudata; family Salamandridae; genus Pleurodeles; species Pleurodeles waltl. Next base: position 90,064,841 of record NC_090448.1, on the reverse strand, counting down.
CCAACCTGGCGCCTTAGGGCGGAAATGCTAGAAGACAAAGCATTCAAACACAGTTTACACGTAGCCATTGTTGAGTTTTTTAAACAAAACACAGGGAGGACGACCGCTAGATCCACTGAATGGGAAACGTTCAAAATAGTAATTCGTGGCACTTGTATCACTGAAAATATAGGAGTCCGGAAATCAATAGAAACCGAGCTCCGGCGATTGGAGGACTCCCTTAGAGACACCGAGCGTAGGTGCCCTACACAACCAGACTTGATCCCCCTTTTAAACAAAACCAAAACCAAAATAATTGAGGCAAGCACTAGATTAACACGCTTTGACTATAAACAGTACCTAACCAGACAACATTCAGAGGGTGATAAGGCAGCTGCCCTGCTAGACTGGCTTGCTAAACCCCCAAAACAACAGTCATAGTTGAAATTGAAGAAACCCCAGGTAATAGCGTTTATAACCAAAAAGGGATTCATGCTAGCTTTACTAAATACTATGCAGCATTATATGCCCCTCCCACTGACACGCTAAGCATTTCCCAGTTACGGGAATTAGAAGAACTACCCCTCCCCAAATTGGGCACGGAAGAGAGCTCGGCCCTAGCAGCTCCAATAACGATCGCAGAAATCAAACCCGCGATCCAAAGCATGGCGAAGGGCAAGGTTCCAGGAGTGGATGGACTCTGTTTGGAGTTCTATCACCTATACCAAGACCTATTAGCACCACATCTTTGTACACTATAGGCAGAAGCATGGAACAACGTTAACCTACCTCAATCAACTAACAAAGCCATTATGATACCCATACTGAAACCTGATAGGCCTCCCGCCGATGTCCGCTCCTACCGCCCATTGTCTGTGCTTAATATAGACTACAAAATATTAAGCCGGATATTGGCTAATAGACTCCTTCCTCATATGCCATCATTGATTCACCAAGACCAATCAGGCTTCATCCCACAGTGTAGCACAGCTCAAAATATTAGGCGCTTAATGTCAGTGCTCCACTCTATAACCCCGACAATGTCACAAGCGGCGATTATATCAGTGGCCATTGAGAAGGCCTTCGACAGCCTGAGATGGGACTATCTAGAGCAGGCCATGCTAAAGTTGGGACTAGGTGAAGGATTTGTAAGATGGACAAAACATCTGTATACTAACCCCACCGCAAGAGTGCGAACAGGCAATACTATATCCGCCCCTTTCCAGGTTTGCAGGGGCACCGAACAGGGATGTCCATTGTCTCTCCTTCTATTTGCAGTAGCAGTGGAAACCCTAGCTCAAATAGCCAGAACTGGACAGTACTTTGAGGGCATCATAATTAATAACTGGACCTATCACATTGCCCTCTATGCAGATGATATGCTGCTTTTCCTCCGAAACCTGGAGATAGACTTGCCAGGAGCCATGTCAATGCTGGAGAACTACGGAATAGCCTCCGGGTCCCAAATCAACTGGAGGAAATCCTCAATTTTTCCAATGATCAAAGACGCCACTGAACCTAACAGCACAAGGGGTTTGCCCTGGTCTCCTAGCACGTTTAAGTACTTAGGAGTAACTATGTACCACAAAATGGAAGACTTGTTAAAAGGAAACATACATGGGACACTCAGAGGGATTAGAGCCAGTATGCGCTTTTGGGAGACACTGCTCCTGACGGTCTCAGGAAGAACTGTCCTGCTTAAAATGATAGTGTTGCCCAGACTGCTGTACTATTTTTCACTGTCCCACTCATAATCCTGAAAGCAGGGTTCAGAGATTTAGAATCTATGACCACGAATTTTATATGGGGGTCGGGTAGGCACAGAATAGCACTACACTCCCTCCGGAGACCTACTACAGGAGGAGGTTTGGCTGCCCCTGTTATGGAGATATATTATTGGGCGGGGCAACTACAATGGCTAGCAAAATTAATTAGCGAACCCCCCGGTTGCAAATGGACTACAACTCCCCTTAAATTGCCCATCTGACAGAATATTGGGTATATTATTGAATCCCAAGAAGCCAAAACATCAGCTACCTTTGGAGTGGGAATCGACAAGACACTGTTGGGAACAATACCTAAAACGTACCCGCACAGGAACTCCATATACCCCAGAGGACCCACTGATCTGCTTGAAACATATCTTAGGAAACCAGTCGCTAACAGGTATCAATAAACTGGTGGCACATAATATTACAAAGCTGGGGGATCTATATGGCGGAGGGAAACTTCACACATATGCAGAATTACAAGTTCAGTTCGACCTCCCATCCGGATTATTCATTACCCATAACGCTATCACTAGAATCATACATAAGACATGGGGAACAGGGACCCTTGAACCACTGACCCACGGAGGCTGTAGCTTTCTCTGTTCAATGGGGGGGCAGAAGGGAGTGATATCAGGAATATATAAATCCCTACAAGACAGCATATGCCTTCCTCTGAACAAACTCAAAGTTAAGTGGCAGACAGAGTTAGATACCACCTTTGAAGAATCTCAGTGGGCTAGGATCACCTCTCATATCTACTCAGTGTCCAGAAACGCCAGATTCAAGCTAATAAACCTATATATTTACCGTATTGCCTATTTAACCCTGCATATGATAGCCAAAATATACAGCAGAAACGATGTAGGCTGCCCCTGAAGTGCCAAACCAGCAGCAGGACTAGTACACATGCTATGGAGCTGCCCCCAGCTCAGGTCATACTGGTTAGAAATATTTAAGAAAATCTCTACCTGCACAGACAGGGTGCTGTCCTTTTCCCCTGTGGTGGCCCTGCTGGGGGACTTTCCTCGCCGCTCAGCTCTCAAAACATCCACCAGGTTTATCGACCTGGCTTTGGTCCTCGCCAAAAGAGAAATCACCTCACACTGGAGGGTCTCAGCGGGCCCGCAAGTAACTAGTTGGCTAAACGCCTTAGAAAAATGGTCCGAAATTGAGGGGGCAGTGTTGTTGCAAGAAGCACTGCTGGGGCAGAGACCATGGGACAATGCTACACAATGGAACTCATTACTGGAGAGCATGAGGACCCCTGACGCCCCTGCCCCGGAGGACACCTCAGTCACCTCGGACTTCGAAACTGAACCTGTCTCAACGCCTAAAACATGGCTTTTCCATTAATCAGTTTTAACTTGTGTACCTTAGTCATCTCAAATTCTGTGGCTATGTCCTGAAGTTGGTTCTTATCTCACTGCAAAAGAGAGACACACAACATCTGCTTCACTGATGAAGCCCTAAAAAAACAAAACCTTGTGGGTGCTGTTTGTGTTCCCATTCAGTGGGGATGTGGCCTAGCAATTCTGAGACTTGACCACGACTAAAATCCACTTGGTTGGTATTTGCCTTTTATTGTATTGTAATAGTATTTATATAGTGCTTACTACCCCTTACGAGGCGTGAAAGTGCTTTTCGGTGATTGGCATGCTACTCCCGAACCCAAGAGGAATTAGTGGTGGATTAGTATGGGGAAATATTAGTACAGTTTTAGTATTATTATGAGTTAATTTGAGCAGGGGATATGTGAGTTTGTTAGTTGGATTGACTAGAGTAATGGAGGGATAGAGGAGGGAAGAATCCACAAGTGTTAATTTGGAGTTTATAGTAATAGGATGAGGCTTGGGATGAGTAAAGGAGAGATGGAGGAAGGAAGAGACTATGGAAAGGGTTAGGGAGATCATAGTAGCAGGAGGGGTTTTGGATGAGTCAAAGGTGAGATAAATGAAGGAAAATTTAGTAGGGTTGTTTGGGAGATCATGGTCGTAAACTGAGGTTTGGGTGAGCTAGATGTGCTAGATGTGGAAGAGGAGGGAAGAGCTTAGGTGAAGTTATTTTGGAGATGAAAGTAGTAGAATGGGTTTGGGATGAGTCAGAGTGGGGATGGAGGATAGATTGATAGAGACATGACATATGGTGAATGGTAGACAAAGTAAAGCTTACAAGAGAGTAAATTTATATTATTTCTATTTAGTTCTAATTTTATATATATATATATATATATATATATATATATATATTTTGTTTTTTTTAATTATTATGTTTCTTTTTATTGAATTTATTTACTCATTATTATTATTTATAATTTGAATTTCATTCATAGATTTTATTTAGTTTTATTTAATTTTTCTCTAGTACAGTAGGACTAGAGTCATAAATAAATAGATATGTAAATACATAGTAAGGGACTATGGGGGTCATTCTGACCGACCACGGAAGCACCGCCAACAGGCTGGCGGTGCTTCCAGGCCAATTCTGACCGCGGCGGTAAAGCCGCGGTCAGAAAAGGGAAACCGGCAGTTTCCCGCCGGTTTTCCCCTGGCCAAATGAATCCTCCATGGCGGCGCTGCAAGCAGCGCCGCCATGGGGATTCCGACCCCCTTCCCGCCAGCCTGTTTCTGGCGGTTTTCACCGCCAGAACCAGGCTGGCGGGAACGGGGGTCGTGGGGCCCCTGGGGGCCCCTGCACTGCCCATGCCACTGGCATGGGCAGTGCAGGGGCCCCCTAACAGGGCCCCATAATGATTTTCAGTGTCTGCTCTGCAGACACTGAAAATCGCGACGGGTGCCACTGCACCCATCGCACCCCAGCAACTCCGCCGGCTCCATTCGGAGCCGGCTTCATCGTTGCTGGGTCTTTCCCGCTGGGCGGGCGGGCGGCCTTTTGGCGGTCGCCCGCCCGCCCAGCGGGAAAGTCAGAATGACCGCCGCGGTCATTTGACCGTGGTGCGGTCTTTTGGCGGGCGGCCTCCGCCGCCCGCCGAAGTTGGAATGACCCCTTATATGCTCAAGGAATATAATAATGGGTATAATAATATGAGAAGAAAAGTAGTATTGTATAAACACAGTCTTTCAAGATTTGTAATATTTGAAGTTAATAAATGTACTTTTCTAACATTTATTTATCTTTCCTCAATTTTTGAAAAGTGAAATGGTTATGATAATAAAACATTTGATCAATGTGATATAAAAACGAGAGCAGGGATTCATAAGTATCTAACATAACAACTTATCTAGGAGCTATGCAATGACCTATGAACATGTTAAGCATGGAATAACATACACACACACACATATATATATATATATATATATATATATATATATATATATATTTAATTTTTTTTGTAAACAAAAATTGAATGCCACACACTCTGTTCAGCTCAAAAGCTCATTGAGCTGAACGGAGTCCGTGGCATTAAATTTTTGTTTACAAAGTTAATCGAGGGCTCAGCCAGCCTCTCTGCCTCGCACCAGCTGAGTGCGTGTTGTTTTCCCTTGGCGCGCTTTGTTTGAATCATATATATATATATATATATATATATACACACACATATATACATACATACATGCATACACACACACAGATATATACATATACACATCTATTTAACCATGAGTATATATTTGTTCAACAGGTTTAAAGAGTATGTGCGTAATTTATTGTTATGACATAGTAGCGATACATATTTCCTAAAGAACTATACATATCTACAAAATACACATAATCAGATTAAAAATATGTATCAACACAGGCATATGCAGTCCATTGCTGTTTGAATATGGTGGTTATGAAAGAAAGAGCCAACTCTTTAGTAGTCTTCTGAAGAAAAGATGGTTATCTGTGGATCTATATTTGTGGGCAATGAATTCCATACTTTGGCTGCTTGAACAGAGAAGGATGTACCACCTATATCCTTTTTCATATATGGTGGTGTTCTAAGGTGAGGTGCCAATCTTGAACGGAGGTTTCTTTGTTGAATGTATTTGGTTATTTTGTTTCTGTTAAAAAGCGGTCCTGTTCCATGTATAGCTTTGTGCATGGTACAAAGCAGCTTGAAAGTGGATCTTCTGGCAACGGGTAACCAGTGTAGTGCTCTAAAGGTAGAGGAGATATGGGCTTGTGGCTTTACATGTAATAGTAGCCTGCAGTGGACCTCTGAGTACGTTGTAGTTTTTTCATTATAGATAGAGATGATCCATGGTAGAGGCCATTGGCATAATCCAGTTTGGATAGTACAAGAGAGAGATAGTAGCCTGCACCTTGTGTAGAATTCCGAGGTGGGGGAAGATGCATCGCAGAGTCTTCAAGGTGGTTAAGCTTGTTTGTGCTAATTTGTCCACTTAGCATTCATTGTCAACTTGGAGTCCATGGTAATTACAAGGTTTTTAACTTCCTCTGGTAATTAAAGAGGTGGTCCGAGATCGTCAGGCCAGGCACACAATGGGTCATAATTTTCCCAATCACCACATTTGAGTATTTCTGTTTTGGAAGCATTTCGTTTGAGATGGCTCCAAGTCATCCACTGATCAACGGCTCTGAGGCAACTGAAGATGTGTGAGTTTTCAATGTCTTTGGGACATTACAATTTAAGTAGTATTTGTGTGTCATCTGCATAGTTGTAGCATGTGAGTTGAAAATCATTGATCAGTTCTGGTAATGATATCATAGATGTTGAAAGGCAAAGGTGAGATCCTTGGGGTACCTCTACTTTTGTGAAGTACAGTTTGGCAAGAAAGGGGAGGAATAGATAATTTTAGTTCTGTTTTGAAGGTAGGATGTAATCCAGTCGAGAGCAGTCCCTTGTATGCCAGCTTCGTGAAGACTTTAAATTAGGGTGTCATGGTCAACCTTATCAAATGCAGCCGAGAGGTCCAAGAGAAGAAGTGCAGCAACTCCATTGTGGTCGACTGTGTTTTTAAGATCACCCCAGATTGCTATGAGCGCTGATTCAGTGCCTTTTCCTGGGCGGAATCCAGTTTGGTAGTCTGAAAGTATGGAATTGTCTTTGATGAACTGTGACATCTGGGCAAATGCTGCTCTTTCTATCAGTTTGCCCAGGAAAGGTCCATTTGTGATTGGTCTGTAGTTGTTGGGGGTCCCGTGGGTCTAGGTTTGTTTTCTTTAACAACGGACATATGTATCCCTTTTTTAGGTCTTCAGGAAAAGTTCCTGTAGTTAACGAGTTGTGGATGATTCTTCTTACAGGTGTGGCAGCAGAAGTAGATAAAAGAATGCCTTTAATAAGACTGGCAAGTTAAAAAGTAGATTTCACTGAATAAATTTAGTTAAGACTGTTTTAGGCATGTACAACCCTTTCATATAATTTATCCCAACTATATAGGAAGTGCTTCTTTTCCGACTTTAACACATTGTTTGGTTGGCAGTTCTTGAAACTAAAACCCCACTTTTCGAATGGATCTCTATAATGCAGAGTATAATGCCACCTTCCTGCTGTTTCAGAATTTTTTGTTTTTAACAACTGTGTTTTTTGCCATTTCAATCCCAGGGCATGTATCATATTCTTAAGTGCCTGTTCGATTGGATACTCAATTGATAGGTTAGGACAAGTGAGGTCAAAATCTTCATGTGAGGTGTGTTTTAACATGCACGCACAGTCTGTTCACACTTAAGTGCTGACTCGGCAACAAGGCTTCCCATGGAGAGATGTGTGCAATATATTGGCAACAACTGACTAACACACCACTAGAAAAAACTAAAGAGGGTAGAATTACAAACTAAGATAATTAAAAAAAATATGGAAAATGTCATAAAAATAAAATGAATTTAATCCTGGGATTACTAGTTATAACAAAAAAACTGAAGTGCTGATTTGAAAAATCAGCTTTGAAAAAGAAAGAAGACAAAACCAAATTAAGAATATGCTGGATTTCGTTCTCAAAAGTGACCAATATGGCACAGCATTTTCTTTTTCGACACTAAAAGAAAAAGATCTCCCCAGTAAATGTGTCTAAGATAGAAAGGTTTAAAAAAGTTCTGACATTCAAAAAGCACAGTTGTACATGCTTGTAGCAGCAACAGTAATTATTACACAGCACCATGATAAACAAGTATTGGCAAAACCAATAGATCGTGCCCACAAGACCCATTTGCTTTAGCACTGATTTTTAGCCATGCTGTACAGCAGCCCGCTGCTAGGTAGCATGGCTGAAAATAATGTTAAAAAAAAAGTCTGCGTATAATGCAGTTGCCGTGTCATTTTGTAGGTGAACGCTAACATGAATGTGTCCAGCTACAAAATGAGGCAAGTGTTATTTTTTTATATTTACCAACCCCAGATAGATTAAGAAATGTGCTTTTTTGATATACCTGTTATGCGTTTTTCTGATATACCACTAATGCACGTTAAAAAAACAAATCAACAACAAACAGGGTAATGGGTGATATTATTTATATTCTTAACTATTTTAAATAATTTTATGTAACATTATTTACTAGTAGGCTTTATTTTAAGTCCTTCCTTCCACTGTTTTACATGGAAGTGTTTTGGAGTACAACTGGTTGGCCATGTGCAATGCTGGACTTACTACAAAAGTGTAAAATACCACAAAAGTGCAAGCTACTACAAAAGTGCAGTTTGTGAATTCTCAAAAGTAGTAAACTTTCTCAGAAGGGTAAACTTACTCAAAAGTGAAAGTTACATTTATGAATCAGGCCTGTTTTCAACCACTTCAGACAGCTGCAGTAAAATAATATGATAGTGAAAATAGAAAATTAAATACCTCAGTACAAATAGTCGTTTTTAATTAAAAATAAATATTGTAGCAAACAGATATATGTTTTTCAAGTTGAAAAAAGAAGGCATTTGCCCCATACAAGAAAATATAGGGGCAAATTTAAGAGCCCCTTGCGCCACGTTAGCGCTGCCTTAGCTAAGGTGCTAAGGCAGCACTAAGGTGGCCTTTTCCCCACGCCATATTTACAAAGTGGCGCAGTGCATGCATTGCACCACTTTGTAACTCCTCGTGCCACATTATTCACCAGGCATATTGTATGCAATGGGGCATTCCTCCGTTAGGAGGCCGAAAAAATTGCGCCATTTTATCTGTCATTTTTAACGGCAGCACAGAGCAGGCATTAAAATGACACACCCATTTAAATCAATGAACCTCCTTGAACTTTGCAAAATGTTTGAGGCTAGTGTAGCAAGGCCCCACAATAGCATCAAAAAGTTTGAAGCAATCGTATCTTAAATATGGTGCACACATGTTGGCGTTAGGGGGCAGAAGGGAGCGCAAGAAAAGTGGCGCAGCATTGGATTCAGCACAACTTCTCTTAAATTTGGTCCATAATGTGTAGAGAATAGCGATGAGAGATACAGCAGAAGCTGTTGAGGGAACTGCAGAAAAATTAGCTACAGACTACACGTTATATGTAATGGATTGCAGGACTGTGCAAATAATTAAACCAATTATTCTAAGGCACATAGCACAGACTATTAACAGACAGATTTCTTGGCCCTTTATCATATGTCTTAAAAAACGACACATCTTTAAAATTGTAAATGAACATTAAATTAGATGCATGATACATGCAATCTGTAAAAATGTAAAATGCTATAATGGTTTTGTGATTAATGTTTTGATGATTATTGTTACATACCCTCCAATACTTACCATGCAGTGTGATATTTCATGCATCATATTTCTCGTTCTTATTACAAGCACATTCCAAATGTGGGAACAGCAGCAGCTGCAGTTTAGAACCAGAAATGTAATGTTAAACACAGTGTGAGAGAGAGTACTGCTCCACAGAGAGGTCCTGGAATGACCATTTCATTTATTAAGTGCTGACATTTGATTGACAGGAGGTTGAAATATCATGTTTCGACTCAAATAAATTGTAATTTAAAATCCTCTTTAATGATGAAGTCGGATTTAACATCACAATTTTGGAAATGCTACTTTTAGAAAGTTGGCATTTTCCTGCCCTAACCATATGTCCTGGGTCACATGACTGTGACTGGCTTAGGTGTTAGGCTTTGTGCATTCATCCCAGACACTGAGACAAGGGGGACGTAGGTGTCGAAAGGATGAGCCATTCTGACTAGATTGCTGGGGGCAGAACTGTGCCATGACCCACTTACATTTCGAAGAGCTGCCTCCAGCACATACACAAAGGAAAATTACACTAGTCTTCTATCACCCCAGTCTTCTTCGTGTTGTGACTTTAGGTTCCTGTGTGGCACCTTGCATCATATGTTCCTTGGATTACCAAGCACAAGATCATATTGCTGTTCCTGTTACCTGTGTTTATACCGACTTCAGTGGTATCCCCCAGGTCCCATAGGTGGCCTGGTACTTATAGTGGCTCATTGTTTATATTATTGGATCCCCCAGGGCCGGCTTATATGGTCATTAACATGTGAAGTATCCCCCAGGGCATGTTATGATTGTTGAATATGCCAATGTATTATTGCGCATGTTTTAGCTAACCGTTTGAGCCTTGTGTATTTTCAGGTGCTTGAGAAAACTGTTGCCTGGTGCCCAAAAGAACCATTGATGCCTTGTGTCTTCCAAGGTCCAAAGAGACATTGGAAGACATTTGTACAGACCTTCTAGAATTTGGACATGGTTCGGGCATGACAAGAAATTCTGCACCTGATCAACAAGACGGGCCTGGCTTTGCACCAGAGAGAGACAACTGGTCTCTGCACACCTGCTCTCCAGGAAATGTATTCCCCAGCATCATCACCATGATCCAGGACACTACCCAGTGATCCTGATTCCACCATAGTAAATCCTGCTTACCTATTCTTCCTTGGGGTTCAGCGATGACCGCTTCCTGCAATCGACTCAGTTCTTCCCTGAACGGCGTCCCGAAGGATTAAGGCACCAAAGTACTTACCAAGAGAGATAAAGACAAAGAAATGAGATAAAATAAAGACAATAAGGTTAGTACACTACTGTTTATCTTGCGCGAGTCACAAAGACAAACAGCCTCACATAAGGCTGGAGGTCTTGAGACTGCCATCTTCACGGTGGCGGTCAGGACCACTGCTGCTGTGGTGGTCCGACCGCCACATTAAGACCCTGGTAGTCAGACCTCCAGGGTTTCGCTGTCTCAGCCGGGACTGGTGATATGAATGGGTTGATGGTGGGTGGAGATCGCAATCAGCCAGGGCAACCAGCATGCAGCGCTGCCCTGCTGATTATGACCTCATTCTCTGCCAGCCTTTTCATGGCGGTTTTACAGCTATGAAAAGACTGGTGGAGAACAGGTTTAGGGGGCCATAGGAGGGCCCCTGTCAAGCAGACAGTGAACATTGCGAGGGTGCTGGTGCATCCTGCAGGTGACAGAATGACAGCCGGCTCCATTTTAAGCCGGAGACAATGCTGACGCCTGTTTCCCGCTAGGCTGACGGGTAGAAACCTTGGCTTCCGTCCGTAAGCCTAGTGGGAAACTCGTAATGGGTCTTTCGGGGAGGTCTCCCGTGTGGTGGCGACCTCCTCATCAGAAGTTCGGCAGATGGGTCAGCCCATCTGCCGAACTCATAATGAGGCCCAAAGTCTACCAGCAAAGATCATTGTTCCATGGAAGCACAAACTGGTGATAATTAGGCCTAGGTGGAGCTGGTGGAGTTTCACTCCATGGAATTCCGCATAGTTACAGAGAAACTCTGCTAAATTCTGTGGCATAACAAAGTACAAGTCAGCAAGCTGGAAAAATCTGCTCTGCCGGCGGTGGGCGGAGTTTTCACCGAACTCCATGCTCCAAGTGGAGTGTGAAGTGGCAAAACTCAGCGAACTTCACTTGGGGACTGGAGTTTGCTGCCAATCCCTAGTGATAATTATAGACGGTGCACATTTGTTTGACCTTTTTACAGATGGGATGCTTTAGTAACAAGAACTGTGAAAGTGTAATGAGTACAATGAGTCATATGCATGAGGTGAAACTATCTATGATACTTTGATTCTAAGACTGGAGCAAAGCACTTCTTCAAACTCTGTTCAGTAAGGACTATGGGATTATTTCTATGCTGTAATTAGAATGACATCTTTCAAGTGAGATCATATGCAATTAGTATGAAACAAGAGCATGAGAGCATAGTGTTGGATATGTTGTAATAATTCCCTCTTTGTTATTACTTTTAGTACAACTTTATCACATCATTTAGAAACACACTCCTGGAACTGGAAGAGCTTGCCTGCTAGCAGGCAGCCTAGTGGATTGTAACAATCTGGAGGTGCAAGTCTATTTTCTTTATTACTTTATCCCAACCCCCTCTTCCCTTCTGGGGCACTGCCTGGTTTGGGGTTATTCAGTCCCCCGATCAGACGTTGTACCAGGAGTGAGTGGAGGTCCAGCATTGTGTCTGTGGAAAAGTACTCCAGGTGAGTGACACAACACTTGGAGCCTTTCCTGAACTTGACGTTGTGATAGCCGAGAAGATTCTCCCACTTCAAAGGTTGGCACCAGGTATAAATATTGGAACCTCAGCGCTAATTTTCAGTATACTTCTGGAACTGTGGACATAGCAGAAGAAGGGCTGCCTTGTTCCCTATTGGACTGCCCTGGTGCTTGATGCCTGGCTTGTTCCCCAGAGGACTGCCCTGATTCATGAAGCCTGACTTGTTTTTCAATGGACAGACATGCTACTACCAGGGGACTGCCCTGCTGCTTGAGGCCTGCCTTTTTTCGAAGAGGACTTCTTGCTACTTGAGACCTGCCTTGTTCTTCAGAGGACTGCCCTGCTGCATGAGGCCTGCCATGCTCTGTCAGAAGCAACACTGATCCTTCTCCCTTCTTACCAGGCTAGCATGAGTGACACTAAGGGTCTTCCTGTTCTGAGCTACAGTGGCACAACAATTTCGAGAGGCATCTCTACAATTGCCTAGCTGACCTGCTGCACTGTTCCTGTTCCTGTAACTGGACCTGCCTTGGCCCTGCTGGCCTTTGCTGGAGTAAGTCCCTGATACCTAGGAAGGAGGTGCCTTCCCAGGGCCTGGACCCTTGGCTGGCATTATAGAGCACTTCTTGCTTAACTGAAGGTTCCATCAAATTAATTGAGAATCGATCCGAAGCCCTGCAAAACCTTGCCGCTGTGTTGAAAGCTTCCTTGGAACCAATGGTGAGCAAAGCAATGCCCCGCAAAGCCTCATTGCACAGCTGAAAGTTTCATCAGAATGGATGCTGAGCAACACAAAGACCCACAACGCCTTGCTGCATAGCTGCAAACTTCATTGGACCTGACACTGAGTGACACAAAGTCCTGCAAATCCTTGCTGCACTGGTGAAAGCATCATCAAGAACCGATGCATAATGATGCAATCCCTAGTAGAGCAATCCCGTGCGGATCTCGCACCAAGGACATACGACACAACTCTTAGTGGGTCAAGCTTGGTCCTGTGCCTGGCCTGTGCTTTATCGTGGTTAATCTAAACCTGTGGCCTTGTCCTAGTCCAGCTCAAGCAGATACCCACAGTTAAGCGCTTTCTGCTTCCTGGAGCTATTTTTTACTCAAACGTTTAAACTTCAATATCTCCAGTTCTACTGATTAGATTTGTGATGTCTAATATCATTTCTTTAAATTAAAATGTAGACTAGTTTTCTAAATTGGTTTGGGATTCTTCTAGAACTGGGAGAATTTTTAATTATGACGGAATATGCAGAGTAATTTCAGTAATTACTCATAACTGTGATGCAAGTTTACAGAAATTACATGATTAAACCAGTTGGAGTAATTAAGAGTAATTTGGGGCCAAACCCCTACTGAAGGTGCACAGGAACAATGAATTAGGAGAGAGCAAGCAACTGCAACAGTAGTATTTAGTGCTAATTTTTTACTGTAGAATAAATCCCCAGACCCTTTTAAGGCGCAAGCGAGCATTTGGCCAATGCTAGGTTATGCTTCTCACACATTTACTCAGAATTTTGAGTAATTTTGGGGTAATTATGAGTCATTACCCTAAAGAGAATCACATCAGTTGCATCCCTTGAATATTCTTGTCTTGTGTTTTTACTTTATTACTGTTTGAGTGCTGCATATTTCTACTTTACATTTGCCTCTAAGTTAAGCCTGAATGATTTTGTGCTGAGCTACCAGAGGATTAATAACAGGTTAATTTAGTGACTTTTGTGATTGACCCTGAATAGGATGTCGTACCACTCAGGCAGCATCAGTCAACTGAGGCAGCTCAGGCAACATCCTTGTCAGCTATAACCCAATTTCTTACATTAAGGTTATGGGATACCTTACTTTCTTTTTTTCCTGTTATTCAGCTGGGTCTTCAGGACTTCCTACTAATGGTAAATCGGTCCAACTTCCATGGATTGTGAACACATACTCAATACCAGGGCTGGCTTTAGCACTAGTGGTGCCATGTTCAACAGTCTTTTTTGGCACCCCCACCCCATTGCCACCTCCTCGGATTCCCTCACTACCATCCAGCAAATGTGACACTCATCTCTCCATAGCCCCCCCTTTCACATACATTCATTTGTTTTAAAGAGCTTGTAAAGACTGGCTTTACTAATCCACTCAGCTATCCACATAAAAAATAGTTCTATTTTTGCAGCAGGCGTATTAACCCTCTATACTACTTTAAGGGGAGTCAAAGCTGCCGCTAACAAAACTCCCATCTCTCTCCCTAGCAGGAACATTAATCACAAGAGGTATCTTGAAATTTTAATTGCTTCCTGAAGGCTGGGCGCACAGGGAATGTTTCAGTGGGTGCTTTTAAATCGCAAGTTTCATAAGTTATTGCTAAACACAGCGCCCCCCTGAGGTCAGTGCCCCCCAATCCAGGTCAGCATCTGGTGCGGCTGCACCACTCGCACCGCTTAAAGCTGGCCCTGCTCAATAATAATTGAATTATACCTGGATTCGATATGAGCTGATCAGAGTCATTTGCAACGGTATCCACAGAATTAGTAAAAACTACATTTTGTGAAAATGTAAATATCAGCTATTTAATTGACTGCAAGTTTAATTTTAATAATAGTAATTTTATGGCTGTGGAGACTCCACACATTAAAATAAAGGCCTGTCCTATCTTTTTATATGTGCAGTCTTTCAGTAATCTCAGTTTGTGAATTCCCAAAAACAGTAAACTTACACAATAGTGTAATTTTTTCTTTGTGATTCAGGGCAGAGAGATCTTTATGGTCTCACGAGCAACACACGGATCAAATGTTTCCTGTTCATCTCCTTCATCATCATCATTGATAAGATCTAAATTTTTGTAGCTGTCTGTGGTGTAACAAAGGCCTCAGCAGCCCCCACGGTTCAGAAGGACCCCAAGCTCCAGGGTGCCCCCTCAGCACAGTACTCTTGCCTCGGAGCTCTGTATGAGTCTGGAGGGGAGGCCCTCCATAAACTCTGCAGGAGGGCCCTCTCAAGTTTCATTACACCACTGGTAGCTGTGTTTGTATGCAAAGTCAAACAGTGGAAAAGTCACATTTTTATTATTATATTTTGTCTACAGACAGCTTTGTGGACAGCCCCTTTCAGATGTTGGCTACAGTGGTAGAACTGACTTCAGACACTCATGATGGGAGTGGTTGCCATTGTGGCATATTTCGGAAGTGAATTACCTTGAAAGAAGTATCTACATTGGCTTTAATACATTTTTTTTCCTGTTTTTTTATTGAGAGGACCCAACTTGCTCACTCAGCAGTTTGCTGTGCATTCCTCATCCTTGTGTTTTCTTTTATTCCTGAGGGCCCAGAGCTGGTATTTGCTGAAGGGCCACTCGTTTTAATTTTAAAGTGTGCTGTGCTGGCTTTAAAAATTAATTGGGTGCAATAAGTATCATTTATAATATCAGGTGCACCAATTGTGCAATCCAGGCCTATATGAAGACAGAGAGCCTGATTACGACCTTCGCGGATGGGATACTACATCAAAAATGTTATGGAGATTTTGCCCACCGTTTTAAAAGTTTCATAGGATATAATGGAACTTATAATATGGCGGACGGGATATCTGTCATGTTTGTGACGGAGTATCCCATCCGCCAAAGTCATAATTAGATTTTAAGGCCCTTGCAGGTCACTACACCGTAGACAAGCAGGGCGTGCCAGTGGTTCCTGACCCATTTATTTATCCTCTTACCCACGCAAGTCCCTTGAGATTCATTTGTTACGTCTATGCTGTGGCTGAGTTGCTCACTATAGATATGAGAGAGCATAACCTGGCGGTGATGTTATGTCTCTTAAAACATGAAATGAAGGGGTGGTTATTTTTCTTTATAACAAGGAAGTGTTTTCCATTTAAACATGATGCACCGATTTTCATACAAGTAAAGTACAAAATGAATATAATGTTTTATGTATGCCGCATTTAATCATCATTTGAAAAAGGTTTATGTTATAGTATTTTAAGCACTAATATTCTTTATAATCAATTTATATTCAACACAAGAAAACATACAGAAACCATTTAATTCGTAAGTGTAGTTGTGCATATTTAGCTTGGCCTGGGTGGAGGCCACAATATTCCTGTATTTTAATTTCATTGTGAAGTTTGCTTTTTGCATATTTATCTGTCACTGCAGGTGCTGAAACTTATAAGGAGCCTATTGTATGTGAGAGATAAGAGAGTATGAAAGAAGAGTTACAAGGATGGAAGGAGTATCCTAAATTGGCAGTTATCGTTTTGAAATTACTGAACACGAGGCTGCAGCAAGACCATTTAGAAGAAACTCAATTAGATACTGTTACCAATTATTTGTTTGATTTATGACTTTCTTTTCCAGAAGAAGACTTTGACAGTGATGTCATTTTTGGAGGGATTGAGATTTAAATTTGGTTTAGTTAATGAAAGTTTCAGACCCCTTTATTCTCCTGAACAGAGCAGACCTATTTGAGGTATGCATCTCAATTCTTAGAGATTCAGCAGCTTTATGCTGCACAGCACTCTTTTGACAGAATCTTTTAGACTCTGCACACTTTACCACTGCTAACAAGTGCTAAAGTATATATGCTAACATTGGATCACACCCATTTGGGCTATTTAATTTACTAGTAGGGTGAACTTATGTGCCCAGGGCCTGTAGATTAAAAGCTACTAGTGGTACTGCAGCACTGATTGTGCCACCCACTTAAGTAGCCCCTTAACCTTGTCTCAGGCCTGCCATTCGAAGGCCTGTGTGTGCAGTTTTACTGCCAATTCGACTTGGCATTTAAAAGTACTTGCCAAGCCTAAAACTCCGCTTTTTCCACATATAAGTCACCCCTAAGGTGTGCCCTAGGTAACCCTTAGGGCAGGGTGCTGTGTAGATAAAAGGCAGGACATGTGCCTGTGTAGTTTACATGTCCTGGTAGTGTAAAACTCCTAAATTCATTTTTACACTACTGTGAGGCCTGCTGATAGGCTAACATTGGGGCTGCCCTCATACATTGTTTGAGTGGTAGCTGCTGATCTGAAAGGAGTAGGAAGGTCATATTTAGTATGGCCAGAATGGTAATACAAAATCCCGCTGACTGGTGAAGTTGGATTTAATATTACTATTTTAGAAATGCCACTTTTAAAAAGTGAGCATTTCTCTGCACTTAAATCTTTCTGTGCCTTACAATGCACGTTTGGCTGGGTTTAGTTGACAGCTCCTTGAGCCTTCACTCAGACACCCCCCCAACACAGGATACTCAGCCTCACTTGCATACATCTGCATTTTGAATGGGTCTTCCTGGGCTGGGTGGGTGGAAGGCTTGCTCTCACACAAAGGGCTGCCACACTCCCTACTGGGACCCTGGCAGACAGGATTGAACTGAAAGGGGACCCGGTGCACTTCTAAGCCACTCTTTGAAGTCTCCCCCACTTCAAAGGCACATTTGGGTATAAAAACAGGGCCTCTGCCCTACCACCTCAGACACTTCCTGAGAAGATACCTGAACCAGGACCTGCACCCTGACAAGAAGAACTGCCTGGCTGCCTAAAGGACTCACCTGAGTGCTTTCTGAAGAGGACTGCTTCCTTGCTGTTGCCCTGATGTCTTGCTGCTCTCTTGCATTGCTGCAGAAGTGCTCTCCAAGGGTTTGGATAGAGCTTGCCTCCTGTTCCCTGAAGTCTCAGGACCAAAAAGACTTCTCTCCTGCAGCTGAAATCCCCGTGCGATGAAAATTCGATGCACCGCCTGCCAAGAACGATGCACAGCCTGCTTGAGGTGAAAAATTCACCGCACGAAAAGTCTGGAACGACGCAGCCCGACTTCACGACAGAAGATCGACGCAGTGCCAGTGACCAGAACTTAGATGCACAACTCTACTGGATGGATGCAAGCCAACTCAGAATGATGCAGCCCGACTTCCTGGGAGGAATTGATGCAGCACCTGCCGTGCGAAAGAAAATTCCACACATCGCCCACCGGAATCGACGCAGCACCTGTGACTTCGCTTAGCAAGCCCAGGATTCCACGCATCTTCCCCGGGGCGTCTGAAAACCCCACAACCCGAAGAGGATCCAAGTCCGCCGCCGGAAATCAACGCAACGTCTTCCCCGCATGGAAAATAACGACTCAAGTCCCCGTGCGAAGGAGCGAAACAGACGCACACTCACCGTTTTGCACGCATCTCCTCCTCTGCGGTCCCTTGCGACGATTTTTCAATGCAAACCAGATATTTTGCCTTGCAAGTGACACTTGTAGTTTCTAGGAGAACTTAAGACACTTTTTATTGCTTTTACAGTAATATTTTAACTCTAAGGACACTTGATATCACTTTCGGTGATATCCCTATATTTGTTTATTTCATCTTTAATCAATTTGACCTGCATTCATCCAGATAAATAATATATATTTTTCTAAACACTGTGTGGTGTATTTTTGTGGTGTTATATTATGGTATTGTATGGTTTATTGCACAAATACTTTACACATTGCCTTCTAAGATAAGCCTGACTGCTCAGTGCCAAGCTACCAGAGGGTGGGCACAGAATAATTTTGATTGTGTGTCACTTACTCTGACTACAGTGAGGGTCCTTGCTTGGACAAGTGGTAACCTGACTGCCAACCAAAGACCCCATTTCTAACAGTATTCCATATGCTAATTCGATTTAATATTGATCAACATTTTAACTCTCCTTTGGTGATTCTGTACATCCATACCGTGATTTTGAGACTCATTTATGTAAGTTTGACTTTGAGTTCGTAATAAAGCCTTTTGAAACTTTAAGTTGGCCTCCAAGATTGAATGTGTGACCATTTGATTACACTGTAATTGATATTAATTAATTAGATGTGAGCCTCTTCACCCCTCAGAACACAGCAGTCCATAATTGCAGATGTAGTCCAAGCTGGATCAGATGGTAGCAGAGGAAGATTCTCTTTCTGAAATGAAGAGAACTAGAACCATACTCCAGACTAGTTAGTCCCATAGAGCCCAATCCCAAGTGCCCATGTTCTGAGTTGGCGAACAGGCGAAGGTGCGGAGGCTGGGAAGAGAGTCAAACTGGCATTGGGAACATGAGCATAAACAGAGTTTTGCAGCAGTTGGCATTTAGCTTGCAGTGATTGTGAGGTTGGATGGTGTCTAGCAGAGATGTTTTATTGTTGTGTGAGTGTGGTTATTTATTAGGGAGTTGAAATGGTTATCGGGTCCGACGTGGCCTAAGATCCTGGGATAGTTAAAAAGGTGTAGAAGATACCATAACATATTGTCTGCTAAGAGGTTGGGTTTGTTGTGAGACATCGTCAATGTCACAGATAACATAGGGATTTACTTTTTGTGAATGTGACGTGATTGGTATAGCAAATCTTAATGCGCAGAGTGAAGCTGTATTGATCTAGATGACACCCCGTAAGTCGAAGTTCATCAGAAGTGATTGGAAATGTTCTTGAGTGTCTGAAAATATTCATTCTTTTGTGAAGCAGACAAAGGTTATGGCATTATATCTTGCATGTGTGTGATATTGTGGAGCGAGTGTGCCTACAGATTGTAAGGGTGGGCAACTTCTGTGAGGAGCGAGGTCTCCATGATAGTGTGCACCGCTGATGTATGTTGGTTGGCGTAGTGCTGCAGTGTTATTGGAGGACAACATCATACGGTGCCGCACTGAGATTGGGGGTTGTGTCGAAACAAGGATAATGGGTACAACATTGTTTTGGACTGAATTGAACTTTGTGGAAATTATTGAAAAATTAAATTTTTCAAGTCAAACAAGATTTGTTTAGAGGAGATGCTCATATTCCTAGCAGGGAAGGTGAAGTGGCCTCTCCCGACTGTACTCCAGATCATTGTATGGTGGTAAATGTAGGACTTCATACATGTGTTTGGATTGGTCAATGACGTAAGATCACAGAAATAGAAGGTCCATTGAGATTCCCACAATATGGCACATTTAGGCCCTCATTACAACATTGGCGGTTTTGACCGCCAACATACCGCCGCCGTGGCTACCAGCCGGCAAGCATATTATGACCGCTGACGGTATTCCTCCAGAAATCTGGTGGAACACCGCCGACGGTCATGGCGGCAGACAGCGGCGGCCTGGCGGTGTTTTGCTGGCAGACGCTGCTGCTGACAGCAGCGCCGCGGACCGTCTCCAGCCGGAGGACCCCCTGCAAGCAGGTAAGTCGGGTTCTCCTACCGGAGAGGAGGGTGGGGGTAAGTGTGTTTGTGGGGGTGTGTGTGTTTATGTTTTGGGATGCGTGCATGCAGGTGTGAGTCGAGTTGGATGCATGTCTGAATGAGTGATTGTGAATGTTGTGTGTTGTGGATGCATGTGTGTGACAAACTATGTTGGTGTGTGTTGTGGTGTGTGAGTATGTATGTGTGCATGCATGGGTGGAGGTGGGTATGCGTGTGTGCATGTGTGTATATGGGTGCGCATGTGTGTGTGTATATGTGCGGGGCAGGAGCGGGTGGGGGAGGGTGGAACAGGACTCTGGGCAGGGGGTGTGGAGACCCCTATCAGTGCCAGGGGGTTTCTGGTTGGCTACGGTATGCACCTCAGCCAGGCAGAACTTACCCACTCTAGTCAGGGCAAGGGAGTTACACGTCCAAGATAATCCCTGCTCACCCCCTTGGTAGCTTGGCACGAGCAGTCAGGCTTAACCTGGAGGCAATGTGTAAAGCATTTGCACAACACACACAGCACATGTGACCCAATATCCCAACCACAAAGGAAACACAACACCAGATTATATGAAAATATACTGTATTGTACACAACGCAATTATCAGACCAAACATCACATATCAGTACTATCCTGCTACCTTAGCAGTTGTCAGAACGTTACACATTAGTTACTCAGCAAATTAGCAGTAGTCACACATAACACACAGGTTACTCAGTAGTCTGCAACATAAGCAGTAGTCAGGAAACACGTTATCACATTAGAACACTTGTCATAAGTATATCATAAAACACCCATAGTAGAAACATTAGAAAACATATGGCAAGTTAGGGAAACATATTAGCAAGTCATGCCCATAAAAGGAACATTTGCACACATGTATAAAAACATCATAAAACAGGTAGGCAACATATAATGCAATAAAGTCTCTAGTAAGAACTTTTGGTATATATATTGTCACTTAGAAATACCTGGTAGATGATAAAGGTACCTCCCGTGCCTAAAATAGCATGAAGGGGCCCCTGGCGCTTCTGGGCTCACCACGGGGGCCACACGGTGCTCCTGGAGGGAAAGGGGTGGTAGGCACCCTCTCCTTTCCGAAAACGGGCCCCTCCGGGGACCATAATTTAGCTGGGGACCTGCCTCGGCCTCCCCACACCTTGTCCTCGGGGTGGGGGCCAGGCGAAGCCCAACCTCAAGCAGGGGCGAACCGAAGGGGGCCTCCGTTGAGGTCTCCCTTCCGGGTAGAAAATGCCCGAAGTGTATCTGAAAACGGAGCGTCCTGCTCCTACCGCAGAGACGGGGAAATGGGGCGCCCCCTGCGCCTTCCCCGAACCCTGCGAAGTGGGGGGCAGCCGCCCTCGTCCTCGGTGCGGCTGCCAGTGCCGAGCAGGGAGAGGCCGCGCCTCTCCCTCACGTGTTGGGCTCTTCTCTGGAGCTGCTCATGTGCCTCCGGGGTTGCGGTGGCCTCCTTGACAACAGGGGAGCCGCGGGTACCCTGGGGGCACTACCTAGACCGTCGGATCCCCCAGGGGCACTGAGATGAGCACGCCAGCTCCTCTCCCTCTCCTGGAGTGTCCCCGCGGTTAGTAGACAGCGCGCTCCGAAGCGCTTGAATGAATGAAAGACCCGGCTGCGGCGGTGGAGTTCCTGGGCAGCGCGAGGTGCACTCTAACAAGCACTCGAGCCATCCACTTCGGCCCGGCTGTGGCAGTGATTTCCTTGGCCATACAACGAAAGTCAACACTTTTTGTAGCACACCAGCTAGGGGAAAGCACTTCCAAGTGCTCATAAAATCCCCCACAGAGCGCTTCCCAAAGCGCTTAATTTCAGCCAAGAAAAAGGTAAAGCACCCCTCGTGCTTCTGGGTGGATGCAGGGGTCAGGGGCCACAGCACCCTGCCCCTGGGG
The DNA here is from genome assembly GCF_031143425.1 of Pleurodeles waltl. Taxonomy (NCBI): domain Eukaryota; kingdom Metazoa; phylum Chordata; class Amphibia; order Caudata; family Salamandridae; genus Pleurodeles; species Pleurodeles waltl. The sequence goes on along the minus strand of NC_090448.1, from coordinate 90,042,639 downwards.
AACAAAATTACCAGAAAAGGCCCACAGGTGGAGGGGCCCAGCAACAGGCCCGCACAAGAAAAAGGCAGCAAGTGGCAAGTCCTTCACAGTGACCAAGCAGGTCACAGGTCAGCACAGGAGCAGCAGTCCATGGCGGTCCCTGATGAGTCCTTCCAGAGTTTCTGTGTACAGTCCCAAGATGTTTCAAGAGTCTCCAAATTGTGGGGAAAATTCCCCTGTACTTATAGTCAGTTCTTACAGTGTTTTACAATGGTAGGGAGAGGAGGTTCCAGCCAGTTACAACTGGTTCTGGGAGTGCCCCCTCTCTCCTTTCAGCACAGGCTCCAAACATCAGTGGGGGGTTAACGACCCTATTGTGTGAGGCCAGGGCACAGCCTTTACAAATGAAGGTGTGCCCTGCCTCTCCCTTCTCTCAGCTCAGGAAGACTATTCAGTATGCAGATGCACCTCTGTGACACCTCCACCCTCCCTGTGTACAGGCTGTCTGAAAAGTATGCACAAAGCCCCAACTGTCACTCTGCCCATACGTGGATTGGAGTCAAGCTGCAAAACACCAGAGTCATAAGCACAGATAAATGCACACTTTATAGAAGTGGCATTTCTGTGATAGTAATAAAAAATACATTCACACCAGTAAGCAGTATTAATTATCACCATCACAACTATACCAAACATGCCTACGCTACCCCTCATAAATCAGACAATACCCTTTACAAATAAGGAAGGGCAATTCTAATGCAATCCTTTGAGAAGGCAGCGCTTAGAGCAGTGAGACACCAAGTTAGGCTGTTTGTCACTACCAGGACAGGCCATGCAATATGGCACATGTCCTGCCTTTCTACATACATGGCACCCTGCCCATAGGGCTAGCTACGGCGTACCTTAGTGGGTGACGTACATGTAGTAAAAGGGGAGTTCTGGGCCTGGCAAGTAAATTTAGATGCCAGGTCCCTGTGGCAGAAAACTGCGCACTCAGGCCCTGCTCTAGCAGGCCTGAGACAGGTTTGAAAGTCTACTTCAGTGGGTGGCGCATGCAGCGCTGCAGGCTCACTAGTAGTATTTAATTTACAGGCCCTGGGTATAGAGATACCACTGTACAAGGGACTTATAGGTAAATTAAATATGCCAATTAGGTATAAGCCAATCATACCAACTTTAGATGGGAGAGCACCTGCACTTTAGCACTGGTCAGCAGTGATAAAGTGCTCAGAGTCCTAGAGCCAACAGCGAGCGGTGAGAAAAACCAGGAGGAAGGAGGCAAAAAGACTGGGGATGACCCTGCATAAGGCAAAAAGTCCAACAGGGAACATGAGCATAAACAGGGTTTTACAGCAGTTGGCATTTAGCTTGCAGTGATTGTGAGGTTGGATGGTGTCTAGCGGAGATGTTTTGTTGTTGTGTGAGTGTGGTTACTTATTAGGGAGTTGAAATGGTTATCGGGTCCGACGTGGCCTAAGATCCTGGGATAGTTAAAAAGGTGTAGAAGATACCATAACATATTGTCTGCTAAGAGGTTGTGTTTGTTGTGAGACCGTCAATGTCACAGATAACATAGGGATTTACTTTTTGTGAATGTGAGGTGATTGGTATAGCAAATCTTAATGCGCAGAGTGAAGCTGTATTGATCTAGATGACACCCCGTAAGTCGAAGGTAATCAGAAGTGATTGGAAATGTTCTTGTGTGTCTGAAACTATTCATTCTTTTGTGAAGCAGACAAAGGTTTTGTTATTATATCTTACATGTGAGTGATATTGCTGAGCGAGTGTGCGTACAGATTGTAAAGGTGAGCAACTTCTGTGAGGAGCGAGGTCTCTATGATAGTGTGCACCGCTGATGTATGTTGGTTGGCGTAGTGCTGCAGTGTTATTGGAGGACAACATCATACGGTGCCGCACTGAGATTGGTGGTTGTGTCGAAACAAGGATAATGGGCACAACATTGTTTTGGACTGAATTGAACTTTGTGGAAATTATTGAAAAATTAAATTTTTCAAGTCAAACAAGATTTGTTTAGAGGAGATGCTCATATTCCTAGCAGGGAAGGTGAAGTGGCCCCTCCCGATTGTACTCCAGATCATTGTATGGTGGTAAACGTAGGACTTCATACATGTGTTTGGATTGGTCAATGACGTAAGATCACAGAAATAGAAGGTCCATTGAGATTCCCACAATATGGCACATTTAGGCCCTCATTACAACATTGGCGGTTTTGACCGCCAACATACCGCCGCCGTGGCTACCAGCCGACAAGCATCTTATGACCGCTGACGGTATTCCGCCACAAATCTGGTGGAACACCGCTGACGGTCATGGCGGCAGACGGTGACGGCCTGGCGGTGTTTTGCTGGCGGCCGCGGACCGTCTCCAGCCGGAGGACCCCCTGCAAGCAGGTAAGTTGGGTTCTCCTACCGGAGAGGGGGGTGGGGGTAAGTGTGTTTGTGGGGGTGTGTGTTTATGTTTTGGGATGCGTGCATGCAGGTGTGAGTTGAGTTGGATGCATGTGTGAATGAGTGATTGTGAGTGTTGTGTGTTGTGGATGCATGTGTGTGACAAACTATGTTGGTGTGTGTTGTGGTGTGTGAGTATGTATGTGTGCATGCATGGGTGGAGGTGGGTATGCATGTGTGTATATGGGTGCGCGTGTGTGTGTGTATATGTGCGGGGGCAGGAGCGGGTGGGGGAGGGTGGAACAGGACTCTGGGCAGGGGGTGTGGGGCGGGGAGACCCCTATCAGTGCCAGGAAATTAATTCCCTGGCACTGATAGTGCCTACCGCCATGGTTTTTGTGGCTGTAAGTTTGGCACGAAAACCATGGTGGTAGGCCAGGTTGTATTCCCGAGGGTGGGAATGTGACGGCCGCCGGGCTGGAGACCGAAGTCTGGAGCCCAGCGGCCATTACTACCCTGGAGGTCGGTGTGTTAAAGTGGCGATGTTGGATGGCGGTAACCGCCGGTTCCAAATCCCTTTTTTTTTTTTCGACGGCATGTTGGCGGTATTACCGCCGCTTTAACACCGACCGCAGGGGTTGTAATGAGGGCTTTAATTTGCAAACTATTGAGAATTTAAGGAGGGTGCTGTACGAAATGAAGCCGCACAATATGGGGAGCTTAATGCTTGGGTGCATGCTGCCCATGTTTGAAAAAAAGAGAAATATCAGGGTAGAACAAAGAAAGCTATACGTAATTATGCAGATGATAACTGGTATACTGAGCAGAAAAGGTGGACAGCAGACATGATAGAACGGTTCAAGGTGCGTCCAGCCTTGATGACCGATGTGGTTGAGGGAGAAGGAGGAAAGAAAGTGGTTCAAAGACAAAGAGAGATGAAATCAAAAGAGTATGATGACATGAGTCTAGATAGTGATGATTCCGGAGTCAGTCTTTGTATGTGTTGTTGTCTGAAGGTCCTCCCCTGTATAATGAAGTTGGGAGTGGAGGAGGAAACAAGGGTACTGATGGCAGAAGCATAGTTACCCTTCCCACTGCCCCAGCTGAGACGACTACTAGTCAAGTGGACCCATTCCATTTAATGTGCCTTGTGAACCAAGAAGCAAAGGTTTGAGAGAACCTGTTCCAATCAATCCCACTGTGACTACTGTTGATGCTCTCACAGTTCTAGTTACTATTGGCCCAGTAGTTCCTATGTATAAATCTGAAGGCTCAGGAAGAAACATGTACAATTTGGCCGTACATAATAATACTGAAAGACAGAATAGAGCTCCAAATAGCAAAAATACTATGGAGTATGTTCCTTTGGTTCAAATGCATATTAGTACTTTGTGTTGAGAGTGTGCAGCTACGACTTTGGATATGTCAGGATGCACTTCAATAGGTTCTTTCCAGAAAATACCCCCCCTGCACTACTTCTATATGGGAACCACCTTTCGATTTGGGATATAGTGCTCTGGGAAATGATTCCACACCTCAGATTCCTGTAGTAACTCCATTAGTGCGAAGGAGATAGACAAATGTGTACAATTCTTTACTTGAGATATTCTATCCAAAGAGAGTATGAATACATAAGTGAGTCAGGGAACAATACTATCGACACAGAGAGAAAGGACTCTGGATGTAGCGAAGTTGACAATAGAATTTAATGCAATGATTGTTGGAAAAGTTGGTTTAAAACAATTGGAGACTTACCAAGAGGATGAGCTCACATTTAAGTGTAGGTCTATTACTAAACGAGCAGGCCAGGTTCATGATAATCTGACAGAATTAGCTCAAAAATAGGAGGTAGATTTAAATAAAAATAAGGCCTTGCAAAGGAGCTCACAAGTGTGTTTCAGTGAGAAAGATATTGCTGACATGAGAACCTCAGGATAATGAACTAATGCAGATCATTAGAAAATGTAATTAATTGGATAAGTAGGAGACTAAATGGGTGAAGAAGAAGGAGGTAAAGAAGCCTCAGGGTGAGCCACCTCCAGGTGGAGCAGAAGGTGGTGTTACAACCTTCCCTTTGAGAGAAGTGCCTGGTGGAGGTTATGTTCATGTGCCATGGAACAGAAGTGGTCTTCCGTCATTTACCAATGATTTTCCCAAATTGAGAGAGAAACCAGTGGAGTGATATTGACAGGTTGAAAGGTTTGTGAAAATTTTGGAGGTGTTGTGGGTTGATTTGAATATTTTATTTGACATTGTTGTTCCGACTGATTTGTGAACTGAGTATAAAATAGCTTTATGATGTCCTGAGATTGAACCAACTAGAAATGCAATAATCAAGGGTCCTTCACCATTGGTAATGAAGAAATATCAGGAGGTCATGACATTTCTGAAGGAGAAGGTGCCTCCACAAGATGCTGACTGGGTCAAGCTGAACAGGACAACTCAAGAATCAAGGGAGTCCACCCATGCCTACTATGAAAGGTTGTTACAGGCATTCAAACAGTATAGTAATATAGAGACCTTAGAAGCTAAGTATTTGGGACATTTTGTATCAAGATTTGTAACAAGGCTGAGGCCAGAAATAAGTATGATGATACAGCAACATTTGATTTGTTGGAAGAATAAGTCTATTGGTGAAATTTTGCACTATGCAAAATACTGCCATGATGAGACAACGATGAAGCAGAAAAGAACTACACAGATGCCAATAGCTGCAAATAATGCAGGCACAATGCAAGGTATATATCAGAAACCACAAAATCCAATGAAAGGTAGAGGTCGAGGAGCCTGGTACCGGAATGGATGTAAATAGTCTACAAAGGTCAACTCCTTGTCACACCTGCAGTTAGCTGAGTCATTGGAAGGAGGAATGTTGTTTGAATCCAGCTAATCAGGTCCAAAGCACAGGGTTTTGCCGTCTTAGAATAATAATTCTAATCAGGTGCCGGGTGTTCTGAGACTCAGGAGCAACCATTTTAATGTGCCCCAAGCTCAAATAATTCAAGTAAGCCAACATTTTAATGTGCCCCAAGCTCCAATTATGCAAGTAGCTCAACCTCTGATGCTACAGCAAAATACTGTTGTGCCACGTCAGAATGTGAATCAAGGTTTGAGAATTAATGCAAGCTTGAGTCAGGATAAGAGCCCATTTGAAGAATACCCTTTGTTTGATTCAAATAAGGGAGATGGCTCTGATCAGTATGCCTGGTGGTGACTGAGAAAGGAGTAAGACTGTGAACTTGGTGGAGCCTTATTGCTAGACCAGAATGAACCATTCATATATAGTGAAGTGTAATTTTTTCCTGTGTAATTTTTGGTTGACACTGATGCTACCCGTTCAACTCTTAGAACAGTAGGCGTTCCAAACCTTCCCCTCTTGAGAAAAACAATCCAAGTTGTTGGTGTGGAGAGTAAGCAAATGACAGCTCAAGAAACTGCCTCAATCACTGTGAAAATAGGATCCTTTGAGGATAAGCACAGGTTTCTACGGTGAAACCACAGTCCAGTGGACATTTTGGGAAGAGACTTGCTTACAAAGTTAAATTGTTGTATCTTTTGTACCCCAGACGGAATTGAAATTCAGACTCAGGATGAAGATGCTTTCTTTAAACTATCAAGAAATTAATCTCATTGCACGTTATTGACTTTGTTAACATGTGACGTTCTGCCTCAATATTTGAGAGAAACTGTCAGGCATGAAGTGTGAGGTTTCTCAGGAAAAAATATTGAGCTGATTGAAGTTGTAGAACCTATCTGGATAAATACTAAACCTAATGCTGAATTCCGAGAACCCCATAATATACTTTGACTCCAGAAACGATTGCTGTAATAACTCCTGTAAGTGAGTCCATGATACAACAGCGTTACTGAACCACCTGGCTGAGAATGCACATAAGGTATCCCCAGGAAAGTTATAATAATGTCAGAAAGAGGTCCAATATCTTGGACACCACATTGAAAGGTATCTCAAGAGCAGAATTCAGTCATATAGAAAATGAGTCGCCCACCTACGCAGAGGGAAGTCAGGATGTTTCTCTGAATGGTGGGCTACTGTATACTGTGGATAGCCAACTTTTCCCTGGTGGCCAAGTCTTTACAGAGGCTGACACATAAGGATGTGTCTGCTCCAGTTCCATGGGACAACTATTGCCTAGTTGTGTTTCTAGACCTGAGAGAATGTCTCTGTCCTGCTGCAGTTCTGGGGATGCCTACTTATAACAAATATTTCACACTTTTCTGCAGTGAGAGTGAGAGCTGTGCTCTTTCAGTGCTGACTCAAATGCATGGAAATGCTAAGAGACCAGTGACATATTTTTAGGCCACAGTAGATCCTGTTGCTTCAGAATTGCCTGGATGTCTAAAATAGTAGCCACAATCAGCACTAGTATAGGAAGGTAGGAAAATATTGTTATGGGTCACCCATTAACTGTGTAGGAGTCCCATTCGGTAGAACTTTTGTTGGCTAGAACTAGAACACATTATTTGACAAGCAGTTGACTGACTAAATATGAACAAGTGATTGTGGCTGCAGAGAATGTGACAGTAAAATATGTAGGATTTTGAACCCTATTACTATGTTGCCAATAGTGGGTCAAGGAACCAATGAAGACTGTTAAGGGGACCATGATTGTCTTGATGTTACTGAACTGTGCACCAAGGCAAGATCAGATAAACAAGATGAACCATTACCTAAATCCAATTATGTCCTTAATGTTGATGGTTCCTGTTTGAGAGATAGTAGAGGAAGTTTAATAGCAGCCTATGCTGTTTGTACCCTTTCTGGAATTGTTGAAGCTTCCTGGTTTCTGGGAATACTCTCTGCCCAAGTGGCTGAGTTGATTGCTCTTACTAGGGCATGTTGCATTTCTGATCAATTCAAAGTGACAATGTTTACTGATAGTCAGTGCGGCTTTGGTGTTGTTCATGACTGTGGACAACTGTATTCTCAGCAAGGCTTTATGACATTATCTAGATCTCTGATCAGGAATGGCAAACATGTTAGAAACCTCCTTGATGCGCTAAAATTACCTGAACAAGTTGCAATTGTCAAGTGCCCTGCCCATCATTCGGAAGATGATCATGTGATTCTGGACAATAGGTACGCAAACCAGGTTGCCAAGAATTGTGCTCATACTGTTTGTACATTTAATGATGAATTCACAAATAAGGGAATGGATGAAACTAATCTTAACCTCTTGTTGACAAAAGCTGATACCTGGTATGAGGTGAAAAGGCTTCAAGAGGAAGTGTCTGAGGAGGATTAGCAGAGTTGGATTAGAGTAGTTGTGTCAAAACAAAGATGATGATATTTGGGTTTCAATGGATAGATGACCAATGTTACCAAATAGCTTGTTATCTCTTATGGCTAGATATTTCCATGGCCTAGTTCATATTGGTAGCTATGCAATGGTGAGGGTGTTTAGGCAGACCTAGTTTAATCCAAAATTCAGATAGATAGCTGAGGCATTATGTCACATGTGTGTTGTATGTCAACATAACAATGTTGGAAAAAGAACTGCAGTCACCTTGAGACACATAGGAAGGTCAGGAGGGCCTTTAAATAGGATAAAAATGGATTTTATTGAGATGGTGTGTGCAATGGATTAAGGTATGTTTTGGTCATTGTATGCAACTTTTCCCATTGGGTCGAGGTGTACCCATTTAGGCAAAATGATAGTCTTATTGTAGCCAAACTACTGTTGAAGGAACTCATTCCCAGCTTTGGGTTTCCAACTTCTTTGGAATCAGATCAAGGAACTCATTTCAACAATAAGATTCTGGAATTGTTGTGCACAGCATTGCAAATGGAACAGAGATTGCATTGAAACTGCAGACCTCAGGCTGGCAAAGGTGTGTGCTTGAATATCTTTGAAAAGACCTGATGCTTTGCCCTGTGTGTTGATAAGTGGCCCTACTTTGTAAATGACACAGTTATAGATCAAGAGTTCTGGAAATATTGGGATCAGTGCACAAGTTTGGCTGAACCTCTATGAACTGAACATTGTGGTTGAATTGTATTTTGAATTTTGGCTGTCATCTATGAGCTTAGTCTGCATGCACATTCGAGATATTTACATTGATTGGGATCGGGAACTTAGAAGATTTCCTGGGCTCCAGTAGAAGAGAAAGAGGGTTGCCACTTAGAAGAACACGGAGCAGGGCTAGAAAAGTGTCACGATGATTTGCATGTTACTGATAAATGAACTTTGAACTATTTGAACCTTCTTGCTGTTTGCACTGGTGAAACCAAAGGTGAAGTACTTTATCCTTGCTGTGTTTATTTGATAATAGATCTGATTCTAAAGACGTAATGTATCGAAATCAGAAAGTATGAAGTAAATACACAGTAGTTGTTTTGGTGCTCATTTTCTTTGTAGTACTAGTAATATTGCTAATCTGAGCATTTTCTTCTACATGTTCTGCAGAGGAGTTATTTTCTAGTGTTTCTTTGTTGACTCCTAGCCATAAGGATAATAATCACTCTATGCTAAATGAAAAAGCATTACTTTTAGATGAGCCTAGAGGAGATTATTCAGCTCATGTATATTTTAAATTCCTAGATTAATATATTAATATGTTGGATACAAGGGATTGTTATGTCTGTACCAGAGGGTATCACTTATTATCATATTCCACTGACATATGGCATTTCTTGTAGTTTACTGATGAGTATATTTTATAATAATGGAAGTTTTCAAAATTATTTTTCAACTAATGACTTAGCATTGCCAAATGTTCCCTTGTTTAAGCATCTGAATAAAAATCCTTATTTTAAAGATGCTGACACTGCAGGGAATTTTTTGCATTGTTGAAACCTTCAGACACTGCATATGTACTTAGAGATAATTTAACCTGTTTAATGACTGATATGGAAAATACATTTCTAAATTTGGTGGAAGACTGAAGGAGGGAATTGGAAGCCATTTGAGGGATAGACCTCAATTGTTAGAGCGTCAGCGGCTTTGTGTTGCACCACCTCTCTTGACAGAATCTTTTACTGAAGTTCTGTTATGCTGATCTTTCTCTGAAACCTTTTTAAATATTAGAATAGTTAGTCATTTAGATTCAATGGTTAGGAAGAGTAGTTTGATTTAGGATTTTAAACATCAAACGCTTTTCTTGATTTACCTTAATTGTAGCTATAGGTATTCCATATGCTAATTCGATTCAATATTGTGTGACATTTCAACTCTCCCTTAGAGATTTTGTAAATCTGTATCATGGTTTTGAGACTCAATTATGTAAGTTTGACTTTGGCTTTGCAATAAAGCCCTTTGAAACTTTTAGTTGGTCTCCGAGATTGAATGTGTGACCATTTGGTTACACTGTAATTGATCTTAATTAATTTGATGTGAGTCTCTTCACCCCTTGAGACAGACAAGGAAAGTTTCATCGGAGTCAATAACTGCAGAAATAGTCCAAGCTGGATCGGGAATGTTTACCTGGCTTTCGAAAGGTATCATTATATGATGGGGCTATGTCCCTCGGCTCTTCCCATAGCCAAGCAATACAGTATTGGATGGGCACACTCTGTAGTGAAAAAAGATTGGAGTCTTGGCCCTGTTTGCGCTCTTTCTCCTTTGACAAGGACCTTGGAGCTCTGGTTGAGAAACCGGTGGCCAGACAGGAGACATTAGCGGGGCTAGGGCAAGCCCTTGGGTCCAGTCCTCGGCCTTTCGTTGTCTCATACAGTGAGATCCCTGGAGTTGGTCAATTACATCTATTATTCAAAACACAACAAAGTAGCAGCCTAGAAGTCGCAGGTATTATGTGTAAAAATATGATCCATTAACTTGTAACATCATCTGATGATCTCAAGCTGTCCCTTGCTTGATGTTCACAATATCATGTATTTACAGCATATGCTGATTTGTATTCTTCTCAGTGAGCCAGCTTTGCTGCATTACATTAAAGTTCTGGAAATCATGCAGCAGGTAGACAAGGCCCCTAACTCACCCCAATTTACAATGTAACATTAGTGATCATAGTTGAAGGGACAGGGACGACAGGGCATGCTGGGACAAAAAGGTTGTCCTGCAAAATGTGATGACCGACCCGCCATCCCCAAGTCTGCTATATCTCACATACATTTATTGGCCTTGGGCTGAATGGGTGCCCCTTGAAGGACTGGGTGCCCCATGAAGGGTTGGTGGGCCCTTGCACCACTTGGGTTGCAGGGTCTTATGATATGTTCTTACCAAACACTGATAGCAAGGCCATTGTGCACAAGAATCAAGGAGTGTGTTTTGTGAAGAAAATACTGCCCTTCCTGACTCAAACAATACAAGGGGGAAACAGTCAGGCCTCTGATCCTTATCTTCAAGGCATCGCGTTGAGGCCGGAGTGGACTGCCTAAGTACTGTTTCTTAATTAATAAACTATCAGAGGTGTAGCTTCAGTGGTGTTGTTTGGGGTGTTACATCCCCCTAATAAATGCTTTTTCTGCTAAATAGTTGGGTACAGGTGCTTTCAGTCGAGGATGGTTAGGAGTTTGTCGGACCAGGAATGTTCACAAACACACAGACAAAAACACACACACACTCTATTCCTTTCTGTTTTGAAAGTCTTAAAAAATGTAGGTTATTTTACAAATGACTGTTCTTTCTCTCACTTAGGGCCAGATGTAGGAAGCCTTTTGCGCCTCGCAAACGGCGAAAAAGGCAGTTTGCGAGGCGCAAAAGGCCTTCCGTTATGCAGAGTCACATTTTGCGAGTCGGTACCGACTCGCAAAATGTGATTCCGACTCGCAAATAGGAAGGGGTGTTCCCTTCCTATTTGCGACCGCATCGTGATGCAGAGTTGCTTTGGGACCGCGAAAGCGGTCGCAAACCAACTCGCAGTTACCATCCACTTGAAGTGGATAGTAACACATTCGCAAAAGGGAAGGGGTCCCCATGGGACCCCTTCCCCTTTGTGAATGTCGGCAAAAATATTTTTTCAGAGCAGGCAGTGGTCCTATGGACCACTGCCTACTCTGAAAAAAACGAAACAAAAAGGTTTCCGTATTTTTTCTTTTTGCAACTCGTTTTCCTTTAAGGAAAACGGGCTGCAAAAAGAAAAAAAAAACTGCTTTATTTAAAAGCAGTCACGGACATGGTGGTCTGCTGTCTCCAGCAGACGACCATCCCCGTGAGTGCCTAGACTCGCTATGGGGTCGCAAACACCTGAGACACCTTTCTGCATTTCATATTGCGAGTTGAAATTTGCGAGTAGCTATGACTCGCAAATTGCAAGTCGCAATATGAAACCTACCTACATCTGGCCCTTAGTACTCCTACCAATCCGCATTCCTATCCCTTTTACTGTCCTCTAGACCCCACTCATGCACCCTGCTAGTCGCATAACGTATTTTAACATTATATGCGAGTGTAATTGTTGCAAAATCTGAAGCTCAGACCCCTCCGAATCTTACTGACCAAGCAACACCCCTGTAAACTATGTTCTCTCAGTTTCAGCAATGATACCCCATTCTGGGAGGTCTATTGGTACATAAATATGAGTTGATTGTTATGTACAGAAATCGATATGTTACATAATTGTTTCCCTTTATCTTGATAACAAGGGCTGTTGGAATGGGGATTGCTTCGAAGGGAACAGTTTTGGAGCTATTTAACATTGTTTGACAACGCGGCAATACCATGAATGATGTCATTGCAGGAACTGCACCCGCACAGCAATCCACCCTTGCAGCTCAGACACCGGACTCGTCCCCACCTGAGATCAGGTTCTTGTTTCTCCCATGTCAATGACCAGCAGCACCATGACCTGGCTCGAGGCCTCTTAGCAATAGCACCATCCAGGACCCAGCATTCTAGTAACCAAGCTTGCTGTGGTCATCGGTTTCATGATGGCCTTCAGCAGGACAAAGCTTCAGGCTGACCAAGCCTAGTCACCTACCTTGCACCAGTGACAGCTTTGATCTTCAGCAGCATGATCCAGCTCCAGCGGCCAGGACCAGCCAAGGACTAATCGCAGAATTCACCCAGTTTGTGGAGACTGCGTTGATTTTCATTAGCACCAAAACAACCCTCCCGTGGTACTGTTAAGTGCACAGATGCCAAGTTTTCACTTTGCTACTGTATGAAATAAGTTTCATTGGGCATACCCGTGACATTTATATGCATTATGTTATAAGTAGATAAGTCAAGCCCAGGAAATTTGATAAATTACCGTTTTCTGCTTTATGTTAAGTTCTTGAAATAAACTTAAGAAATATTAGATACAATTCTGAAGTGCTTATGCACAGTCGCTATTCTACATCTGGATCGGGCTCTCTTCAAATAGAAGCAATCCAGTGTCAATCTTCCTTGACCCAGGAACTATAGATGGACGTGTTTCTCTCAGCACTGTCCTCACCCGCTTCTCCATCCATGTATTTAGTAATTTATTGAATCATCCATCCCTCAACTCAGTCTTCAATCCTTGATCTCAATCAGTTATCTGCAGTCATCCCCTCCCGATCCATAACACCACATATGCAAACAGTGAAGTGCATTTAATAAAAGCTTGACCTATTTACTTTGGTAATGCTTAGTTTATTTTTAGTTTATTGTACTGAAATGGCCAATTAAATATAGAAGCCAAAATTTCTCCTGGTGTAGGACGTGGCGTTGCGCATATGCACACATGCACTGTCATGCATCTTCATGTCCGTATGTACACAGTAAGTGGCCATTTTAGAATAGTTAGCAATTCAAGAAGACTGATGTGTGCACATCCTTGTATACGCGTTGTGATGCATACACACAACTGTGTCACAGTGCATGCATCGGGCAGGCAAGCAGAGACAATTCAAACAAGCAGTAGCACAGCTATAAAGTCAGCATTCGCCTCATAAAGGTGAGATCTATTGGCTTTGCCAATTCTTGCTTCTTTTTTGTGGCAATTCTATATAATGCATTACAATTATTGACTTAAACCGCTGGTGCTATAATATTATATTTTAAATAAACACAACACACCTAATCTCTGTAAACATACGGACAATGTAAAAGTCTAGATTTGCACAACCATCTATCTTTAGCAGGCGTGGGTAAAAGTGAAACAATGTTTATTTTAAAAATCAATTAGTCCTAATATGATTTTTTTCTCTGCTGAGCAATGGGGGTCCTTTCAACCTTTCTTCCTTTTAGCCACACGCTCATTAGTAAACAATGAGCTTTTTTCAGTTTTGCTCTAACATTAACTGCACGTTATTAGACGTTGTTGTCCCTGTGTCAAGGTTGATCGTTGATGTTTTATTTGGCCTTGACTGTAACTCAGGCACGGCTCGTCCTGAAGGAAAACTGACTATGATGATAACGATAAATCCAAGTGATTTGCACTTGTGGACAGCTAGATGTGATTCCATCCAGTTTCATACTGAAGAGGAAACCCTGGATGTGGGCTTCTTGGATGCTGTCAGCAATAGTGATTAATTCAGTCTTTAGTGAGTTAAGAGTGAGGCACTGATCCTCTATTCATGCACGAGGATGAGACAATCATTATGTGATTGATTTTCTTTCTTGTGGAGATAATAAGGTTGTGTACGAATGGTGTATTAGTAGACCATGAGGGCATGGTTGGCTGGAGCACTCTGAGATGTAAATAATAGGCTATAGAGCAAACATATAAAAATAATATTTTCTTGCAGTGCTCCTAAAATCAGATATAGACTCTGCGATACATATACATTATCATCAAATCCCATGCATGAACAGGGGATGTTGACCAGTGCTTAACGGTCAATAATATTGAAGGTGGCCGTCTCTGCAGGGTCACCCCCCAACTTTTGCCTTTACCCCTCCTGTTTTCTGAACCAGTTTTTGTTGGCTTTTAGGACTCTATGCAATTTGCCACATCTAACCTATCCTAAAGTGCTTGTACCCAGTCCTCTAAGCACGGTAAAATTGACTTACGCCCAATTGGCATATTTAAGTTACTCATAAGTACATTTTGCCTGCCTGAATCTTCATTTGTTCATTCATATGTCAGCCCTAGGATAGGCGGCCCTAAACAGCCCATAGGGCAGAGTGTGTTGTACTTAAACAGTAGGGCATCTATTTTTAAGTTTCACATATCCCGGTAGTGAAAACACTTGCATTTGTTTTTCACTACTGCAAGGCCTACCTGCCTCATAGGATAACATTGGGTACCTTATTACATTTAATTAGTAATAACATTTGCTTTGAAACAGGTAGAAATTTCATGTTTGATCTCTAAGGAATTGTAATTGCAAATGCTCTTTAATATTAAAGCTGAATTTTAATTACTGGGTCACATGACTCTGTGTTGTTGGCCTTTGTGTATTCCTCCCAGACAGTGTCACAAATGGGAATTTGTGTTGGCAGGATGGGTGGGGGCCGAGCCGTCATCTTCCACACTTACATATCAAAGGAGCTGCCTTAGTACACTCACAAAGGACTTCACACTTGTCTTTTGTCACATCGAACTTCCTGAGGCCAGGGGAGGGAGAAAGGGGAAACTCTAGAAGTTTTTCCCACTTTAAAGCTGGCACCAGGTATAAATATTGGACCCTGAAATCCACTCTTCAGTAGACTCCCGGATACTACAGAAGGACTACCCTACTGCAAGAGGACTCCCCTGCTGCTTGAGGCCTGCCCTCTGAAAAGGAAGACTGGACTTGCTCCCTTCATCCTAGGCAGGGTGACTCTGAGGGTCAGATGGGTGACCTGCTGTTCTGACCTACAAGGACACAATAAGCTATAGAGGCATCTCTACAACTGCCCAGTTGACCTGCTGCACTGGGCTTGTTTGGACCTAGAACTGGGCCTGCCTTTCAACAGCACAGCAGCCCTTCTTCCTGCCAGAGTCTCCACATGTCCAGTAGAGTATTGAAGAGTTGGTGTCTGAGGTCCATTATTTATACCAGGTGTCCCCTTGAAATGGGAGAGGCTTCTAAAGTGCACATATTTCCTTCCTCTCCTGTCCTGGCTCCAGACTAACTACAGGTTGTATGCAGCCCTTTGTGTGGAGGCAGGACACAGCCTATTGAAGTGTAAATAGGGCTGTGCCCAGTTCTGCCCTCCCATCCTGCCAGCTATGGCCCTCTATTGTGTGTGGCTGTCCGCACACAATAGAGGGCCACACAATAGAGGGCCCAATATCATCTACACCCAGTCTTGTGACCCAATGACAGGCTGCAGGCACTAAATGGCTAAGGCAGGAAAGTGCAAACTTTCTAAAAGTTATTTATCTAAAAATAGTGGTACCCAATATTCCAAGGAACATGGGTATTACAGTCATTGAAAAAAAAATTTGCCCCTAGGATTCATTCAAATGCCAGTTAAACATATTATAGTGACACAGATGGAAAACACAGTAGGTTTCTTCATATGCAATAAATCACATCACCATGGATGTATTTTCTGATTCAAATCTTATTCTGTATTTACCATGACCACGATTACACAGAGTAGTTTAAATGAAGGAATTCCTCCAAGTGACGGTGCAATGCATGCACTGAAATGAGACCCAAAAGAATGTACCCTATATAAGTGTAGAAACATTTACAGTATATACAACAAGGGTAACACCCGAATACAATAGATCAACATCAGAATCCAGCACCATTACTATTCGGATTTTGACAGTCTGACAATGAATGATGAGGGTCAAATCCAAAAGTGGACGCCCTTACAAACATTGATATGCGGCTTTCATCCGGACAGATGTGACTTTGGTAACATCCTGACCAAACTGCTTGTGGTCTGTACCAGAAATCATTCCAAAAATATGCTTCTGATAATCTTCAACTCTTTACAACTTGATGTGCTTCTCAAGTTGATTGGATGTCATTCAATTAGATTTTCTACTTGAGCGTCAGCAAACTTAACATGAACAGCTGTGCTCTCATGCACAGTTCATTGTGCTGTTTGCACTGTTTTTTCTTCTCTGCTCATGCTTCTGGCACTAAATTACATTGCAAGCAGCGCAACCTGCATATTTTCTGCCTGTTGGCGGAACTCCATGGAAGCTCATGGAGTTTTTATGTATTTCTGGGAAATTTTGCAGAGTTTAATTCAGCAAGTTCTACCCACCCCTAGTAAAATGTTTGGGGGAAGACCACCTTAAGGCTGACAGGTGTAACAGTAGGGCAATAAGCAGAATGATTCCTGCTTTCCTGAACTGGAGCATAGATTTTCAAAAAGTATACATGATACTAGAAATGTTCATGTATGCTAATGACTGTGAATTTCAGGAGAAAAGTTCAGAAAAGAGCTGAAAAGATAGTCCTCATTTTTACTGTTTAAACGTTACTTGCAATTCTGCTGATTGACTTGCCCTTCACACTGTTTCTAACTCCGGCAAGAAGCATTGTGACTTTACAACCTAACTGAAATAACTTATTGCAGTTGAGCAACAACATAATTTCCTTACTACAAATGACTAATGATATCACAATAAGACAGTAAAAAGAAAAAGAGACAGATTTTATACAGGAATTTCAGGCTCCAATGTATTAGATATAGAATTATAGATATGTAGCTGTCAATAACTGGATTATTTTCCACCAAAGGTTTCCAAGTGACTTCAAATAGACAATGAGAACGAGGATCAATTTACCTCTTATGGTACTTGGCACTTTGAGGTTGAAAAGCCCACATTGACAACTAACCAGTGACAGTTATATGCTATGTACACCCCACCCAAACATATTTGCCTCCTCTGGTCAATGCAAAAGGGTAAATGATTCATATGGGATCCATGCATAAGGCCCAATTAAATGTACAGTCCACACCAAGCTCTGATAACTTCTGATAACCCCGAAACCGGTCCCAGGATGCTTGTTTCTGGTCCAGGGAGGACCTGGCCTGGCAATTTGGGCTGGACTGTTCCCAGGGGGAACAGGGTCAAGAATAGTTTGCATATGGCTGGATCCAAACTGGAATGGCATGGAAAGCAAAACAACTGATGGATTAAACCCAGATCTGTGACTGGGGGTGAATGTTTGATTTGCTCTGCATTCCGTCCATCATCTGTTGTTTTTGCATTTCACAAATGAAAAAAGCGGATTTTAAAAGGCAAGCCCACAAACCAATTTAAGTGACTGACATGAGATCAGTGGCGGCCCGTCCTTTAGGGCGGAGGGGCCATGCCCCCCCACCTTTTGCCCCCCATGAAGAGTGTCTGTCAGGCTGAACACAGGTTAGCCTGACAGACACTCTTCATGTTCAGCTCAGGCAGCCAGGAGCAGACATGCGCGATTTGCGCACACTCCTGGCTGCCTGAGCTGAACTTTGCTGGGCTGAGGAGATCACAGCTCCTAAGGGCGTGACCTCCTCGGCCCAGCAAAGGCGCTCGAGGCCCTCCCCTGGGTGACGAGGAAAGCGTCACCAATTGACACTCTCCCTGGGCGCTTCAGTTTAAGCCCTGAAGTGCCCAGGGCGAGTGTCAATCAGTGACACTTCGTCACAGAGTGGGGTGGAGGTCAGCAGTCTCACTGACCCCATCCCACTCTGTGACGAGGCTGGGACTGCTGCCTTCCCTCATTGGCTGACCTAAGGTCAGTCAATGGGGGAAGGCAGCAGTCCCAACCCTCCTGGGACCTGGAGGCCGAAGGCAAGTGTGTGTGTGTGTATGTGTGTGATGTTTCAAATTGAATGTTGGGTGCGTGCATGCATGTTTGAATGGTATGGATGTTGTTAATGGATGTGCGTGAGTGCGTGCGTGTGTGAAAGAATGAGTGTGTGTGATGTTTTAAAATGAATGTTTGGTGCGTGCGTGCATGTTTGAATGGTATGAATGTTGTTAATGGATGTGCGTGCGTGTCTGTGTGTGAAAGAATGAGTATGTGTCTGTGTGTGCCCCGCCCGCCCCCCTCCCTCCAAATCTGCCGGCCGCCACTGCATGAGATGGGTGTGGTTTGAAGCCCAATGAGAGATTACAGAATGGACGGAGCGCTTTGCGCTCGTCCGCAAAAAGGCGAGGTCGGATGGCAGGAGTTTCTCTTTCTGTGCCTCTAGACTATGGAAATCACAGCCCTGGATTTTAAGATCCCAATTCAATCTGCTTTTCTTTAGGAAAGAGCTAAAACCCTGGCTCTTTTTGCAGGATTTCAACTAATCATCACCGGCCATTTCATTCTGTTTGGGAACATCAGAGTCAAGACGCCCTCAGGTATTTGAGTGCTTTATAAGCAGAGTACTTGCTTGTTTACCTGAGTGAGAGTGTGTATGTAAGTATAAATGTGTGTGTATGTGTAAGCATGTGTGCATGAGCTCATGAATTCAATTCTGCTACCCCTGAGATTTTGGTGAATTGACGTTCATGAGACCATATGGGAGCCTTCCATCAGTAGTTCCTTTCTCTGTCAGAGCGGCTATTCGTAGATTTGCAGCTGAAATTAGAATCCACAGTTGCTGGAGCAAGAGCACAATCAGCAGTCCTTCACCTCTCTTACATCTGAAGATGCTTAGAGGAGGTGGCAGGCCAATGCATGGCCTTCAGGGCCTGGTTTTGTCACTGCTCTTATGTGAGAGCTAGGAAAAATCTACCTGGTTTTTCATTACTCTTACATCAGAGAAGTGAATTCATAACCTCATTTTGACACTTGTGACAATATCAAGTAAATTCATGATGTTTTTATTCAGTTGCAGACTTATAGTTGTTATCAGACAATATCAAATTATGCTGCCTATTTTGTCAGCAAAAGCAACACCTTGTCCGAGTGAATAAGATGGCTTCGTGAGGATAACAATTACCGTATTCCACATTCATTGAGCTTAGTAGTGTTTTTTGGTGCAGGTTACCATTTTTGTTCCACGAGAAGTGGTGATCAACTAGCTCTCATTCACTGCTCCATATTCCACCCATAAGTTTATGAAACCAATTACTCAAAATAAATCTCAAGGAAGAAATGCTAATTTTCGGGCGAAGGGAAAGAGAGAGACAAAGAGAGTGCATCATGGACATCATTCAGCCGCTACCCCTTGGGTGCTCCTTGTGACCCCTCGCACTACATTTGCGACCCCTAGCCTCAGAGGTGGCAAAATCAGCGCCAGTAAGTAAAGGGCAGATCGTGGGAATCTAATGTCCTTGATTTTTGTCATTTTTTATTACACTAATGGTGAATAATATGTATATAATTCACTATTAGTGTAATAAAAATGGAGTACAATTAGCAGGACTACGACCCTGCCTGGCAGCCGAGGTAAGTAAAAATGTCAATGTGTGTTGTATGCATGGATGCAGGTGAGTGTGTGTGTATGTGAGAAAGAGTGTGTGTAACTGGGATTGTGTGTGTATAGGTTAGCGTGTGTGTGTGTGTGAGCAAACATAAAGTTTGAATGGCATGTGGTGTCACTTCTGCTTACACCTGGCCTCTTGGAGAATTGATGTTCATGATGTGCATATATGTGTGTGTGCGCGTGTGTCCTTGTGTGGGAAGAGCACTGTCCAGCAGCCCACACACTTTACCCCCTTAGACTGCAAGATATAGACTTTGAAACTTCCCACACAGAGCAGCAGACCTGTGTCACACTCTTTCTATCTTCTAACGCGTGAGCCCTTGAGAGGGCCTGCCCACTGCTGGAGGTCATCACAAATTGAAAGGCTTCTTTCTGTATCGACCACACACACCGTTCTCCCGGGGCCGGTTTGATATACCCTCCTATTGACAGATCGGAGCAATCTTATCTTGGCAGTCCATAATGGATCTGCTCTACTTTCCTTAATAACATGAAATGAGTTGGGTGTGCGAGCCAATATCTCTGCCCCTGCGCACTCTGCCTCTTGACACTGCGGCACTGTGTCAGCCTGCCCCTCTGCTGCTCTGTTAACTACAAATGCATTTTCCCTCCAGATTTCCTGTCAGGCAAGTGCATTACTGTATTGGATCTTCATGGAGTTTGTTTCCTCTCGGTCTTCCTCTTCTGTTACCAAACCAATAGCTAGAGTAATATCATCTCAAGTGCTTACAAGGTACCAGCTTGCACTGTGAATATGTGCAGGCCCCTCAACAATTATTGCCTCACCTCAATAATATTCCTTCTTTAAAGGAACTTCACTGCACTTCATATTTTATTTCAACACTTTCCAAGTGATTCAAAGGGTAACTTTTAACTGATAAAATGGCTATTTTCGCTTCCTAGGAAGTAGATGTGAATAGGTTATGCAGGAAAAGGGAGCACTCTTTGCCTCGATTCAAAGGATTTGCTAGTCATAGAAAAAGTAACTAAAGAATGTAAACCTCAAGAAAAGGAGGTTTTGGGGGGGAGCGCCGATATCGGCAGTCTCCCCCCCCGCAGTGTTTGCGAGAGTGGTACAGCCCATTCGCGCCGTTTTGGGCACTTTTTGGGCTTGTTGGGACGAAGGGTTTGTTAGCGTGGGGCTACCATATAAAAGGGGGCAAACACGTGGGGAGGCCACCATTTTGTGGATAGTGTTTGCAAGTGCGGCAGGCGAAGAGAAGATGGAAGTTTAGGGGCAGGAGACTGGCACGCTCGAGACGATAGCAACTGACTATTAAGGTATTAGACAGTTAAAACAGGAGAGGGAAGTAAGGAGGACTGGACTAATGAGCTGCAAGTGTAAAGAAGGGGTAGGGAGGGGGAGGGGGAAGTACAGGAGGGGGGAGGAGTTGATAGGAGATTTTATGTATAGTGAGGTGTTAGTTTTGTAAGGCATATGGCCTAGGGCTGATATATTGTGAGTGCACCTGTTTCCAAAAAAGCGGCCTTTTACACACAAAATGGAGTGATGGGTGCTGAATTTTCTCTCACAAAGTAGTTTGTGACAACTTCAATTCTGTGTGAATCAGTTGCCCCTCACTATATATGAGAAAGCAAGCTTAGAGTCAAGAGTACCAAGGTGCATTGTAAATCAATGAGTCTCCATGCTGAAATTGTGTTGAAGGCTCCTCGCCATCTGCGCTGTGCCTATACAGTGAGAGCAACTTAGTAAAGTTATTTCATGATTATACAGAGACCTCTGGCCGAGGGAAGACTGCCTGAATGGTGGCCCGTCTTGCTCTGCAGGGGTTCCAAGGGCCACCATTATACCCCTGGAAATGTCCTGTTTTGTAATAAAATAAGTGCCAGGACCCTCGTCAGGGGGCCACTGCACTTTGCATCACCCATTGTGCCTTCCAGCAATGCCAATGACAGCATCAACACAACTACTAACACTCTTACAAGTGTGACAATTCAGACTATTCACGCCCCCCCAAAGCTATAAGAATGGCTTGAGCCACAGTTGATAGTAACTTTTAATTTATATCTTGAATAAATAAACAACTTCTGTTGTGTTCACTTCTAAATTAGACAGACATCACCACCATGTGGCAGACTGTTATGAGTACCAGTGTTGACAATTAAGTGCCTGTGCCCAGCACTGGAAACCGCCTGCTCAAATTAAGCACTGCCCGTCACTTCCCAGATTGCCTCCAGTTGCAACACTGTACAGTATTGTTCAGACCATGTCCCGGATTTCATTTGTGTCTGATAATTTGCCTGGCTAAAATATACTTTTTTGCTGTCAGTCATCTGAGTGTTGGCCTGTCTATTAGGAACAGCATGCCTAGTGATCAGTATTGCCTCCAATGTGTTGGGTGTGCTTGATAATGTAATGCTGATATGGAATACAGGGAATGTTTTTTGTGAAACTGCAGATTTCGCATATTTTTATGATACTGTGACTGGGAGACAATCATGGTACTGTGATTCCCATACCTCAGTGTGTTACCACGGCTGGGGAGAATCACTCAGGAGACGTACGCATTGCTGTATCTATATGATATCAGGCTTAATAGGGAGAGGTTGGATGATGCTTTTTGCTATGTTTTGTATGTTTGTAGGCAATGGTATGTATAGAGCACTGAACTATCCAGAGAGGTCTGAGAAGTATTAAGGCTAATTTTGACCTTTATAGTCTCTGCAGCTCCACTGCAGGCAGATGCCTTGCAGCACCAGCACAAATGGTCATAAGAGGATGCCAGATTGGAACAAACCATCTAAAGAAAGACTTTGCTGCCTGGGGAAGGAGAGTGCCCGAAGAACAAAATGTCATTGTGCATGTTGCTTTAATGAGTTCGGTCATGGGCTCTCTGTATCCATATTTTACAATATGTCGAGGGAAGCATTTTGAGTGTGAAGTTCCTCATACTACTTTTAGAAACAGATTGGTTCATCCCCGGATGTTCCATGTAGCTGAGTAAACTCTCCCTTTAGAGGCACCAACATGGCCTTCTCCGAAGTATCTGATTAAGCCCAGATTCTCTTAGCATCATACAGGCCACCCCTTTTGGTTGACAGGTTCTTAGCACCTGATTAGGTGTGAAAGTCAATAGACTCAGACAACTGCTGTGCTGCTGTATTCATTCGACACAGAGTGCGAATTTTACAATTACATTTATGCCACACCGCTCGCCCAACAATAGTAACACAGCATGTCAGAAGCACTAACAGTGAGTTAAATCCTGTTAAGTGGTAATAGTGAGACTGAAAACAAAGCTCAGTTAGTTAAAGTTGAAAAACTGAAAAGTTAAAAAAAAAGCTAATTCATACATACTTCTTGCACAAGTTCTATTGGAACATCTGAGAAACAATACAATCCCAGTATGCCTCCAAGTATGCAATGCTCCCGTCATTTTCACAGATGATAAACACTATTTAAATCTGTTTAGTGGAGTAGGTACTAAATGCTCCAAAGTTTGGCTTACACTAGGTATAGAGACAGCTTTCAAAAGAAATGATCGAGTGCTTAAAGGGATAGAGGATTTGGAAATGGTCTTCAGCCCGCCGGACTCACAGTGGCGGTCGAACCGCTGAAGTCGTGGCGGTCTGACCATCACATTACGACCGTAGCGGGTGCCATGGTTGGACCGCTGACACCGCCAGTTTGCCAGCAGCCTGGCAGTCCTGGCGGTTGTAATCCATCTGGGCAGCGCTGCAAGCAGCACTGCCCTCCAGATTACGAGCCCTCATACTGCCAGCCTTTTCATGGTGGTTCCACCGCCATGGGAAGGCTGTCAGAATGGGGGTGTTGGGGGCCCGTTGGAGGCCCCTGCACTGCCCATGCACAGCCCCGTCGCACATTCCATTGTCTGAATTACAGGCAGTGGAATGCGCGACGGGTGCTGCTGCGCCCGCTGTACCACCACACTGCAGCTGGCTCGATTATGATCCGACTGCAATGTTAAGGCCCTGTTCACCACAGGGCCAGCTGTGTTTGGACTGCACAGGCGGTCTCTCGGCGGTTTGAGTTTGGCAGGCAGCCTCCACCGCCGCCAATCTCACAATGAGGGAAAATGTTATTCAGAATGCCAAGAAACTACTTGACAAGTGAACAAACAAATATCTGAATTTAAAACACACATGGTGAACCTTAAAACGACAAAACTTTTGAAAGACATTAATAATTATTCCAAGGATACCTATGAATACCTCAGGGAAGTTTATTTAAAATATAATTCTATTTTAATTCCCCATTGTCTGGTAGATCAAAAAAGAGTTTCATCACCTTCTCTGAGACATCCTCCAATTCTGAGCAAGAGTTCACAGGTTTTTCCACAAGCGATATTTTTCCTTCACAGGGTATACACTCTTTTTAGGTCAAGCATAGCAGCATAGAACCTGTTGTTATCTATTTGGGCTTTTAACCACGCCCACCTCACGCCCTAACTTTTTCTCGTTCATGGGCTTGCCCTTCAAAAGTCCTTTGTTATCATTGGTACATGCTTTACGTTTGTCCCTCTTTGAGGAGGTTTGGTTACTGCCTTGGACATCAACCGTGTTACATGGCTAATTGCACTTTTGCCGATATGTTTGACTGTGAGTGAACTTCTTTTTCCTTTTGTGTGTCTCCTTTACGCTCATTGTGTGGCGCTTTGAATCAGCTCGCTTATGTGAAACTGTATTACTTTTCATTTGTCCCTCTTTGAGGAGGTTTGGTTACTGCCTTGGACATCAACCGTGTTACATGACTAATTGCACTTTTGCCGATATGTTTGACTGTGAGTGAACTTCTTTTTCCTTTTGTGTGTCTCCTTTACGCTCATGGTGTGGCGCTTTGAATCAGCTCGCTTATGTGAAACTGTATTACTTTTCATTTTTAATTTATGCAGCAAGAAAAGTCTTATTAGGAGTTTACAACGCTAATAGCTCTAGCTCGAGCAAATGCAGGACCCATTGCATTGCAAATGCTTGTTTTTATTAAGAGGAGACAAAGGAGGCAGAGGGATAGGGAGTGGTGGCAGGGGCTGAGCCAAAAGGCAGGGTATATCAAAATACGCAGGAGAATTTACAGATGGAAACTTTAGAGGACACACCATTTATAATCTGTCTTGTTATCAACTCTCAGAACAGAACAAGCAGTACTGAGTAAGGGTCTGTCCTTTGTGCCCTCCTCCCTGCGAGATCCAGTAGAAGTTGAGTTGCTTTATTAAAATTCTTTAGGAAAATAAGAAGCACAATATATTTTGCAGGACAAGAACTATTTCCTGTCAGGAGTGAATCTGGACTCAGGAGCAAATCCTCCTTTTGTCCCAATACAGCAGACATGCCAAACCCCTGCCCAGTTTAGTCTGTTTGAAGCAATGGCTCTTCGGGATTTTGAAACAATCTATAAACAAAAAAGATATTTGAGGAATAATTTAACCCCCAAGGAACAGAAAGGCTTACCAGACCTTTCCCAGAACGAATCCATTATAATCAGGCCAGGAGATAAAGGGTGTAGGATTGTTATAATGGATTGTGACACATTCGATAGAGACGTGATGAGACAACTTGATAACTCAGAACCTTACCAAAAGCTGTTTTACAATCCTACAGTTGAATTAAGCCATCGAATATGTGAAATGATAATGGAAGTTGAGGACAATTTATGGATTACTCATAGTGAATTTGAATTTCTAAATAAAAAAGAGTCTGGGATTCCAGCTTTTGATGTGCTTCCCAAAATATACAAGAATCTGACAAAACCACCTGGCCATACCATCATTTCAGGCTGTGGGTCACTCTTAGAACCTGTGTCTCAATATACAGATGGCTTCCTTAAAACCATTGTACCCCCTCACTCAGGCCTACATTTGACACTTGATGAACTACATTAACAACTCAGAAGGGATGGACCACCTTACTGCTGAGTTTCTGGTGACTTTGGACATAGAGGGCCTGATTACGATCTTGACGGATAGAATTCTCCGTCACAAACGTGACGGATATCCTGCCCGCCATTTTACAAGTCCCATTGGATATGATGGAACTTGTTATATGGCAGGCAGACATCCATCACGTTTGTGACGGAGTATTCCATCTGACAAGGTCGTAATCAAGCCCAGAGTGTTTGTACACTAACTTTCAGCAAAACGAGGCAATTGAAATCATGAGGAAAGTTTTGGCTAGACATACAGGGCTACACTCAATCCCCACTGATTTCTTAGTAAATCTGGCATTACTGTGTCTTAAAAATAATGATTTTTCTTCTAGAACAAACCTATTCCTTCAAACAAAGGTGTGGACAATGGGATTAAAAATAGCAATTCTCGTTGTGGCATATTTTGAAGACAAAATGATTTTTGGTAGTTTGAAACCCTTTAACCACAGTATAACTTAATGGTGTTGATACAGAGATGAAATGTTTGCCATTTGGCAGAGTTCAGAAAAGGAGGTAAACAGGTTTCATAAGTGGTTGAATAATCAGTCACCAGACTTCACTATTACTAGAGATCATTTTAAAATTATTTTTTGGAACTTTCACATTCTAATCAAAGAAGGGAAACATCATGAGTCTGTACACCAAGCTTACAGAGAGGAACACTCTTGCATTTCTCTAGCAATCATCTGCGACCAATGAAAGAGAATCTGCCATATGGCCAATTTTTAAGAATTCATAGAAACTGCACTAATAGGTATGAATATTTTAAAAACAGTGAAGTCATATGTGGTAAGCTGATGAAGCGGTGAAAAGAGCATGGTTCACACCCCTAGAGACCATCTTGACCACTCACAATAAAGAAACAGCAACTCCATTGACATGTGTACCTATATATAATCCAAATGCAAACAGAATTTAAAAAAAGTATTAAATCCAATTGAAAATTACTAGCAGTTTTACTCGTTCCTGAGCCACTATTTTAATTTTAAAAATGAAAGAACATTAGGCAACATCTGGTACGCGGAGCATGCACAACCTCATTAAGGAACCTACAGGAGTCATTGGGGGACCGCCTTTACAAGGGCACTACAGATGTGGAGGGTGCACGACACGTCAGTTCACTAATGGTTTTAAAGAACTAATTATTAATAGGATCAAAGTTGTACGACCAAGTTCTTGACTTGCAGTATGAGAAATATTATATAATGCATCTCATGTTATTGTGATAAATTCTATACTGGACAGACAAGCCAATCTGTGAAAAATAGGATCTTACAACATAGGCCCAGATGTCGAAACTAAAGGGCACCACTGGTACATCACTTTGAGACACATCAACATAATGAGAATGACATTAAATGATCTACAATATGGGTAGTCAGAACTATATAACAGGTGGCCGAAGGAGAACATTTTACTCAGAATGGAAACCAAATTCGTTGAAAAATGTAAAACCCTCACAAATAATTAAAATTAAAATGATGAAATGTTGTCTTTGCTTTATGCGTGATGATGTCATGGGAATTAATTTTTTCACACTTTTGGTTGAAATATGTTACTGTCAATCAGGATCCCAGGATATATGAAAACCATAAATAGGCCTATAAATTATTCTACAGTGTTTACGAGAAAGATGTATAAATCTCTCAAAATGGAGACAACATTCAATGAGATGCCTTCAAGTTGAACACAGTTGAGGGTGTCATAGCCAAAAGCAAGCTGATTAGGTCTATCTGCAACACAAGACCAGGAAGGGATAGTGTCATTTTTAATACATTGATTTATGTGTGGCACTACAAGTGCTAATACACAAATGTATAGTTGTTTATGTCCAAAATGAATTAATGTAAATCAAGTAATAAGTTGACCCAGAATTTCAAGAATGCGCATGGGGGAAGCTTATTTATCTTCTGTGTTTCTGAACTGTGGAACCCCCTGCCCTCTGTTTTGAGGTCTGAAACCTCTGAAATAGTATTTCGGAAGAAACTCAAGACATGGCTTTTAGGTAACTGTAACTGTCTGCTATTGGACGTTCAGTGGGGAGGGCTCTATGTTTTGCCAAGATCACTGGGGCACACCGTTTTGAAGTAACTGTGCGCTTTACAAATTATTTGATTATTACTATTATTATTTGACCATAAGCGAGAGGCCTCCTGATGTTAATCCATCAACTGGTAGTTTGGATGAGTTTTAATCTTTGTGCACATTTGCACCCTTAAGTACACCAATGTTAAATTTGTAATTGCACTTGCGATAAAAATGTCAATATGTCTTACAAAGTTCTTTCCACTTCAAGATGGTGGCACCGCTTACATACACAATGACTCGGGCACCATCACAGATCATGTGACTTCCGATGAGATGATTCCTAAATGGAGGTTGTAATTGTAGTACCCCAACACAACCACATATGCAGACATGGATGGTGATGCAGTCTATTGATACAGCGAGATACACATGGGCTTCACGGAGATGCAGAATACTACTGCGGTCCATTCTAGGGCTGCTTAGATCTTGTCCATGCTCTGTAGTATATGGGGTTGTCCACTGAACTAGTATGTACACATATCTAAGTAAAGTACTGCAATTACTCTGAGTGCACTGTTAGCGCACCTGGTCCTTAGTAAGTAAACTTACAAGGAGACGCGTATAGGTCGATGAACCTTTTGATTCGCATGGAGTATCCTAGCAAGGCTAATGGCTGATGCACTAATGTTTAACCCGCGACTCAATAAACAATAGTCATCATCAGCAATGAAACAAGAACGTAACACCCCAGGACCCTCCAGTCATGAATAACCGCGACTCACTATACGTTTTAGTTATTTTATTCCCTATTAGTTACAGTACTAAGTCATAGAATTAGTTCCAACTTTATTCGAGTCAACCAGTCTGTACTAATTTGTTAAAAGGTGCCAAAAACATAACCTTATCAAAACTTGCATTAGAGTACATTTTAAAGCAGTAGCATAAGTCAACAATCGAATCAGGAACGAATAAGTCAACATAAGTAGCAGAGTTCAGCAAATCAGTTTGTCAATCATTTGTCTCTGTGTTGTCAATGTCATAGGGTAGGAACCTCACCTAACCCAGATTAGCATCAGCATGTGGAACTTCATGCGAAAACAGTTTATTACATGAATTTTGGAAAAACATCTAGCTAAGAAAAACTATTTTAACAGCGCAGTTGGTACCTAGAAAGAAAAGGCACAAAAGTTAATTCATTCACATTGTCATATCTATTTATCCTCGGTATGGATCAGCCACAAAGTCAGTCTTCGTCCTCAGGTCATCAAACGATCAGCATCACATCAGGCTCTCAAGAGCATGAGCCCAATGACAGAATCTCGAATCTTCTCCCTCAATATCGCATCAATTTCGGAATAAGGTCTGAGATCTATCCCCTTTGTCACGTTGTTATATCAAAGTCACCCAGACTATCCCCCAAATCCTAATTGGTCAGTTAATCATCAGTTATGACTCTATCCAATAGTAAATTTACTCCAAATCTATGAAATTTAATATTGTACAGTTCTCACGTAGTGCTCTAGCAGTGCAGATGCATAAAACTGGATATATTGTGGCCAATGAGAGGCTTCAATTGAATTTAGAAAAGTTCCAACTTTCCTATTAAATTACATTTTTATTTTTGTTATTTTGTTTCCAAAGTAAATAAAATGTGATATCATTTCTGTATTTGTTTGATAAAATGCTTGTTTCTGCATTTTGTGTGTATTTTTTTGCAGTTCAAACCATCGACAATGTATAGGCCTAGGTACTTGGCTTCCAATATAGCCTTAGAACCCGCTGTAGCGGGCTCTACCGGCTATTAAAGGCCTGCTCCTGCGTTAAAGGCCCAAACCGAAGGCGAGGGCCTTTAACAAGGGAGAGGGCCTTTAACAGCCGGTAGAGCCCGCTACGGCGGGTCCTAAGGCTATAAGAACATTCTGCCACTCAGGGCAGAATGTTCTATTAAATAAAACAAATTCCTCACGAAGGCCGAGGGGATTGAAATCCCCTCGGGCTCCGTCAGGCTTTGTTCACAGCTCCTGCTGTGAACAAAGAGAACATTGGAATGTTGGCGCTGCGGGCTTTTACCGGCCAGTAAAAGCCCGGAGCACTCCGCCAACGTTCCAATGTTCTAATAATGATTCAGTAGGGGGTCACCGGATTTCAATAATGAGTCAGTGGGGGGTCACAGATTTCAATAATGATTCAGTGGAGGTCCCTGGGTTCCAGTAATGATAAAGTGGGGTCCACAGAAGTCAAGAGGTGGGGAACCATCGTTTGTGCATGTTCCCAGATGAGAGGTGCTGTGTGTTTCTTTTATTTCTTTTGTGGGATTTTTTTTTTTTAAAGAGACAAAGGACAGTATGCTGAAGGGTACAGTACCATTTCGTTGGAGACATATAAACCTCTCAGCAGTATGTGTACGCTTCCCATAGGTTGTACAACATCAGAAAGGATGAAGGCACCTGAACATAAATTGTAACAACAAGGAGGATAAGTGTTCTATGGACATTGTAAAGAAAATATGTTAATGATTTATTAAAAGTCGGGGATGGAAGATCACACATATTTGTGATGTTATTCATTTGATAAGTTATATTGGGTGTTAGTGAAGATGTATATGCAGTAGATTGGTAAAACACTGATAGGAGCTAAATAAAGTAGAGGATCCAATACATTAATAGTATTAAGACAATAAAGTTACCTAATAAATTTATCCCCACAGAGAACCCAATCACATAAGTAGCTGACCTTTGAAGGCAAGATGAAAAATGTCTTCTTAGAAGTCATTTTTGCTGATCAATAAGTGGTACGAAGATAGTGGGAAAGAGCACAATTGCTAACTATTCCAAAGGGAAACTGGGTATTTCCCAGGTTGCTCAGGCTGTGTTACCCTGAGGTTGATAGTGAGGTGGCAAAAAGCAAAGGCAGTGCAAACAGCTGATCACTAGGAGGGTTGCAAGATGTTTTTTGGGGCTTTGAATACTAACAAACTCTGTATAAGAAACAATAGCTTATCAGGGTCCAAAAGCCTTTTCAAGTGAGAAGTTAACTGCACATGCAATAAAACCTTTTTATATATAGCATCTTTACAATTGTAGATGGACAGCTTTCAACAAAGGTTGTTTTCTATTCAAGGGTTCTAATTGGCATCATAGACAATGAACGCAAGCCCCAAAAAAGATAACAGATTCAATGTGTTACCTTCCTCCATCTCACAACTTCCCTCAAATCTGTTAAGACAGAGGCAACTAGGGAACCATTGCCCACTGTCACACTGCTGTTCTGGGTCTGAGACCTTGAAGAGGTCAGTGAAGACGTGGACGATAGTCACTTCACAGGTTGCTAGCACTGCAATGTTGGAGCACTGTATAATCATGTTGTTACATATGGCTGCCACTGAGAGCCATTGATAATAATAATGGATTCTACTTCTGGTAATTCACTGCTACTGTATCCAAGCAGTGGAGAAATAGACATTTTTTTCTACTAATGCTATATCACCAAGGTAAGCGCTCACTTTCCCTGTGTTCCCTTACCCCTGGTCTCCAAAAACTAGAGCAAAGCAGCAGATGGCAGCTAACTAGTTACTATTTTAAACACCTTCTTCCACCTCTCTTCAGTTTCTAGTGACACAAGATCACAGGGAAAGCAGCTGGCTCTCTTCCTCCACCAACCAATATCTCCCTTTTCAACCCTTTGGTAGCTCAGGGCTGGCAGGGTCAATCTTAGCTTGTGCTGAAGCAGCTCTGGGAGAGCCAATGTCAGCTCTGCTGTGGATGGAGTGGAGAAGGGAATCAATCAATCAGTAGATTTGCAGAGCACTTCTTGTCACCCTTGAGGGTATCCATATGCTGTCAGAGTCCAGTTGATTAGCCGAATAGCCAAGCCTTCAGGGACTTTCAGAACGCTGGAAGAGATGGGGTGGTCCGGAGATGAAAGGGTTGCTCGTTCTATATCTTTACGGCTAAGTAGGAAAAGGAGTGACCTCCGCATCGGCTACATTGGATGCAGGGGAGGGCATGGGAATGGGAATGGACTTGGGGGAGCCAAACATAGCACACTATTGTTGCTACATAACTGTGAATACTGTCAATGAAGGAGATGTTTTTTTCCCCTCAGTGTTCTGAATGACATCATGGACCACTTGAGCATCATGATCTTTGTCTATATCAGGAGTCTCTTTTCTGTAGTGAGAGGTGCTTCTGATCTGTAAAAATCATTGTGAGCTACTGAAGGCTAAATAACTCCTGCGTTGTTACCAGGCATCCCCACGCCCAGCTTCATTGGCGTTAAGCCTCATGTCCATAGACCCAGATACTAGGGTTTGAACAAAATATTTTGACTATCGGCACTATGACATGGCTGGCATGTATGCCAGTGAAAGTGTGGTTTTTGGGGATGTATGAACATGTGTGCATTTGAATTGAATATACGTGTATAGGTAACTGACAGTCTGTTTCATATGTATTTGTGGCACAGGACATACCTTTCGCCATACATAGCACTGTTACATGTATAACATAAACATACAACCACTTTTTTTAAATGGGAAAAAAAATTATGTGCAAAAATATTCTTAATATGGAAAAAATTTCTGCAATTTAAATTTCTCCTCTTTAAACAATTATTTAAAAATACATTTATAAATATGGTACAGTGTTCTACTGGCCACGGGAGCAAGAGGCCTGCTGTCGGTAAAAGCAACACTTTGAAAAAAGAAATTGAGAAACTTAAAATTAAAAGTTAAATTGATCAGTAAGGTTACTTTTTGTTTTAATTTTCTTAGATTTAAAAGCATTGAGAAGCATCATTTTGTTCTCACCTCCAGTATTGAGTTGACAAGGACTTTTATTTGAAATGTAGGACTTTTATTTAAGAGTTAACTACCTTAATGCTTCAAGTCACCTCTCTGCCTCACCATGGGATCCCGAATCTGACTCCAGCACTGCCCATTATCAAGCCCTGCTATCTGAAGTCTGATGATAATAATTTATAATAAACACAGCCTTCCCTTAACTCTAAAAGGAAAAATGTGACCCTGTGCTTATTTAAAATTGAAGGAGCTCAAGGATGTGAGCTGCTCTGAAGGTGTCGTGGAGCTGCTGGAGCTCGTGACTGATTGGTTGGGATGGAAACAGCTACTCTATATGATGGCTAGAAGAAAAATCATCCCTGCAATTCATAGTTGCATATGTATTACACTATGTTGTTTACTGCTAACTGGCTGTGACATCAGCAAGAGATTTTTCCGTTACGGCTAATGACTCCCAACATGCCATGCACTACATGCAGATAGTCTTAACAGCGTCAAGTGAGCCTTTAAGTTGCCTTTAAATTTGTTTTACCATTTATCCACACTCATTGTATATTTTATTTGTTTGTTTAAAGGAAGGATGAATGTATAAGTACTCACCTAATTTAGGAACTGTGGGAAGGGTTCAATTGTCCTTCCATCATAGTTATGCAGAGAAGACAAGGAAGGGAGATTCAGCCTAGAAGACGGTTGACTTGCTACGTCTCTCCTTGTCAGCATGCACCATGTGTTTAGTCTTGGGCTTCAATTAACTGTTTAATGTAATCTGGGAGTTGTAGTCTTTTTTTTCTTCATTTGCACCTGATTAGGGTAACATGCTTGATGACAACGATTTGTACAGAAAACTGGAAACATAATTGACTAAAACATCTAGGTACGAGCAATCCCTTTGAAATTGATCTGCCAAATTGTTTAACATGAGCCCTTGAAGCTCTCCTGCCAGGGTTCTCCTCAATTACGCTACATTGCACTGTGTGTTTCACCTCAAACAAGCCTTCTTTGCTCCCTTTCAGCATGAACAATCCAGCACTTGATGTCTGTTTAGGTCCAGTCTGCAGGCAGCATGCATGTGCTGTTGCTTGACGATCATGTGCTCTATTTAACAAAAAAAAACGCTAAAAAGGGCTTTAAGTCTGCTCATTACTTACCGTTCGTTGCCATCAATATCACTCTTCTTTTTGTGGATCATGGAAGAAGTACCGTTTGGTTTAATTTAAAGAGTGACCCTCTGCTGTGATGAGGTACTGTTCCTTCTTTTTTGAGTTTTTTTTAAGTAGCATGAACTAGATCCAACCATAGCGCTTTACAGGAACAATAGTTACACAAGTTCACATTCACATTTTTTCAGATATGTAGAGATAGGGTGATTTGCCCTGCATCACACGATGCTGATGTGCTCAGAGGCGGACGGGCCATATGAGGCATAGAGTTTCACCTATCGAGCCGCTCTCACTAAAGGCTTGGACGGGACACAGTAATTCCAGCAGCCGAGTGCAATTAAATTACAACCCTCCACGTAGCCAAACTAAGTTGCCTGAGACTGACTATGCAGTGAGGGGACTAGTCTGGCAAAATTTGCCAGGGCTGCTTTTGGCTGTCACTCCGTCCCTGGCAATGCAGAGACTCCAACTTGGTTGCTCAGTTTAGAGGTCGGCATCGCTGTGTCTGTAGTGCCACGTTTGAATTCCCCCTCCCACCCACTGCCCCATTCAGGTTGGGCATGCTGATGCTTTTGCTCAATGTTAGGGCCTGGTCAGATTTTATTGTCTATTATTTTTTTAGACACTGGCAGACTGGGAGCTGGTTTTCAGGTTTTACAGAGCACAACTTACCTGAAATGGGCGCTTGAAATCTATTCTTTTATCTTGTGATGCAACAAATCTTGCATGTCCTTTTTAGAGTATTTTCATGATCTCTCAGTCCCTGGACCAGCTTTTTGAATCTTATTAGAGTTTGGCACACCTTTGTCCCAGAATATTCATATTTGCGATATATTCACTATTTTCAACCAGTATAATTGCTCAGTGTGTGTGGGCGTGTTCATTGAGAGCCACAGCTGCCGACTTGGGAACTAGTATCGAGTCCAGCCTCAGTCGACTCAACATTATGTGATGCTGGTCAAATCACCTAGGGCCATATTTATACTTTTTGACGCACAACTGCGCCAACGCAGTTGTGCGTCAAAAATCTTAACGCCGGCTAACGCCATTCCAAAGCGCCATGCGGGCGGCTTATTTATGGAATGACGTTAGCCGGCGCAGCTGACTGGTGTGCGTCCAAAAAAATGACCCACACCAGGCAGCGCCAGCGTAGGGGAAAATGGAGCTTGTGTGTCAAAAAATGGGGCAAGTCAGGTCTGAGGCAAAATATTGGCCTCAACCCGATTTGCGCCATTTTTATTTACTCCCAACCCCCATTGAAATGACTCCTGTCTTAGCACAGACAGGAGTCATGCCCCCTTGCCCAATGGCCATGCCCAGGGGACTTATGTCCCCTGGGCATGGTCATTGGGCATAGTGGCATGTAGGGGGGGTACAAATCAGGCCCCTCAATGCCACAAAAAAAAAAAAAATACTTACCTGAACTTACCTTAAGTTCCCTGGGATGGGTCCCTCCATCCTTGGGCGTCCTCCTGGGGTGGGCAAGGGTGGCAGGGGGTGTCCCTGGGGGCATGGGAGGGCACCTCTGGGCTCCTTCCAAGCCCACAGGTCCCTTAACGCCTGCCCTGACCAGGCGTTAAAAAATGACGCAAAAGCGGCTGGACGTAATTTTTTTTGACCCGCCCACTCCCGTGCGTCATTTTTGCACGGGAGTTTAAATAAGGCGCACATGCCTTGGAGTCATTTTTTAGACGGGAACGCCTACCTTGCATATCATTAACACAAGGTAGGTGTCCACGCTAAAAAATGACGCAAACTCCAAGATCTTTGGCGTTAGACGGGTCTAACGCCAAATTATAAATATGAAGTTAGCTTTGCGTCGGATTTGCGTAAAAAAAAACGACGCAATTCTGGTGCAAACAGAGTATAAATATGCCCCCTAATCTCCCTGTGGCTTCAAGTATGAATGTGACCTTGTGCAACATAATCTGGTGCTCGTGTGAAGCAAACAAGAACGCAGTCCTTGCCAACTGTAATTACATTCGACAGCATTCCACTTCGTGACTTTTTTTAATAATCGTCCTGCTGAACAAAGACTAAGGCACATATTTATGCTTTTTTAGCGTCACCTATGCGTCATTTTTTGACGCAAAAGCGGCGCAATCTTACAAAATTCAATTGGCCCATATTTATACTTTTTTAGTGCCGCATTTGCGCCGCTTTTTGATGTAAAAACGGCGCAAACTTACAAAATACAATTATATTTTGCAAGTTTGCGCCGTTTTGCGTCAAAAAATGACGCAAATGAGGCGCTAAAAAAGTATAAATATGGGCCAATAATTGTGTTTTGTAAGTTTGCGCCGCTTTTGCGTCAAAAAGCGGTGCAAATGTGATGCTAAAATAGTATAAATATGGGTCTAACTGCGCTGGGCTCAGGCCAAAGACTAACTGTACGCAAATAATCCTTGTCTCAACAGAAGTGGGCAGTGCATCTGCTATGCCTCCTCCCGTTCACCTCCTCTTCTGAGCCATCTGCTTACAGGCAAGAAGCTAAATTTGAGGCAAACCCATGGTACATCAAGCCGGCATGGTTGCTGGTTTTACAATATCAGTTTACCTGCAGCGCTGTTAGTACCACACGTTCTGAATTCTATGGCAGAAAGCGCTATAAACATGCAGTTGCCCAGCCATTATAGACACCTGCGAGGAAGAGTGGAACACAGAATTCAAGGGACTCCAACAGTGGCGTAACAAAACTTGAGGGGTCCCCCTTCAAAGTCCCTGGAGGGGCCCCCTGGACCCAGTCATTGCCTGCTGCTGTGCTCAGTGTAGTGTGGG
The DNA here is from genome assembly GCF_031143425.1 of Pleurodeles waltl. Classification (NCBI taxonomy): domain Eukaryota; kingdom Metazoa; phylum Chordata; class Amphibia; order Caudata; family Salamandridae; genus Pleurodeles; species Pleurodeles waltl. The sequence goes on along the minus strand of NC_090448.1, from coordinate 90,006,394 downwards.
TGACGGGGTCCCTTGGACTCAGGGCTTCCCCGCACCGCGCTGGCTGTGGGGGCCTTTATTACACCACTGGACTCCATGGCTTCAAAGCTGGAGATGCGGCGCTACAATGAATGAAACAGCGTCGTAGATGCATTTTCTCTATGAACTGCGGTCTCTAATCAGCGAGGATTTAACAGGTAGGCTGGAAACGACGTAAACATATTGGAAGCATTTGCCTCATAGTAAAGGCTGTGGTGTTATTTTATTGTTACAAGTGCTCTGTTTGTGAACTTACGCACGGGGTGGATTCATTGTGGGCATCTGGTTTTGCTGAAAAATGTGAACTTGAGAGCACTGTGGGTCTGAAGTCCTTGGCAGCAGTGTAAGTTCCTTATACTGGCCGTCAGTTGCAGCTTTTCACTGCTCACCTGAGCCAACATTTCACACTGGCCCCAGATGCTAGCTTCTCTCACCTCCCACCAGAAGGTTTAAGTCAAGACCCCATGCGCATTCAATACAAGGCCTCGTTGATGGGTCTGAAAAATTTCCATTCTGTAAGTATTGTTATTGTGCCGGTTTTTTGGAGAAGTTTCTCAGTGTGCACACAGACAAGGATTCCAAGCAAGTTTACAATATACTTATTCTTTGTTTCCCATAATTAGTTTTTGGTGTGGACTTTTGAATAGTCTATCCATGTCTGTACTTCACTGTACTTTCCTGAACGTTTCTAGTGCTGAGGGTTTGTCCTCCGGTTACCTTCAGGCGCTTTGCTGCAAGACGCATTGTCAGTCCTCTGCCACCGCTCACTTGGATGTTGTATGCTTTTTCTGTATGGGCAGATCTGCTCATGTTTGTGGATGCAAAATGTATGTCCGTACTAAAATAAAAAGACATTGCATTTATGTTGAGACTATGAGACTAAGCGTTGGAACAGTTGACGGCATGATTTCTTAGTACACTACTTTCTTATCTTACGCAGTGTGTATTCTGCATGTTGTGCGAGCATGCTGTGTTTCCAAGCCCCCTGTGTTTTGATTTATTTATTTACTGTTTATCATATTGTGTGCATATTAGCTTGAAAATGGTTTCCACAGTATATATGTAAGTGCTATTTGTGTTCAGAATAGTATAAGTATTTGTTTACAGCATAATGCGAGCTTTGTGGACAGTATATGTCATATTGTGCATGTACATATTCTGTATTCTGTTGTAAGTCGTATTGTGGCCGACTGTGAACATGGCCTGGAGCCTGCCCAATGTTTACCATTGGTTGGCTTTCCTTGACACTCATTTGCCTGATTTTTATTTAAGCCCCAGCTTGTCAATCTTTTGATTGTCCTTCCCATGGAGTATTCCCTTTTTACCACTGCTTTAAATGACTTGCATCTGGACTTCCATTGCTTCCTTTTTAAGTTCTTCCTTTGTTTAGTGTTAAACACTCCATGAGAGCGCATGTGTTTATGCTGTCTCTGTCGTTCACTTCTTTCATCTGCAGGTCTTGTTGTTCCTTCTCCCTGTTGCACTGGACCCACGCCTGTGCTTCCACTGAGGATGCTGTGCAGCATTGCTAAAAAGAATTGCCAAAGCAAACAGGTCCCAAAGGCGTGACCTATTGGCTTTGCCAATGCTTGGTTTTCGCATTGCCACTTATTTTGTGCTTTACACAGGAGTGAATAAGTCATAACAATGCAAAAGAAATACTTTGTAACTGGGTTTTGCTTTTGCAAATTTGACATGCCAAAACCAACAAACAGCTCCTTGTTATCAATGCGCACTCTTTTGATATGCACAAAGTGACATTTAATTATATTTGCTCAATGGCATACTTTTCCGCTTTCCAAATATGTGGATGGCTGAACATAAGTGAGCTCTCCAGCAAGCTAGAAAGCACTCTGCTCATGGGCAATTCCTTGTGCCTGGCGGTAGAGATTTCCAAATTTTAGGTCCAGATTTAAGAAGGCCTAGCGCCACTTTAGCACTGCCTTAGCATCACTTTTTTTTACACTAAGGCGGTGCTAAGGTGGCCTTTTCCCCGTGCCATATTTACAAAGTGGAGCAATGCATGCATTGCACCACTTTGTAACCCTTTGCGCTACATTATGCCTGCGTCAGAAATAATGTATGCAAAGAGGGCATTCCCCCTTAGGGGATCTGCAAAAATGGCACAAAGAAATCTAGGAGATTTCTTTGTGACATTTTTTTGGCACTTTTAATGCCTGCTCAGAACAGGCATTAAAAGGAGGCTCCCATCGGTTTCAATGGGCCTCTGTGTGCTTTTCAGGATTAGCGTCAAAATTATTGACGCTAATCCTGCAAAGTGCTGAACTAGCATAAAAAATTCTGACACTAGTCCTCTAACTATTGCCATGATGCGCCATATATTAAATACGGTGCACACATGGTGGCGTTAGGGGAGCACTAAGGAGTGAAAGAAAAATGGCGCTGCACTAGGTGCAATGCTACTTTTCATAAATCTGCCCCTTAGTGGCACACCTGGGAAAGCAGCCACAGAGCATTAAATAAGGCTGCCATTTTCACAGGACCTCTGGATTTCAGCAAGTACTGCTGTGAAGATTGGCAGGTGACATGGTCCTCCAAGTATAGGACTAGTTATGTTTTCCAGGTGATAGCGAGAGAAGAGTAACCCATTGTTGGGTGGCAAGAGTGTACAGAGGACACCCACTGTTGAATATCATGAGTGTAACGAATAAGCTGCACATTGCTATTACCCAAAGAAGTGGCTTTGGAGAAATAATTGGCATGCCTATAAGTGACTGAGATCTGTCCAGTTTTGGATGCATGGATTAGTCGTAGTCTGCAATGTGGCATTTAGGCCAGGGTTGAGCCATTGCCATTTAGGACCAATATGGACAACGCTTTCAAAACTCTAAATTAACAATAAAATCACACGTATGTTTTCCCCAGTGATATCCTCCTACTCTTATGAAGTACGGATGTCCATGTTTATGGTAGGCTGGTAAAAAACAAATGCTCCTCGAGGCTCCCTTCCGCGCTGCGGTAATCCCTGCAGTGGAAATTTTACCCCCAAAGCCACTGTTAGCACGGATTTTGATTGAATTTCACAGTGGTCTTTCTTCGTCTAAGAATTATAATCTTGTTGCTGCTTTTACAGACAGGTATCAAAATGGATGAACACTATTTGAAAGCATACAGGCAGGAATCACACATTAGAAAGCAGTGTGCATGATTTGGGATTGCAGGAGCGCGGCTGCGACATCCTAAGGCGTCTCGTCTTCACTTAAAACTTAAAAGGCCCCAGTGATGAGGAAACAGAGGACATCTAAAGGGATAATTTTCCATTTATCCCCTCTCGCAGGGCAAAGAAGGAAGCTCTGCTTTAGTCAGAGGTTAACACGAGAGCCCCGCCGGAGAGCACCGCAGGCTGGGATGCGTCCCTCGGGCCTCCATGCTGTAAACATGGCCGCTTTGGAACCGGCTTCTAAGCATGCTTAAGTGGCGCGCGCGGTGCTTAGCGCTGCGGTGTTCTAAGGCTGTTTGCTTTCTTTTCCTCGGCTCCTTGGCGAGGCCGGCTTTTGATTCTGTCAATCGAGGGGTTCGCTTCTGTTTGAGACACGCACGCGGCGAGCTCGCAGCGTGGCGGCCTTCAAAATAAGCCTTTGACACTTGCCTCCTTTATTCACAAGGGAACTTCTTTAAAGTCACATTGTAATGCAACCTCCGTCTAAACATAAAGGACCGTTTTATCTGAGTGACGTGCTGTCCCGGATTTAAAAAAAACAATATTTGTAAGAGCCAAGGTCGCCATTTAAGCTTGGTGTCTGAAGGTGGCCTGCGCCGTATTATAGATAGCCTTGTCCACTCACCCCCCTCGAGCATTATGCTCAGTGTGATGTCAATAGTAGGGATGCAGAGACACCACTTGGCAAATCACTTCCGACTTTTGGGATTAATGTTTTAATATTCTTATCAAGAATATCAATGATAAGTCGTATTTGTTTTGCTCACCATGAAAAATTTCAAATTAGAAATAATAGTCGTTACTGAAAGAGTCTCTCAATTGATGATCTGCCATTTTGGTTTGTGTGAAACAGATGAGTTTTTGGCTGTTTCAGGTGACCTTGAGCAAGGCACATGAGTACGCAGTGTCTCAAAGCGGAAGGCATGTTGGCCCCGATTTACTAGTACAACGAGTGATAGAAATGGAAAAATTAAACTGCAGGTACTGTGTGGCAGAGTACCTGCTTGTTTCCGAGAAGTGCCGGTACTCTTCAATTAAAAGTATTAAGTTTTTCTTGGTATGTGCCAGTACTATCCCTCTCTAAATAAAAAAAAGTGCCGGTACTCAGTACCGGACAGTACCGGCCCGTTTAAAGCACTGAGTACAACAATTCTAGCCCTGCTCAAAGCAATGTAAGTGGTGCAAAGCGGGACTAGTGATTTAATTTGCAGTGCAAAAGTTGGCCTTTTCAAAGAGTCAATTCCACTTTGCACCACTTTGCATCAAGGGTGTTTCTGGTCGGGGATCGCAACAAACACCCAAAGTTTTGACTCCAGGGGCTGCATTACACACAGTGCCCTGAAGGGGCAACAGGCATGTGCGCCCTTTTTATGTGCCCTGGGGAACTGTAGTATTACAAAAGAGGCTGTGGATATTTGTTAAGCCACTTCTATTATAATGCTAGGCCCAGAGCACATATAGCACCAGCTCTATCTTAGAGGGAGCGTTCTCACATTTTAATGTGGGCATAGCCCCATGCAAATGAGGGAAGCACTTTGCCTCTGTGCCTGCGCCATATTCTTGAGATGGGCGCAGAGGCCTCAGAAGGCTCACTGGCTGTACACCACAAGAAGGCACACAGTTAATGCCCACCTTCAAGGCAGTCACCAAACAGGGGAATGGGATCCAATGGACCTCCCAGACATACCATTACAATCATGTGCAGTCACTCACCACTCGTGGTTGAAGGGTGGATCTCTGTCCCAACTTTGAAGTGCAGGGGTGTGCCACTGGACAGTAACAGCAAGCAGATGCTCCACCTTTCAGTAATCCTCTCACCTCAGATTTCCTGTAAGTTCCTGGCTGCCCTGCGGGAAGCGTATGATTGTAATAGGGGGCACTTTCCCCATGTGTACCCGGGGCCTTGTTTAACTGTGAGCCGTGGAGCAAACCGGGACAGTGCATCCTTTGCATAATAAGGGTCCTGATTTACTAATCTTACATGTGTGGATTTTATGTCAAATATAAATGCCTGGTGGAAGGAGGCACAAATAATAAGCAATTAATTCATTTCCCCTAGAATCTAACACACTGCATGTGTGCTGCAGTGCACTCTACATATCCAGTGCGGCTGACATTTCTCAACTTGTCTTTGCAGAGGAATGCGTGCTAGAAGGGTATGCTGCAGGTACAAATCCTACACTGGACAGTGCACAATCAGCTCTGTGCCGTGGTGTAAGGCTATCTAAGGCGCACATCAGCTTTTATGTGAATGATACCACTAAGAGGAGATTTTTTGTAGATATGGCGCTGCGCTGTGTTTTCCCTTTCACGTGAAGTATGCAGGATATTTGTTCTGCACTTTGTTACATGAAAACATAAGAAATGTGGGGCCCCGTACAAAGGAACGTGTAAGAAAATGGTGTGTTACTTTGTGGGTGTGCAGGCATGGATGAAAATTGGAGAGTGACAGGCGCAATACAAGCCAGAGGTGATGAAGAAAGAGGGTGTCCAGGATGGTACCCAAAGGATCTCATTGGCTCCCAGGTGGAAGGGGATTCAACAAAGGAATGAGCGAGGAGGGGAGTTAACTTAGTTTCAAGTACAAAATGGAGATTGAGAAAGTGGGTTATATAGGTCCACTGGTGTAAAGGTGCCAACCAGGCCACCAAATGCAAATAAGGTACAAAAAGGCAGAAGGCTTCCAGGAGATGTCAATTTGGTTCAACATTCCAGCAACATTGATTGAGAACGAAACCACACTAAAGGCATCACCTTAAATGTCATTTTCACAGACCTGAACACCCTAATCTGGTATTTGCCAGTACCACACACTTGTTTTTACCATGCTATTACCAATTTCTGCAATACTGATCCTTCCAGCTCTACCTTGTTGAGATGCTCTGGGCCTTCACGTACTTACCATCCCGTAGAGTCACTATGAATGGCATGCCCAACCTAGATTAAATGACTCTCATAGTGCATGGCAACATAAACGTATTAGCCCCCTTAAATATTGCACAATCAAACTGAACCCCTCAATGTGGTATTCACAAAAATGTACTCACAACAAGTGGGACAAGAAAGGCCATGGTGAAACTCGTGTGCCAAAAAAAATCTCACCAAGATAAAAACCTAAAAACTGTTCCTTCTTTAAAGTATTCCTAGATCCTACCATACCACAATTCTGCAGTTTGTACAATGCCATCAGCAGATACAGAGAAATTATGGAATTATATCAGAAACACGTAGAATGGAACCACAGTACCTCAAAATCCTCTGAGATCCACATTCAAGTGGACAATCTTTTAACACACTGGATCGCGTTATAAGTACTCTGGAGTGAGCTACCTCTTTGAGCCATTTTCACTAGTCCTGTGACTCTGGGCCTGGAAGTCTGTGAATACTGGACCAGATAACTCCAGGCCCAGGGACACTGGATCCAGACTTTTGCTGCACAGTGCTATGACGCTGCAGACAATTGCTGCTCCCAGCACCGCCAACTCTGCTGTTGCATGCGGTCTTCCTCCAAACTCTGCTCACCAACATTGTCTTACCGCCCACCACTCTGACCACAGGCCACGCCAAAGCCTTTGCACCCATTTACCTCCTGTTCTAAGCTGATGCTCGCTGGATGTGAATTTGGGCAGATCATTCCACTTAAAAGGAGGAAAATATGTGATTTGGACTCCTGTTCCCCAGTTCACAGGGGAATACATCATAGTCCTGGGACTTAGGTGCCAGATATCGGACTGAATCTCCGATTCTTGAACCGTGATATTCCAGACCCTAAATCATTGGAACTCATAATTAGAACTTTGCGAAATTTCAATAAATTGTTTTTGAGTAACATGACACATTTCGGAATAATTAGTCAAAATGACTGTAAGAAAGCACCTCAAACAAGAGTCACTTTAAGTCGGTGACCACTGTTCCCATGCGCAGGTGTTACATTTGTCACAGCAAACCCCACTTAATTACACAATGTGGTGTAATAGCACAAACTCATGAAATTCCACATCAAGCCCACGTAATCGATATTTCTCCCAGGCCTACTCGTAATGATGCCGAGTGCGCTTTTACAGATCCTCAACGCACCCAGAGCCATCTCTTTCGGCCATGACATCATCCATTCATTGATCATGAAATGCCTGTTCGAGTAGCTCCCACCCCCTCCACATCTGCGTAAAAGACTCTTTTGGGAAGGCATCTCCCAGGATACACCGAATGGTCTCGCCATTACTGAAAGTAACTATCCTCTGCTCAGATAATCACGCCTATTACAGCCCCATCACGCGCTTGCGCTTCCTTCCCAAGGTAATTGAAAAAGCAGAAGGCCTCCAACTACCTGAAAAATTAACACCGAATCTCTCCTTCAAGACCATGTTGTAGCACTGAGACCGTGACCATCCATGTCACACTGTAAAATACATCCTTAGAAATATACGTAAGTGCAACCAGATGTGCCGTGCTTTATATTTTATGCAATTAATCTGGATAAGAGACTATTATACACTTTCTGGACATAACCTATACACTTAAAAAATCTCATCACAGCTATGTATCAATGGTAGAATTCAGTTTTACTGTGACACATTTCTTGACAAAAGAAGCAGGCAATTTTGGAACGTTAATAGTGGAAAGGAAAACGCTTTATATGTTCAAAAGGAGTAACTGAAACAAAAACGTACAATGTAATTTACCTGGTGGCCAACTTTGAAATAAGCCCCGGTTAAAGGTTCGTAGCATATGTATTAAAGAATGCACTGTGCATCAACGCGCTTATATGCACTTAAAGAACTTTTATATTTTGAGCACTCACGTATTTTAGCGATGCACGAATACTGGTGCGTAAAAACATATTTTAGAGTGTTGCGTAAGTATCCGTTTTCTGTGGTTCAAGGCCCACTTGTTTTACAAGAAGTGCAACTGAAGGCTAACAAGCATTGAACGCGAGACCCCTTCTTTTCCAGAGCCTTAGGTTCCCAAGACCACAAGTGAGCAGAGAGAGTCATCCGCTCCAATGGTTAAATAATACATCTGATGTTATTTGAGTAACAAGACCATTCTTTGCAAAGACCTTGGTGTTCATTAAATTTTTAAGGCAACATACCCCTATCACCATAAAATAAGCATTGGCAAAAAATAAGCAAGGCTCCTAACTGAAACTGCTCCTTCAGTGACTGATGAGTTTAGGTACTCAATAATTCATGATCATAGGTGCAATCTGTCAGTCATAATTGTAATTGTGAATTCATTCATCCACCCACTTTCTCCATCTTGAATTCGCCCACTTAAACATTGACAATATAACGCACAACGAATGCAACAAGCATAAGCAAGATAACATCTTAGAATAGGAGTAGAAAAAAACATGCTGCCACCTAAACATGGCATGCATATGATTGCAATAAAAAAAAAAATTACATTTAGAAGCCAGCGGTCATTGTCCAATGGTATTGTGCATAGGATAACATTGTTTTAAAGTTCTAACATAAGTGGCATGTTTAGAAGCAAATGTATAGGCCACCTTAGAGCAGTAAAACAATGACATTCTATGTACTTTAACAATCCAAGATGAACCCTCAGTAAACATTGCACTGTGCGACAATCTTGGAAGAGCACTGTGAATGGTGCATCATTGTGCTACAGATTTCAGATCACTGACGGATGCTTCTAAACATGGCAGCCATGTTGTAGGCATTAAACAGTGATACAGTGTAGAAGACAATACATTTCAAGACGGCTGCCTGTTTCAATAACAGTGGCCCACTTGGCAAGTGGAAAATATGCAGCCCACTAGCAATGTGTGGGAAGCTGCAGAATCTTCAAAAACAAAGGAAAATAAGTCAAGAGATGCAAAGGGATCTATAAAAGAAGGAATGGGAAGCAGAAGGACTGGCCTACTGTCCCTGGCAATGAAGCACATTCATTTTCAAGTGGATGTGCCAGTAGGCTCAGGAAAATTACCGCCACTCATAGCACAACAGAGCCAGTGACTGTGGGCTGAACCCAGTGGGCTGATTCCCATGGAGTAATGGGCTAATCCATTATTCCATTACCTCCTGCTGAATTCTTTCATGGGCAGAAGCAGAATGTGAATTACACTCAAATAGACCACTGGCAGAAGAAGGCTGACCAAAAGGCCCTGTATGTGTGAATGCATATGCATGTATATACATATATGTATGTATTGTTCTGATTTTATTTTTTAAAGAGTCTTGCAGACAACAAAATATGTCAAACCATCCTGTGAGGGCAGTACAAGGATTATCACACTGCAAATCATGCACCCCCAGGGTTTGTCAAAGGGAGCACCAACTGCAAATCTCTGGTCTCGTAACATAATTTTTGAGATTCAAACACCTGCGTTCAGGCATTAACAAAGCATAGCAACAATCTACCCTTAAAAGCATATTGTTTTTTTAACACATGATTTTTATGAAAAGCATGTCAGGCCTACTGTCTTTGTTCTACGTTTTCATAATAAAATGCCAAACCTATGGTATCTGACAAAGCCTTTCGCATTCACCCACCCAGGTCTATAGCCTTTAAAATTGTCTTGTCACCTTAAGTAACATAGGCCTGCTATATTGACCATAAGCTCTAAGGTAAATTGTGTCATTCTATGTAACAAAATATCTGTCTATAGGCGTTAACACAGTTTAATAACAACCAGCCGTGGCAGGTGGCGGGGCAAGTGGCGGGGCGAACAAAACAAAAACTATAATAATATTTAAAAAAACTTACCTGGATCCCTGCTGCATCGCCGCATCGCTGCTCTTCAGGTCTCTACTGCAGGCAAAGGCTCTCAGTCTGCCCTGCAGCCATTCCTACTGGCATGCTGGGAGCATGAGAGCAGCATCCGGATTGGCCTGGGCACTCTGGCTTTGCACACCCAGGCAGACTGGGAGCCTCTGCCTTCTGTCTCCAACTTGGCAAGGTTGGAGACAGCTCAGTGCGCATGTGTGTTTGGCTGTCCTGAGATGGCCAGCCAAACACACATGCGCATTGAGAGGAGTGCACACCACTCCCCCTCCCTGCCTGTCATCTGCTCGGACCCACCTCTATGAAAATAAAACATTGTTTTTATCATTTTATTTTTAAAGTTTTGCCACTGCTGCTGCTGGCAGAGGGGCGACGCTCCTCACCATAGAAGAGGAGCCGCCACTGATAACAACCCACTTTTAAAGGCTTTTGGATTTATCAATGGTTTTCACACAAATATGACAGTCCAACTTCCTTCGTCATCTCTTTTTCAAACAATGAGATAAACCTATGGCATCTGACACAAGCCTATAGCCCTCCTCTCTGGATTGGCTCCATAACTACTCATGTCCACTGAATAAGCATAAGCTTCCAGGCAAGGCAACCAACAGGAAGTCATAAAATTGCAAATATGTACAAAATTACAGTTGACAAAACAATATACACACCTTTGTAAGAGGCCCTAACAAGGATTAGCACAGTGCAATTCTTTGACCCTAGGATTTGTCAGAAGGAGTAACCAACACTAAAACCATGGCCTGCTATTGCAGTCTGTGATGTTCCACAAATATTTATGTGTTGCCAAAATACATGCCCACATTTTCTAACAGTCCACCTGTAAATTTCTGTTGACTGTAACATGCTTTTCGCAATAAGTGTCAGGTCGATTGCTTTTGCTGTAACTTTTAATAATAACTAGGTCAGATCTATGGGATCTGATGATGTAGGTCGGGTGACAGCTGCTCCATCAAGCCAGACCTACAAACGAGGTATAAGGGTTTTGACAACAGTTTATTTTCTGGAGCTTGAGCCTCTTTTTCATGAGTGTGTTAATTGGCTTTTTGGATACAAGTATACTTGAATCAAATACTATATTCATGCAAACTGCCTCTGTGCACCACTTTATTGTGCAGCACAAGTAGGAAAATGACTAAGGAATCAAATAGTGGGCCACTGCCCTAAAACCTTTTTTTGGTAGGACAAAGGGCTGGTCCAAGAAAACACTACAATTGAGAAAGTAACATAGAGTATATAAAATGCATATCAAGATACATTTTCTATACAAAAGTATGGATTATGGCATGTCATGAGTAAAACTGGCTACATCTGTTTTTAAACAACATTGTAGCAGGTACAATGCCAGAGATAGGAAATAATTGACTTCTGAGAAAGTTAGAAGTCTCATGAAATAATGCACAATAATCATGTCAAACAATAATCACATTTTTACTTGTGATATGTCCAGAATGAGTAGTGACAATATCCAAGCAAGACAGAAATTAAACCAAGTTATTGTGATTACGTTTGAATCACTTCCATAGAGTAGAAAAGCCCATGGATTGGTACTAATCCTAGAGAGAAAATCCAAGATAACACCTGTGACAACAGAAGCGCTATGTCCCATTTCGTCACAAACGAACAAGCATTTGACAAAACCAATAGATCTGGGTTAATGAGGCATCTGTTTAATGGCTATATGCTGCGTTGTGTAAAGCAGTGATGGTGTTTGTGACAGTTGTGATTTATGTGTGTATCTGGTGTGAGGTATTGATGGTTAGATGTGTGTGGCAGAAATCAATTGTGAGTATGGAAGTGAGGCTAGGCCGAATGGGCCTTCGTTAACACCTTTGTGTTTATTGCTTTAGCTCTGGAAAGGTTGCCACTAGTGGTAAGACTAATCCAAGTTTTAAATGCTTTTCCCTGTAGCCTTCCTCTGCTGAGATTGCAGCCTCTCCAGATTTCACATCACAACCATCCATGCTGTGATCCAGTATTCTGTAAGTGTCTACTATTTCTGTTTCCAATTCTATTTTCTACGTCTATAGCACTCATACACCAAAGCGTTTCTTGGCACGGTACTAATATGAGATATGCCTGGTCTAAAAGCAAGCTTTAAGAGGAAAAGCTTGTACAATAATTCGCAGTTTAAGAAGAGGAAGCTTGTGAGAAAAGCTATGTTAAATAGTGCCTGAAGGACAGAAGAATGTTTTCAATCCAAATTTGAGAGGGAAGAGGCTTTCACAGACGTGGGGCACATGCTGTGAAGCCATAGTCACCACTGCTTGATATACTGAATTTCAGGATAACAGTTGGTATCCTGAGGACGAGCGTAGCAATAGACTCGATTATATTCACCATTCTGCAAATAGAAGGTTCCCCTGATGTGCTTTTAAAGTGGTGCGTAGTGACTTAAAATGAATCCTCTGTTTGATAGGAAGCCAGCCAGGAGCTTAGCTTTGGCAGTGATATTCTGGGTGTGTGAATATCAAACTTCTGAACTAAAAAAGCAGTGGACTGTAGGGGGGAGGAATGAGATGACCAAAGTTCGGGGTGGACTGTTCCCAAGAGCAACAAGGTCAGTACTGATTTGCATTAAGTTTGTCTTTGTGTAGAGTGGCACAGTGGGTGAAAACAGTGAGTTGGAATGCTACCCAAAACAGTTGCCACTGGCCAGATTATTTTCAAGCAATCACCCCCTCACCCTCTGAGTGTCTGATTGCCAGTAGTATGCTTTGAAACCTGAGACTGGAGCAGCTTTTCAAGTCTACTGCTGCCAATCCTTGTGAATGCCAAAAGGTAGTACATTTTCACTTATTCAAGGAGTACTTCTATGCATGCATGCAGATTTATTATTTTTATAATTTATATATTTGTAAACATACGTTTCCACTCCAAACCTATGAACAAGTTAAAAGATCTTAGTGGAAAGAGAATGACAATAAAATCCAGGACAGAAATAATAAAATGACTGATGCCCCACAGATCCAATTACAGAGCCAATAATGCATTTGGGTGTTTCACACCTCAAACACCCCTTCGAAGCTACGCACCATCCCATCCCACCTGGGCTCATGCCTGTGGTCACATACACCATAGCAGCCTGGAGTCCCTGTGATCACTTATCTGAAATGTATATTCGCTGCAGGCATGCTTCTTTGTCTCCGCTGCCAGAAGCCTTGATTTTAAAGCTGTGAAATCAGTGCATGAAGGCGGGACCCCATGTTTCCAGTCCTCGCCTTTTACAATGAAATTTATCAAGTGACTGATAGCTCCAGATACAAACCTGACTTGCAATAGAGGTGGCGCACACCAGCAAATGATAAGGCTGAGCCAGAGGTGAGCCAAGGATCTTGCTTGGCTCTAAGAGTTTATGCACAAGCCAAGCCATGGAATTGTTTGGTATGTATATTGTACAATAAACGTTATGTGAAAATAAGACACAGCCTCTTCAAAATTCAAAGAAGGGTATTTCTTTAAAAAACAGAACGCCGTGCCTTAGTACATCAGATATCAATGCAAGGACTGATATATACTAAAAGTGATAGTTTTTATACATGAACTTAGAAACGTTAATGGCTGATCCCCACTGACAATTCCATTAGTGAAATAAGAGGCAAGTTAGTAGTCATGTAAGTTTGACCCATAGGAGGTGTTAGTACAATACTTATAGATTGAAGCTCATTAAGCCCAACGAAGTCCTTCGGTATAGTTCAAAAAGATGGACAGATTTATTCAACACTTTTTATAAGGTCATATAGATATTTACAGAAAACGTTTTTCAGGCATGTTTTTTTTTCTAAAAATCATCAATCTTAAAATATAAAAAGCATACAATTCATAATGCATCAGGCCCATATGTAACATATACACAACATTTATAACTGAAATCATATAATGGATAAAGTACTTCCTGACTTACATTATAAGGATATTGCAAATCATCGAGGAGTTCCATAACCCTATTGAGGAATGAGGCCAAAGGTGAAGTTCCATTTTCAAGGTTATGAAACTCCGAGGTGACTTGCAATATCCTTTTCATGTACACCAGGGGGTGCTTTATCCCATAACACCATCACCTTTCACACAAACAACTTAAAATCTTGGTGCAAAGCTGTTTCATATCTGGTGCAAAATTAAACACATCAAAAACCTGTTCGAAATTTGTTGCAAACAGATACTAGAAACAGTTTGAAGCAAGTCAGTTTTTTTTAAAGCTCTAGTAGTTCCAAAAGTGTAGAGACATGCAGAAAAATTCTAGCTTTTCTCTATCTATGGAGTGCAAAAAATAAACAAGTTTGATCTGCTTGTCATTGTAAGGTAGACCAATAGAGTAGAAGAAAAAAAAAGAAAATCTCTGATTTCATTGCTTCAAACATGTGCTTCAGTTATGCTCTGTGACCTGACCTACCTTTCACCTCAGCTGCTAGCTCTGGTAGCAGGCATTGCCACATCAGAACTCAACTGTAATAACTTATAATAGTCAAGTTATGCAAACTTTTCTTTATAATTGGCAATTGATTGCATAACAACTGGCTGATTATAAAGAAACCCAGGACTGACGCTTATATAGGGATTACAGATTCCCATGTATTATATTTACATTAAATCACAGTATACATATGTATGGTGTACTGTACAAGAGAATATAAAGTTTCAGCTTTGTACTTTAGGCCTATACCCCACTGGTAGAACATTCATTTTAATCAAAGAGCCATAAAAAGAAGCTAGCAGTCGCTGATCAATAAGCCCAACAAGAGAAGCCCAAATGAAGATACTCTCCTGAACTCTGTAAAGAGTATACCAGCAAAGGTGGAGTAATCAGATCACCGTTTTTAGAGAAACCCCGCACAAGGAACAAGTAGTCAGTTCCTTTGCCCTGGTGGTGTGCTTCCACCTCCTGTGTCTGCCCCAACCTCTTACACAGTGGCTGTACAGTCTGATCTCCTGTTCCTAGCCACTCTGTCAACCTCTGATGAATGTAATTTATCCTTGTGCAACTCCTCGTCTGCAGACATTTGCTGTTGATGTAGACACCATTTCATGATGATAGAGATAAAGTTACTCTTTTGCAGGGTTGCACAGCTTACAGTACAGTAGAAGCAGCCCTGGACTCTGGCCATCCATTATGGTTCTCGCAGAGGGTGGTGCCTTCACAGGTCCAGCAAGAGCTAACAGCTTTGATGCTCTCCTGCTCTTATCTAGGCATAAATGCACCTACCCCAGTCTAAGTCAAAGAATGCAAAGTTGATGTGCAGTCTGCTTGGCTCTGCAATCCATGACCCACTTTATGTCTAGCATTTGGGTTGGATGCACCTGACTCCAGTCTATCAGCATCTGGTTAGATGTTTAAGATAGCTGCTGTGACAAACCAATGTGTTTCCTTTGGGGTTTTATGCATGCTGCAGAGCCTTGCTTGTTATGTTTACCACATCCCTCTTGGGGTTTCCCCTCCGTTTTATATGTTGCCTTACTGCTAATTTGCAGTGCACTTTGACAGGTGTCACTGTTTGCTGTGGAATGTTTAGGGAGTGTTTGATGAGAAGACACAAGACATTGGCCTGTGCTGCCAGTGATGAGTTACCAACCCACTATAACCAATGTCCACCTCCACACCTTCCAATCATTACCACTGTTTGATCCTATGGAGGAGGAGTGCCAAGGTCGTGGAGGGTAAAGTCTTTAGACAGATGGCACTGCCTGATTAAAGGAACATACACTAGGATTGCTGATCACAGATAGCAAATCATGGGAGTGATTCTCAGGAACAACTAGCCTTTCCCCAGGCAATGACAACTTCTCTGGGGCACTTCATTTGCTCATCTGAGCAGCATTGAAATAGAAACAAGTGTGGCGACCCATACTAACGCAGAATCCATTACCTGTTATTGTGCACCCCTCAGTGGTGCATGGATATGGTGCCGCTGCGGAAGCAGATGTCTTAATTAGAAATTATTAATGAGTGTTTATGTATTTTGAATAATGATTTATGTAGAAAAATGAATAACGTAGAAAAATAATGTGCACATTTGAAATTGTGACTTCGAAGAATGGCCACCAGAGTTCACGATTTGTACTAAATATTGATTAAGCCACATGAAATATTGAAAATGTATTAGTTTAATGTAGTAATATGTCATATTGAGAGGTATGAAATAAGTTCTTGCTTATTAATTGTAGGCCTTAACTTAGCAATTGTCTTGGCCTAGTTTTGCCAGGCCTAAAACAGAAGCTGTTTTATTAGCATTTAATAGAAAATGCTGACAGAGTAAACTAACTGTGAAATGGTCTTTGTTTAATAAAATGCTTAGCAGAAGCTTTCCAGGAGAACCAACTAACAGGAGACAGAGTCCTTAAATTGTATCATACTGAGTGTAATGTGTGCGAGATATACTTTCCCAGGACGTGAACAATGAAGACACTGACTGGAGGCGAAGATGCAACAAAATTGATACATACCTGACAAGCTGGATGATGAGAACATCGTAAAGCAGACCAATCAACGACATGTGAAGTGTGAAATACTCGAATTCATAGATTTGGAATATGAAAATTATTGGACAGAGTAATAAAGTATGATTAATTCACCAATTGGAAATTAGGGGATAGTTTGGGTGACTTTGATATAACAACATGACAGAGGAGAACACAGACAGATTTGATCTTACCCTGTTATGAGATGCAATATTGACTTAAGAGGAAATTTGAGATTTTGTCATTGGGCTCATATTCTCTGACTGAGAGCCTGATGTTTTGCTGATCGATTGATGCCCTGAGGACGAAGACTGACTCTGCTTGCTGACCCATACTGTGGATAGGTAGATATGACAATGTGACTGA
The DNA here is from genome assembly GCF_031143425.1 of Pleurodeles waltl. Classification (NCBI taxonomy): domain Eukaryota; kingdom Metazoa; phylum Chordata; class Amphibia; order Caudata; family Salamandridae; genus Pleurodeles; species Pleurodeles waltl. The sequence goes on along the minus strand of NC_090448.1, from coordinate 89,989,611 downwards.
ATTGCATTTTTATGCCTTTCCTTTCTAGGCACCAACTGCGCTGTCTTAATGGTTTTCTTTAGGTAGACGTTTTCCAAATATGTGTTCTATATTGTTTTGCATGAAGGCCCACATGCTGATGCTAATTGAAGTTAGTTAAGGCTATTCACATGACGACTGACAATTGCAGGGGACAATTAGTTGACGAACTATTTTGCTGAACTCTATGGATTCTGCATTTTTATTGAAATTGGTTTTATTAATGATTTGTACTGATGCTTTAGAATGCATAGTGATTCAAGCTTTGATTAGTTTGTGTTTCTTGCGTCTTTTGGTTAACAATTATTAGAAATTGCGTGTGATCTGACATGAAGCTTAATCTATATGACTTTAGCATTGTTAAGAAAAGGGAAATAAACTTACAGAACTTTAATTAAAGGTGTGGTTATTCATGACCTTCCAGTCATTGGGTGTGAATTTTACTGACTCCATTGATTATTGTTTTTGACTAATGATTATTGTGCATTGATCATTGTGGTTCTGCTCTGGAACTATGGTAAGAACATCCTAAATGAGGCAAAAGGATAATAGACCTATACGCGTCCCCTTGTACGTTTACTTATTAAGGACTGACGCGTTATCAGACGTGGTAGTAGACTGATGGTTAGTCTCTTTGGGAGCTTGCCATGAGGGCCTGGAGCAAGTTACGAGTTCAGTATTATTTAGATTTGGATTTTGTTTTTCAAAATGGCATTTGTAGAGAAATGATGTCCCCTTAAGCCCAGAAATGACTTTCCAAGATCCTGGCTCCTGCTAGTAGTGTTGGGTATGTTCTCCGCGTTCTAGTGATACAGTGAGAGAGCTAGGTTACGCTTGCACAGCTTATGCAAATTGTAGGTGAATTGTGACGTATGGGAGAACTTAGGGAGTTTGCGTACTCCAGATGATGTTTTAGTAGGAGTGTGCGTACTCTGCAGTATGAGAGTAGGGACGTCGTCGAACTTCACATGTGTGTGATGCTTTGTGCTCAAAAATTGTCCACGTGGTTGTTGATGTACGGACCCTGCGTGGTCTAAGACTCCGGAGTATATTGAAAAAGTGTATGAGACACTTGGTTATATGTTGTAATCTGTCTGGTTTAGTAGGTTGATCAGGCATGGTCAACGAGTCAGTGTGTGAGTAAAGTGAGTGAGAGAAAATTTTGACTGAGATTTGGCGAGTCCTATGTGCACGAGGACAGTTGAGAGTAAAACTTGCTAGTCAAATTTTGCTTGCAAATCTAGAAGACCGAGAAAGAGGAATAGCTGCATGAGCGAAAGGGCCATCAGTGAAAATCCGTAAGGTTTCTAAAGCGATTGTGTTATCTTTCATGTAGTAAACCAGGAGATTTGTTTTTTTTGTTATTGGTTTTTGATTAGTGCTCGCAATATTTTGCATTAGTTTGTGTGAACTGAAGTTTTGGAGGACGAGGCGCAAGACTTTGTCATCCGCAGTACGTGTGAGTGTGACGTCATTGAAGCCGTGCTGGGATAGGTCGGTTAGTAAGAAGGGTCGCGCATGGATTGGCAGCCGTCCCTGAGAGGCAATTGGTTGAGAATGTGGGTGAAAGGAATCTTGGGAGTAAAAGTCATTACCTGATTTGAATACACCAACGTAGAAAAGATGACTTTTTCAAGGCATTGGAGAGTGCCCTAAGGGAAGATACTTACATTAGAGCGAATGTTGGAGAGCCTACTCCGCCAGAGGGTACACCAGCTTACATTGTAATGGAGGAGCGAGGTGTCGCGCCATGTCTTTGGTATAAAAAGTGGTGGAAGTTGACAGAGAAAAATGGGAGTTTAGCATTTCCTGAGAATGGGACATTCAATTTGAGAATTTTAGAGCAATTGCGGATGGCACTATATGAATCAAAGACCCTTCTGAGACCAGCACAGTTTGAGGCATTAGCAGTTTGGGAGTTGGTAGCTAGGCAGCAACAGCAATTGAAATTTGAGAGGAGAGTGAGAAAAGTAGAAAAGTCAGTAGCAGAGGTGAGATGGGATGGGGAAGTGGAGATCAGTGACATTGCAGGATGTCAAATTGTTTCCAGCAATTACACAGGAAGCTGAGACGGAAGGAAAGAAAGCGACTAGAAAGTCTAATAAAAGTCCCTCCGAGAGTAAGGAGGCAAGAAAGTGTTCCATAGTAGAGGAGGACTCTGATGCTGAAGATCTTGTTACACAAATACTGAGAGATCGACCACCACTGTATGCGGTCCATGACAATGGTCCGAGTACTAGTGTTGATGCAACAGCCCTGGCACAGGCAATGGGAGCAGTGAGCCAAGTGCAGGTTAATACTAGCCAGATACAGGGTGTGGTCCAAGGTAGTCCTAATGTGTTGACTACTCCAGCAGTTCAGGCACAGATCCATCCGCCACCAAAACAAAGAATGTACCCTGATGTGCCTATTTTGGAGAAGACTCCGAATTTAGTGGTGCCTACGGAGCAAGTGGTTCCAAGACCACTATTGGTTCAGACTGAGCCAACCCTGATTTTGTTCCCCCAAGGGCAGCCGCAGGGGATGCCGAGGTTCACACCTATGACAGGGACACAGCCGGACTTGTCACCGATTATGAATCAGAGCATGGGAGTTACTCTCCCAGAATGTTCGGGGGCTAGGACAGCCCCAGATGCAATATCGCAGCCGATTACTGTTGGTCCAGTGGTGCCATCATTTGCACAGAAGAAACCGGACATGAGTCAGCAAGGGGGGCTGTCCCAGAGATTTCCTCACATTTCGGTGACAGAAAGTTATGGAATCTTAGAGGAGCCACAAATTTCCTTCCACCAAGCGTTCCCCCAAGTCTCCCGATACAAATGGTACCTCACTTGTGTGGGTAGGCCTAGCGCCTACAACAGGAAATACCCCAAAATGCAACGTGGATACATCACATTTTCCCAAAGAAAAAAGAGCTGTTTTTTGTAAAGTGCCTAGCTGTGGATTTTGGCCTCTAGCTCAGCCGGCACCTAGGGAAACCTACCAAATCTGTGAATTTTTGAACACTAGACACCTAGGGGAATCCAAGATGGGGTGACTTGTGGGGCTCTCACCAGGTTCTGATACCCAGAATCCTTTGCAAACCTCAAAATTTGGCCAAAAGAACACTTTTTCCTCACATTTCGGTGACAGAAAGTTCAGGAATCTGAGAGGAGCCACAAATTTCCTTCCTCCCAGCGTTTCCCAAAGTCTCCCGATAAAAACAGTACCTCACTTGTGTGGTTATGCTTAGTGCCCGCAACAGGAAATGCCCCAAAACACAACGTGGACACATCACATTTTCCCAAAGAAAACAGAGCTGTTTTTTGTAAAGTGCCTAGCTGTGGATTTTGGCCTCTAGCTCAGCCAGCATCTAGGGAAACCTACCAATGCTGTGCATTTTTTTAAAACTAGACACCTAGGAGAATCCAAGATGGGTGACTTGTGGGGCACTCAGCAGGTTCTGTTACCCAGAATCCTTTGCAAACCTCAAAATTTGGCAAGAAAAACACCTTTTCCTCACATTTCGGTGACAGAAAGATCTGGAATCTGAGAGGAGCCACAAATTTCATTCCACCCAGCGTTCCCCCAAATCTCCCGATACAAATGGTACCTCACTTGTGTGGATAGGCCTAGTGCCCGTGACAGGAAATGCCCCAAAACACTATGTGGAAAAAGAACAGTTAATGGACGGAATGCAGAACAAATCAAACATTCACCCCCAGTCACAGATCTGGGTTTAATCCATCAGTTTTTTGCTCACCCTGCCATTCCAGTTTGGACCCAGCCATATGCAAATCAGTCTTGACCCTGTTCCCCATGGGAATAATCCAGCCCGAAGCATCCTGGAACCAGTTTGGGGGTATCACCCCTCTTCAGCCAGGCTTGCTTGAATCTGGTGGCATAGTGAGCACGGGACCCACGTCTGGGCATACCCTTCCCACTTGGGGCGACAAATGCAAAAAGAACAGTTGATGGACGGAATGCAGAACAAAACAAACATTCACCCCCAGTCACAGATCTGGGTTTAATCCATCAGTTTTTTTGCTCACAATGCTGTTCCAGTTTGGACCCAGCCATATGCAAATCAGTCTTGACCCTGTTACCCATGGGAACAGTCCAGCCGGAACTGCCAGACCAGGTCCTCCCTGGACCAGAAACAAGCATTCTGGGACTGGTTTCGGGGTATCACCCCTCTTCAGCCAGGCTAGCTTGCATCTGGTGGCATAGTGAGCACCCAAAACACTATGTGGACACATCAAAATGATCAAATACAAAACTAACTGTTTTTGCAGGGGTGGGCACCTGCGTTTATGGTCCTGTGCTCGGCAGCCATATAGGGAAACCTACCAAACCCAAACATTTCTGAAAACAAGACACCCGAGGGAGTCCAGGGAGATGTGTGGATCCCCCAGTGTTTTCTTACCCAGAATCCTTTGCAAACCTCATAATTGCTAAAAAAAACACATTTTCCTCACATTTCGGTGACTGAAAGTTCTGGAATCTGAGAGGAGCCACAAATTTCCTTCCACCCAGCGTTCCCCAAGTCTCCCGATAAAAATGATACCTCACTTGTGTGGGTGGCCCAGGTGCCTGCAACAGAAAAATGCCAATAACCTGTAGAGATTGAGGGGATAGCACAGCGAGTTGATAAGCACATATCTTTCTTTTATACATCTTTTAGGCTGACTCTTCTTTGGGGACCCACACAAGTGAGGTATCATTTTACTTGGGAGACTGAGGGGAACCCTGGGTGGTAGGAAATTTGTGCCGGAGTGGTGATCCTACAAAGAAAAGTGAGGAAAATATGCTTTTTAAGCAAATTTAGAGGTTTGAAGAGGAGTCTGGGTAAGAAAGTGTTGGGGGATCCAGACAAGCCACACCTCCCTGGACTATTTGGGGTGTCTAGTTTTAAAACATGTCTGGGTTTGGTAGGTTTCCCTAGATGAAGGCCGCACCCGGGACCAAAAACATGGGTGCCTCCCCCCAAACACAGGTAGTTTTGCAATAGATCATTTTGATGTATCCACGTACTTATGTGATGTTCCAAACACTAAAATTGTGAAAAGAAATGCACTTAGGTTATGTTAAAAAGACCCCTCACCCACCAACCAAGTTGGTGGTATGCTTCATCATCAGGGTTCCACCTGAGTCACTTGGCGTGTCACGGGTGTGCTACGACGCTTGATTACAGCGGGCAGGTTTTATTTTTACTCCCCATACTGGTTGGATTTTGCAGGAGGGTAAGTGATGGTTCAGTAGATCAAATTTCATTAACAAGACATTTCACAAAAATGAAATGCACTGTTAATAACAGAAAGGTCAAAAAACTGAACCAATGACTCACAGCTCGTGAGCTGTAAAGCCACGACAAGGCACCAACCGCTTTACAGTCCATTCACACACCTTTCATAGATGACATGCACAAGATCATTCACGCCGCCAGCCACGGGCCCAGCACATGACAACACTTGCATCGACAGACAGTGCCACTCAAGGGCCCATCACTTACATACGCCTTCATGCCTGATACAGCAATCACACCAGCTGATGGGAGTGTGTGGACTGGCGTTTGGCTGGCAGTGTGTTGCAGTAGCCAACAGCAAGTCAATATTTACACCGCCAGCCAAATGCCACCCCATGCACACCACCAGCCAAGCACCATACCACTCACACTGCCAGCCAAGCACCACCCCACTCACACTGCCAGCCAAGCGCCACCCTACGCACACCACCAGCCAAGCGCCACCCCACTCACACCGCCAGCCAAGCGCCACCCTACGACACCACCAGCCAAGCGCCACTCCACGCACACCACCATCCAAGCGCCACCCCACACACACCACCAGCCATGCGCCACCTCACACACACTGCTATCACTTTTTTGTTTGTTTTTAAACAACAAAGAAACCACTAATTATAAATAAGTACAAAACTTCAAACACAAAAGCTCTAACTGAATAGATGACAGTAATGCCAACTGTGAAACTGAAAATATGAAAATATAAAACAGCAGTTTACCCTCACGGTATTTCCCAATAATTCTTCTGTGTGTGGTAGCTCCTGAAACAGCCACCAACGCTTTGAAAGCCAATCAGGGCAGTACATCCTAGTCTCCTTCCTGATACCTCTTTGAGCACAGACTCTACATGCCTTAGCAGGAAAGTTTTTTTTGGCCGTGGGAGGAATGTGCTCAGCAAAGTGACGATCTTTCAATCTAACCACATCCTCCACCACTGCTTCTCTAGAAACTCTTGCCTGTTCCAGCACAACAAGGCTCGCTATGACAGACTCCTGAAATTTCACAAATATCATCCTTGACTCTAGAGAACTATTCTTGAACACCACAAAAGCATTAAAAGTTACCAAGTGGAACAGGTGAACTGCTAATTTCTCTTACCAAATGTAAGACTTACGAGCAGCAGTGTAAGGTTCCAACCTCTGATCTACTCTATCAACACCACCCATGTGCTTATTGTAGTCTAAAATGCACACAGGTTTGCTCACTTCAGCAACTTGACCCCAAACAGCCACAGGTGAAGTACTCTTATCATGGATGGTAGTTAGCATGTACACATCCCTCCAGTCTACAAATTACAGAGCTAGCAGCTCATCATTCCGCAATGCACTGCACTGTCCCTTCTCAAGTTTTTTACACCAAGCTCTATTGGATAGCCTTTCCGATTAGAGCGGATTGTGAACATGTTACAAAATGCAACATCCGAAGAAGAAGCTCATACCGGTTACGACTCATGATTGCAGGAAATATAGCAGTTGCCATCAAGGGACTAGTAGACCAATATGACGACAGTGATGGCTTCCTTATCAGCCCCATCAAAAAAGTTAAACCCAAGAACGTTTTCAAATCTTCCAGATTTGTGGGAATCCACTGGCTAGCTCTAGAGTGTAGCATAAGTCTGGCAGCATTGTCCCTCAAATACTGCTCTGCATACAAATTAGTTTGCTCAACAATCTCTTCCAAAAATATATCTTCCATAAACAACTCAAAGAAGTTGACAGGCAAAAAGTTTTCTGTGTTAACTGGGAAACCAGTAAACGCAGGCAACTGTGGCTGCTCCATGTTTGGTGCAACCCACGTGTCAGGTCTTCCAATGGGAAGCCTTTTAGCAGCTGGCTGCTGCACCATTGGCACATCAGTGTCCTCCTGTAAAATAGGCCCTTCATCAGCACTGTGTGGCTTCATCATCAGATGATTCCTGTCAGGAATCCCTAAGGTGCCTCCTGCGTTATCTGTCAGCATCCCCAGGGATTAGGGTTAAATCATATCTTTGTTCTTGGTTAAACCTTCATGTTTCTAAGTAAACATATTGTGCTGTGTTACACAATTGGTTTTTATCAATGCTTGTTTTACCAATGCTTGTTTGCTAATGTGAGCAGGTGTAGACATGTGCTTCTATTTGGGTGTGGTGTAGACATGTGCTTCTAATTGGGTGTGGTGACTCATCCACATGTGGAAACTCAACTGCTTTCCTGATTCGCTGTAAATAGCAGAGTGAAGCATGGCTCCCTGCCTGGCTTTGTTTTGCTTCCTGATCTCAGCATCTGACTTGGCAGTCCAGCCCCTGCTGTCATCCTCGTATTCAGGACTTTTGAGCCAATTCTTTTCCTGTTCCTGTACCAGCTGACACCAGGCATTCCTCCAGCACTCCAGAAAAGACTGCAACTAAGTGACTAGTATTCTCTAGGGAGTTTGTTCTTTGAACGCCGTGCTTTCCTAGAACACCTGGTGTATTTCATACCTCGTACTTTGGCAAAGTGCTTATCTTAAAGAGACAAATGCATTTCTGAACATTCTACATTATTATTGTAGTTGCTTGCCTAAATGTGCCTCAGGAAATCTGCATGAGCTCAAGTACTACAAAAAGTGACAGTGCAACTTTAAAAGAGCATTTACATGACTTTTCTTTCTCTAATAGTATAACTCTTCTATTTAAATTGTGACACTCATGCCTGTGTTTCAGGTTTGAGGAATTTGCACTTGAAGGGTTTTTCACACAGACAGTGAAACTAAATCAAACTGTGCCACCCTAACTGTTTAAACCCAGAGTGGACATTTGTATTTCTTGGATTGTTTTTGTTCCTTTTAGTTTAAACTTATGCATGCAGGAAAGTTATACGTGATATAATGAATGCCCTCGTTTGTCTTTCTTGTGCATGATAAGTGCAACCACAGTTCTTATTGTTGTGTGCAACAGTGAATCTCTGTGAAGCCAGCCCTAGTGTTGCAGTACTTATTGATATGGTACTCAGTTTGGGATTTTGGTAATGGTGTGTTAATAATTGTGCCAACAGTTATTATTATCCAAGAAAAGTGCTGGAGTATCCCGGTGTTCTTCTACCGCTCCTGTGCCCATATCAGAAAGAGAGATTCATTTTCAAGGAAGTTGAATGCACTAACTCTATTATCACTCTGTCAACAACGACCTGCCCCCGAAGATACAGGGTGCCTGGCTAGGCAGGCAAGACGTGGCAGTGTTTTGTCTTTTTCTCTTCCACTCCGCCTTTCCTTTTGGGACACCTGCCAGGGTTTCTGTGTCCACCAGGATGTGCCGAGAAGTGTTCCAGGAGGTCGGTGGGCATACCATCGCCCCTGCACACATCCTGATTTCAGGTGAGTGGCCCCGTCTCGACAATTCCTCTCTGACAGAAAATTCACTTCCAGAATCTTGCACTTCCTCCTCTGCCTCAATGCAGAGTCAGTCTCATAATCATGGTCAGAAGACGACTCAAATAACACACCAACAACCTGCTGAGCGATCATCCTACGGCTAGCCATGATCCTTCCTACAAAAAGTAACTGGACAAATGCACCACCAACAACCAGCACTGTGCAAGATAAGTAATAAACAAAGGGCCTGATTACAACTTTGGCGGAGGGGGTTAATCCATCCCAAATGTGACGAATATCCCGCCCACCGTATTACGAGTTCCATAGGATATAATGGACTCGTAATATGGTGAGCGGGATATCCGTCACATTTGGGACAGATTAACCCCCTCCGCCAAAGTTGTAATCAGGCCCAAAGTGTAGCTTTATCACTAAGAGTTATAAACTCAAAAACTATACCGCTCACTTTCCTGAAAAAAGCTTGACTCACCAGCAACTATTCTGCATAGCCACAGCAATCACCAATGATATCCCACTAAAAAGAAAAAAGAAAGGCATATTAGACATAAGACAACACAAAAATCATTGTGCATAAATCTAAGGACAATTTCACACACAAATACTGCAGTCAGTACACCACCTACAAACATGTCATTCATGCATGGCAACACTACTACTTTGGAGTAAATTTATTTACTTACCTAAAACATGCAACTACACAAACCGCAGGACAACCACTGCCAAAACCGCAACAAACAACAGCAAAGGAAGCAAAAGTTTTGAACTAGAACAAAAAGGAGAAATAAACTGTTATTATCATAAATGCAAATACTTTGCCAGTTGACAAACACCCCGTCACCAACCATTTATAAATTGTCCCTGGTGTCTAGTGTTCTCTGCTTGGGGGAGGATGGGCCTGAAAAAAATTAGGCCAATCTGCCCTAAGGGGGGCAGAAATGGAATAGAATATATTGCCCCTTTTGAGGGGCGACCCTTGCCGAAGGGGCCATCCCCCACATAAAGCACACACACACACACACACACATGATCCCTGGCGCTCAGTGGATTCTGCCCCCGTTGGAGGCAGATGGGCCTAAAAAAAATATAGGCCGATCTGCCCAATAGTGCTTTTTGCCTCTTGGGGGCGACTCTTGCCCAAGGGGGTGCCCCCCAAACACAGAAAAAACAAAACAAAAAAAAACCCTGGCATTATGGTTTCTGCCCCCCCCCCGGGGGCAGAAGGGCCTAAACAAAATAGGCCAATCTGCCCCGAAGAGGGGCAGAAATGACATAGAATACATTGCCCCCTTTGGGGGGGTGACCCTCGCCCAAGGGGCCACCCCCCACACAAATCACACACACACCTACACATGATCCCTGGCTCTAAGTGGATTCTATAGGCCTAAACAAAATAGGCCGATCTGCCCCCAAGGGGGGCAGAGCTGCCCAGTAGTGCTTTTTGCCCCTTGGGGGCGACCCTTGCCCAAGGGGTCACCCCCCAACTCAACAAAAAACAGCCACAAAAACAATCCCTGTTTTCTAGTGGCTTACTGCGCCCCTTGGGGGCAGATCGGCCTAAAATTGAAAGGCTGATCTGCCCCCATGAGGGGCAGAAATGGCGATAAATATAATGCCCAAGGGGTCGCTCCCCCACACTGTACACACAAACACACACACACTAATTCCCTGGTGAGAGGTGCAGCCACGGATGTAACCATTACATCCCTGGCGTTTAAAGGGTTAAGAAAAGGAGAATTAGCTGTTAGTGATTTCCTAAACAAACAAGACTCTTCTTTCCATACAGGGTGTTGTTTAAGGAAGTTAGTGCGGTCTGACAGCCTTATTTATAGTTTGGCAGGTGGGATACTCCAACAAAAATGTGTCAAATGTCCCATCTACCAGAAGGGGTGTGCAAAATGTGTGCAATTTGTATTTTCACAATTATGAGAAATTATGGCAAAATTACACACAATTGTGAAAAAATGAAAATCCATTATTTTGCATTATATTTTAGAGCAAAATATGTCCTTGTGTCATTTTGTGGCTTGGGATGTGTTTAAACAGAGCACCATGAACAACAGACGCTTGCGCTCTGTTGTTCTAGTGCATTTGTGGAAACCTTTTATAGCTTACTGTACCACGAACAGAGCATAATTATACAAAAGGGTGTAATGGCATAATTGTGCAAACTTTGTGTAACAAGCATAACAAAATATTCCTGAAATTTCACTGGCTTAATTTAAATTTCATCCATGCCTAACTACAATTTCACTACCCCCTTATAGGACCTCCTCGTCCCAGTCATGACATCAGTGAGGCAATCCCGCCTCCCAATAGGCATCTAGAACGCCAATCCCTTTTTAAATATTATTATAAAAGCCTCTCCCACCCTCTGCCATGCCTGCTTGTTTTCTTATCTTGTGACAGGCGAGGGAACACGCTGTGTGGTTCCATATGAATTGTGCTTGCATTCGGAGCTCAAATGAGTGTTTTTTACTTAATGTTATTTGTGCATTAGTGTGTCTTATGCTCACATTTGTTTTTCTCTGCTACCCTTACTGTACGTAATGGATGAGGGTCCCAGTTCTCAATTCCTGCTCCGCTTCTGCCACACTCCCTGGGCAAGTGCTTGGCTGGGGCGGGAATCGTTCTGTGCGGTTGCAAGCATGGGCATTCTGGTGCTTGGTGTTTCCAGCAGCACTTGGCCCGTGGCAGTTTCCAATGAGGCTGCGGCGGAGGTGGCAGGGCTGTCTTTTATGCCTCCAAGATTTCGGGAGGATTGAGATTTGGTAGCTAGGGGAACAGTATAAATAGGAAGTAGAAGTTGGACCCTTCCTGGCTGATTCAGGTATCAATATGGGTGATGAGGGGTCTCTACCTTGTACCTGGCAAATCTGTTTCCAAGAGGAAACATGTTCAGAAGTTGGAGGAGAATGATCGTTCACAGATTTTCAGGACTGATTTGCAGGATTTGATGGATTCTGTGGTTCAGGCTGCATTGGCTGAGCCTTCTGCAAAATAACAGAAAGAGCATGATGATGAGGAGTTGTGCAATCCCTCAAAAGGCAATTACGTCCATGGCAAGGTTTTTTCAGACATGTTAGCCCATATTTGAGACATGCCTTGTTTTGAGCCTAAGTCTTTAATGGATGATGGTTTCTATGTACAGCATACCTCTGTGGTGGATGATTTGCCCTGGCATGATATCATCAGGGATATCAGGGTGAAGGAGTGGAAGGATATCAACAAACAAGGGATTCCACGCTTTCTGGGCAAAAGGTATCACCTGGCGCATTTTGATGAACAATTTCTGCAGGTCCCAAAGATGAATTCAATTTTATCCTCTATTGTGTCTTCCTCCTCTTTGTCTTCTGATGAGCCTTCCCTTTTGGATCCTGTTGAAAAGAATGTGGAGGCTGCCTTATTTTGCTTATGCCTCTGAGTTTCTGATTACGGATTTCAAAATTTTTTTGACTGTCTTAAGGATCAGGGGGATCCTACTCCAATCTTGGTACAGATGGAAATGCTGGCCCAGTTTTTGTCTGACATCACTTTTTATATCTTGTGGGCTTTTTCCTCCTTGAAAGGGCAGCATTGGCTGGTTGGAGGTCTCTGTGGACTAAGCCATGGCACCTGGATGCAGCAAAGAAGGATTTGGTTCACAAACTGCCTTTTGAGGGTCCCTAGCTGTTTGGGGATGAGTTGAATTCTATGGTGCAGTGTTTTGCAGAGGAAAACAAAGCTTTGTACCCCTTCCAGTTGGTGCAAAAGAATATGCCTTTTTTCCACGAGCAACATTTTCAGGGGGGTGCTGTCCTCTTCTCAGCCCTTTTGTGGACTGGCCTGAGATCGGGGGGCTGTGTTTTCCAAAAAATCCCGACCCCAAACTCAGCAGTCCCAGGGTTCAGGTCTGAAGCGACTATGTCTGTGAAAGCCTGGCTGTGTCTGTTCCTGGATCGGTGGTCCAGTTTGATTTCCAACTAGTGCGTTCTGTCAGTCATTGGTCAGGGGTATCGGATTCCATTCCTGAGCCTTCCTCCTCAGGGTAAATTTCGGGATACCCCTTTGTCAAGATACGCCCTGAAGCATAATGCCATGCTGTCAGGGGTGTAGAAGCTGCTCACAAAGGACTCCATCATCAGAGTACTGGAGCTGGAGAAGGGTCTGGGCTTTTACTCAATCCATTTCTTGGTCCCAAAACCTGATTTGTTTCTGTCCAATTCTGGATTTAAAGGCTGTGAAGAAGACAGTGAAATTGGAGCCTTTGTGGATGACCACTTTGCATTCTGTCACTCCACTCATCCAGCAGGGCAATTTTTTTAGCTACCCTGGATTTGGGAAACACCTATTTTCACATGCCTGGCCATCGGGAGAGTCAACAGTTTCTGAGGTTCGCTGTGAACGGGACTCATTACCAGTTTCAGGTGTTGCCTTTCGGCTTCTCCACTCCTTCTCAGAATTTTACAGAGGTATTGGCTCTGGCTTTGGGTGTTTTACAGCGTCAGGGCTCTCCTTGTTTACCTATGTTGATGATTGTTTGATTTCTGCTTCCTCCAGGCTCTGCAACAACCATTAACATGTTCCGGCATTTGTGCTTTAAACCAAATCTGGTGAAGTCTCATCTGGCCCCTCTTCAGTGGCTGCAGTTTATCAGGGGCCCCTTTTAACACTCAGGCAGGGGCAGTTTTTCTCCCTCAGGCTTGCCAAGAGACATTACAACACATCCTGTTGCTCTTCTTGTGTCTCAGGGTTGATGGCTGCTACCATGTCGGTGGTTTCCTGCGCTCATCTCCACCTCAAACTTATGGTGAACCATCTGTTGTCCCACTAGGATTCCTCCATTGTGGACTTCGATTGTCTTGTTCCTCTCACTCCTGTTCTGATCCAGGACTTGGGCTGGTGGTTCCACACTCCCAACTTGGAGAAAAGGATCAGTTTTCAGCTTCCTCTAGATCTGTTGCTAACAACTGATGCCAGTCTGTGGGGCTGGGGAGCCACTTTAAGGTCATTGAGGCAAAAGGTCAGTGGTCCTGGAGGACAGTGCTCGCTCTTCAAATTGGTGGGAGCTGGCGGCCATTTGGCAGGTGGTACAATTCTTTCAGGTTCATTTACTGGGGGAGAACATGTTGGGTCACACCGATACTCAGGTGGCTCATTGTTACTTTAATCACCAGGGGGGAATGTGGTGAGCCTCCCTGAATCATCTGGCTTCCCTGATTTGTTCCTGGGCAGAGTCACATCTCAGCGCCTTGAGGGCTGTCTACTTTTTTGAGTCACAATCTGCTTTCTTCTGTTCTGTACCATCTGTCAGTAACCCTTTCCAGGGATATTTGCCTTTGGTTCAGGGATCTCTGGATATACCTCTTTGCTTCTCCCCACAGTGCCCTCCTTCCTCAGTTCTGTTCCAAGGTGGTGTGTCCTCAGGTGTGGGTGGTGGATGCCCTGTCAATCCCTTGACCCTCGGGTCTCCTGTATGGCTTTCCTCCGATTTCCATCCTCCAGAGGGTGATGCAGAAGATCCAGTTGGAAAGGGTGTCTCATTTTAATTGCCACATTCTGGCCCCTCGTCTTTTGTTCCCCTGATGCTGAGGTTGTCTAAGGGCAGGTTTCTCCGGCTCCCAGTGATTCCGTCCCTGTTTCAATTCCTGCTTCTGTCCTTGCCCCCCCTCCATTAGCTGAAACTGTTGGTCTGGCTATTGAACGTTTGACTTGGGAATGGGTTGTTCTTCCTTGGTGGCATGTGAAATTTAATGTTCCCACAGGGATTAAACTCTTAAATCCTGTAATAAGCACTGTTTTTTTTTTGTCACATGATGTGCCTCCCAGGTGGTGGATACTGTTGCTGGGGATCCAGTTAAGATTCTTGAGTTTCTCAGGGATGTTTTTTTGAAGAACCTTTCCCTCTTCTACTCTGGCAACTCAGTGGGCTGTTATTCGTGCCTGTAGGGGTTCAGAGGATTCCCTCTGGTGGTTTGGTTGTTGTTGAGTTTTAGACTTCATCGACCAGTGTTTCCAGTAACTGTTCCTTCCTGGGATTTGCTGACTGTCTTTCAGTGTCCTTCAGTAGTCCGTTTTTTAGACTTGCTGGAAGCCGATTTGTCGTGGTTGTCCCCCAAGCTGGTCTTCCTGTTGGCCATTACCTCGGCTCAGTGGTTGGGTGAACTGGGTGGTCTGCTAATCTCTTTTCCCTATTTGCAATTTCTGCAGAGCAGGGTGTTTCTCCAGATACATCCAGCTTTTTTTCCCTAAAGTCTCCTCTGTTTCATTTGCAACAGGAAGTTGTTCTTCTGGATTTCCCAGGTGGGGGAGGGGGGGTCCTATGGCTCCTTCTCTTCTGGATGTTCGGAGGGCTCTTCAGATTTATCTGCAGCGGACCCTATGCTTTCATCTTTCCCCAGCATTATATGTCTCTTGAGGGGGTGTGGCCAAGAGGAAGAAGGTGTCTACTTCAATTATCAGTCAGTGGGTGCGGCTGGCAGTGTGCCAGTCACATAGGTCTCTGTGAACGGCTTCCTTGACTTAGGTTCAGGGTGGCTCTACTCAATCTGTTTCCACTACCTGTGCTGAGGCAGCAGACATCTCTATCCCAGAGATGTGTAGGGCTACTACCTGGCAGTCTCATCACACTTTTATCAAGCATTATCGTCTTGATATATTGCATGCTTCCATGGACAATTTTTGCTGTTGGGGTTATGAAATCAGCATTGTCTTGAGTTGTTTTTGATTAAACTTTGTGTTGGGCATGAATCTTTGCTGTCATGTTTTTTTCTTGTGTTTTGGCTTGTTACATCCTCACTGATGTCATGACTGGGATGAGGAGGTCCTATGAAGAGGTAATGTTTCATTACTTACTGGTAATCTTCATTAGCCCGATTAAGGTCCTCCTTGTCCCAGTCACGTTCTCTCCTTCCCTCTCGATGTTGTGTCTAGTCTTGTTACTCGCAGGTATGGCAGAGGGTGGGAGGGCTTTTATAATAACACTAAAAAGGGACTAGTGTTCTAGATGCCTGTTGGGAGGCCTGATCGCCTCAGTGATGTCATGACTGGGATGAGGAGGACCTTAAGTGGGCTAATGAAGATTACTAGTAAGTAACAAAACATTATAGTCTATCACACTTTTACCACAGCACAACATATCCATCATGTTTTGAAAGAGTATCCGCCAAACTCCAAATACGGGCCTTAGACTTGTAGTGGCTGAAAATTGATCCTTTGTGCACCTCTTCCTTCTGCTTCATAAAATACTAAGGGCACCATAATTCTTCTCTTCAGTGCGTCTTCCTGGTTAACTAAAGTATATTTTTGGTCCATAAACTCCGATGAAGTGCATACTTAAAAAATACCACCAAACTTCTAAGGCAAGTAAAAAATCTGACAAATTATTTACTCCAAATGATTCTTTTAAAATGAGCCACTGTATTTCTGCATGAAATCTCAACATAGAAATGCAAATAGATATTTTCTACATGAACATGCATAAGAGAATCATTGCATGCATTTAAGACACAATAATAAAACCAGTAATTGTGTCTCTGTATAAAAAGAGCTCAATTATTATGAGGTGCTTGTGAAGCATGGTGTTTGTTTCCTTTCAAATAGTGAGTTCAAAGCTGGACTGACCACAACATTCATAGTGGACATTGGAGTAATGAGTGCATTTGACACGATGAGCAACAGACCTGTACGTCAAATTTATTATACCCCTCTGTGTCTCTAAGCATGTTAGTTTCTTTAATGACTAATTAATTGTATTGAATGCCAAGATTTCATGTTGTGAACTCGAATCTGCAAAAGGTGAATTGTATTTCATGCAGTTTTGATTCCTTAATAAGAACTGACATTCTGCCAGCAAGAAGAGCTGAATGCTGTAGGAGTGACTGCTACCTTGCTTTTGCTGTGCTGGCCTGCTTCTTCTGTCCTGGGAGTGAAAGGACTGGACTTTGCTTTCTACATCCTGCTTCCAAAGGCTCTCCAAGGGCTTGGACTGAGCTTGCCTCCTGTTAAGAAGTCTCATGGACACCAAAGACTTCGTCTGCCAGCATCTGGACTCTCTTGCTGAGAGTCCTGACTTGGTTTCTGAACTACAAGGACCAAATCTTGATCTGCAAGACAATAAGAGAGAAAGGGTAGGTGCACTTTTATGCCTAAAAGATCCTGGTGTTTCCTAATTACAAAAAAGCAGGTCAGAAACAAAGAAAATAAACCCTTTCAACATGTCAAACAAAAACTAGAGACAATGCTTCGTGAAAACATGCTGCTATATACAGCTACAATGAGTCATCTTCTAAAATAATTCACATATTGTGGACTTGCCAGAACACACCTGGACCCGCGTGGAGGAATGACATCCTAATATCATGGGTAGCCATCTGAGACATGGAAGGTAATGCATGTTCACATGAGGGCAGACAGCATAGCCAGATGAGGCTTTCGGTTCAAGGACAGAGATAGACATGACATGCAGGGAAAAGACGAAGGACGGTCACATTTATCAGGCTTGGACTGAGGTGTGGATCACAACAGCAGAGAAACTGAGAGAGACATTCTGGAAAAGAGCGTGGTTTTGCACCGAGACTCATGTGCCGGGATGTCAGTGCCATGCTCCTAACTGCTCGAAGGTCTTTCATTCACAATCTGATTGGAAGTGGACTGTATATTGTAAATGGTGAATTCCTGGGGTAATTTGTTTCTGTGTTTTATGTTTTCTTTTTATTAATTAGGCTACTGACATGAGGATTTGATTTATCTTGATGGGTTGACCTTCTTGAGGGGATGTTTTGGGTGGCGGGGCCCTATGGGCACTATTTGGGACAGGTTTGATGACAGATAGTCAGGTTCTAAAAGTGGAGAGTGGGTTGGAGACGGTTTACATGTTCATGAATGTTTTAGAGAATTGGTAAATCACAAACTACACAGTTCATATGCCACAGGAAAGTTAGAGACAAAAACACTCTCAGGCTGCAATACCCTAACATTACATAACGACTGACTTAAGACTAAATAGCCATAGTTGTACAAAGGTTATTACTGATATTTCCTATGACCTAGCGTAGGCTACAGAGAAATGGAGTAGGGGTGAGACACATCCACTGCATTATTTATAGGGTGGGACATTACATTCAGAGACACCCCTTGCTGCAGCCACTGCGAAAGTATGACGCAATACGCCACATGATAAGGTTGTTATCATAGACTTACACAAAGAACTCCATTGTGGATGGGATTGTGGCTTGGTCACATATACACATTGCAACCTTTTAAGTGATGGGATGACATAAATATGTTCAGACTGGTGAATGTGATGGTTGGCACCAATTCCTGTTACTTTAGGAACCTTCAGGTTGATTGTAACATGCATAAGAGTTAGCTGTTAGATACTTGATGATAAAGCATGCTTTGCTCCCAAACATGAGCAAGCTTAAAGATTTGCCTGAGTTTACTCCAATGGAGGAGAAATTATAAGTAGGGGACATGGGCAGAGGCAAGATCAATTTCCTGTACTGATTTTTATTGAATCATATTTCACACATATTTCACAACCTACAGAAGGTGTGGGCAGTGATGTGGGCCCCCTAGAGGAGAAGGAGTGGCAGGAAGACAGGATGGGTCAAAAGTGGTTAAAAATTGCTACCCAGTATAGAATCCTCCAACTTGCATATTTACATTAAAATCATGTTACCCAGTATAATTTTTTTAAGTATCCCTTTATTTATTTTGTAATCTATATGATCGCATGTTAAAAAAACAATGGCAGGAAACGTGTGTTCCTCTCCGGTTCTCTCATCATCTGGTCACAATCGTCATGTCGAACAACCAGCCTTGAGACCGCATGGGTGATAAGCTGCGCTTTACAAATGGTGATTGACTGATTGATTGAGCCACCAGTCACAATTTTGCCCCCACAATCCCGCCATCAGTTGTTATTGAGCTGTTCAGCAACGGAGGAGCAGGGTAACTTGGAAATAAGAAGGTAACATAGATAAGCATAAATCTTGAATGATACTGGGAATGAATTTTCAGTATTTTGGCAGGAGTGATGGTTTTGACCATTGCAGATGACCTGGAACTCGTACCGCTACACACAAAAATTAACACAACTAGGTAATAATTGTCATTGATATACATTGGTTTGGTGCTTCCAAAATTTGATATCACCAAACACTGGCGAGACAGTGAACCACCGAACATTGTAGAGGTATGCCCCAATAAACACGTTAATATCTGCGGGGACTGGATAAAAGTTCATGACATCAGAAAAGGGGAGGATCAGTCGATTATCAGAATTAATGACATGGAAACGTAGCGGAATCGAATGACATAGTAACATGATACTGTGCTTGATAGTTTATAGAATGAGTAAAAGAAGAAATGTCCTTGATGCAATGCGACCTTTGAAGATATACTGTAAATATATGAACATGCTTAATGTGTATCGAAAAATCAAAAAAACTGTTTTCTCTAAGAAAGTAGTCCTGCTGAACACCTTTAGACACCAGCGAATTTCATGTGACCTGTGGCTACTCAAGGATTAACACCAATCTCTGTATCCTCTAAACTGTAAGACTGGTGGCCAACTACATCAAACTACAGAACTATCTCAGTCAAGAAAGTTTCAACAAAGAGCATCAACAACCATCTAGATGACTGCCCTGTTATCATTCTTTCATCAAGAAATGGACTTATAGTGCCAATCGGAAAATTAGCTCCTCCAGCCCATGAAGTGGGTCATTGCTATCTACTGAGGTCTGTGTTATGTCAGTATTGGCACCAAAAGCCAATGTGACCAGGGAACTGAAAGGTACCAAATTGATACTCTGAATGACACAAACCATTGAAAGTAAGTTATTGTTATAAAAAGCTTTTACAATGAGAGAGGAGTCTTGCTTAGTTCCTACTTATTGGTCTTTGTAATTTGTGGAGTTTCAGCTACCCCTACATCTTCGTCATGACAAAGACATTCCAAGCATCCTGGTCATAGTTTCTCATGTGTGCTACTTGGCATTTAAATTCGATCTGACATTTTCTTGAACGATAATCATTTTTTCATGACTTCGAAACTCAGTGGATGTGGATTACCTTCTTTTCTCAAAACAACCTACCTTGTTGGAAGGTATGGAACCGTTATCTACTTAGGAGTTACAAAGTGTCCTGGCGACTCAAAGCGAAGTTGCCATATCCTATTTTTACAGGTTGATCCCCCTGAATTGCCTACATTGAATATACAATAATAGAATGTTCTTCTGGAGATTGGATTGTGAGTTCTTGGTAGAATGTCAATGCTATAACACGTACTCAATTTCATTAACACGGTCTTTGTATGCAGTGTTCTACAAGGACTTTGGTCTAGGAGGGTAGGCACTCTTCTAGAAGACCTGCAATGGGAGTTATACTGACTTCCAAGACTGCAACATTGAACCTAGTACAAGATTCTTAAATGGCTTAGATTCCAATAGGCATACTGGACCCATTGTTGATTTGGGTCTAGTGCTTTCCAGAAGAAATGTAGCCCATAAATGGCGAGTACCAAATGCCCGATCGAAGAAAGGCTGCCTCAAAAAATATGCATAGATTGATGACAATATAAATTCCAGCCCATGAAGCATGGGAATGCCCAAAGAAAGATGAAAATATGTGGGGTGCATGGTGATCATACTTTCAATTAACGAGCATTGGTTAACTGTAATGCAGGGATTGTTCGCATTGTTGATGTGGTGTAAGCAATGTGGAAGGAGTGCTTTTTTAATGGGGGGGGGAGTTATGCTGGGATTCCGATTATGTTTGTGTACTGCCATATTTTAGTGAGAATTATGATCGTCCTACATATTTGCTCTTGGATGCCTACTAGTTGTGTTGTATTCCTATTAAGTGCTAATAAAATTGCTTACAAAAAATACAAAGTTAATTTTTTTTTAACGTGAAAGCACGCATGCTGGAAACGTTGCAAAGTACAGAGAGTAAATGTAGTATGTGTGAGAATTATGAGAGGTTTGCTAGAGACAAATTTAGCAACTTCACACGCATCTCTCCGCAGCACCCTCCTCTATTTCCTCATTCTTTACTTCCACAGCCTTCTTTATTCCTTGTATCAGCATCTTCAGGTACGACCGCAAAATGGGCTCCCCCCAAACCACCGATTTTGTCCTCTCTACAGAGTTCCCAACATTATATGAAGCTATGATGTGGGCAAAAAGCGACATGGTAGAGTGATAAAAAACATGGAAATGCAAAATAAAAAAAATGTAACGCCTGGTCTAAATTTCGCAAATGAGCCACACACCCATATGCAAGAATTGAAAGTGGATCAGTTATGCAGTGTTCTGGACAACGGAAGCGGCACAGGCCCTTTAAACTGCTCATCTGGCGGCCATATTATGAAAGGCTTGCCATGCACCGAAATGAGCAAGGCACAGGCAAATGTGTTTGGCACACATAGTGTGTTGGCCACTACTGAATCTGCACCAACGGTCATATGAACAGCACAACAAATATAGTAGCCTTCAAGAGTAGCAGTCAGACAAGCCACTCTCAGAATTGAATGACACATCCTGCCTTTCAGGTGTCTCTAGAGTTTACCAAGTTGGAGAGCACAGTACCTCAATGTAGCACCCTTCCACGAAACTCTACTAAAGCTTGGCTGCAGGGTTTGTTGGTGCATTTCAGCAATTTTTCGTGAGACCACCTTCTGTACTTCAGGCTGTACTTAGGCTAACTTTGTGCCATATATATAACATATGCATACATTCATACATACATACATACATACAGGACCAAGGAAGTCTGTGTGCAATGATTTCAAGAGCCAGCTGAGCACTGATGTGTCTAAGCTCTGACCTTTCTCTGGGTCCTATACACATTTTTAGGCCAAGCCTAGGCAGAGCATGCACTGTCTCTTCGAGATATGCTACAATCAGTTCATGGGCTTTCATCTCGTCCAGTAGCTTTTTATATGTTATTTGGTGTGTCCCTGAAAATGGCTTCTATGCTACTGGGTAATTTATCTTTTTATTCCCGCCTTGTGCTCATTTGGTTCCTCCCCTGGAGAAGAGACTCTATCGTTCTTATCATTTGTTTTTGTGCACTATTGTTTTCGTTGGTTACTTGTCTGCTTCTTTACTGGTTGTGTTTGTTGTTCTATTTGGCATCCCAAAATGGCTATGTTGTTTAGTGGTAGTGTTATGGACTTTGTTTGATGAACAGCCTTGCACAGCATTTTGTTCCAAACGGCCATACCTTTACCATACAAAGACTCGACCCCAGTTCCCCAGCTCCAAGGTTGGCAGTTCTGACCATTATGCAACATCATCTTTCTGCCCTTTCTCTTCTATTCTTCTCATCTATTTTCAGTACTCTTGTTTAGCAGTCTCGGCTGGGTCACTTTGCCGCCACTCCTTGCAAACCCTTCTCAACACAGCCCCCCTCTCAGTCTATGGCTCATGTTCTGACTGCCCACCTCACATCTGCTGCTGTTGTTACAGATAAACCCTATTGCATCTTTGGTTGCAGTCTAAAGCTCTCTTATATCTTAATTTTTGTTTGAGTGCCACGCAAAATTGTTAAAATAAATATATACATAAATAAATGATAAAGCTTATCACGTCTCGTTCTGCCTCAGAGGAGGTAGCCAGCAGCACTCCAGAAACCTCCCTCAGTGCAGCTCCTCTTCCTTCAGCAATCAGGGTTGGGTCACTTCATTGCTGCTCCTCGCAAACCTCCCTCAAAGCGGCTTATCCCGTTCAGTCTACGGATGCTGAAAGTGTCTCCCTCTCCTGGTCAGAGGTACAGCCAGCCAGAAGAACAGGACTCAGGAGCCAGGCTGCGGGGCACCAGTCATTGCAAGTGGTTCACCTTCAGTTTCATCTCCATGAACAGCCGCCAGGACAGCCCCCTGGATGACCCTGTTACCTGGTTCAGCGGTGCAGTGGCATAGTGGCCAGAAGCTCCAGGAAACCTGCTGAACAACAACTATAGATTTATGTTGCTACTAAGCAAGCAGTCACAAGCACAGTTACCTTTCAGGCACCAGGGCCATAATATGGATGCTGCAGCAGGAGCAGTGGCACAGGGGCCAAAAGCTCCAGGAAACCCACTGAACAGCGATTATTGCTATATGTTGCTACTAAACAAGCAGTCACAAGCGCAGTTACCTTGCTGGCACCAGGGCCATTATTTGAATGGTGCAGCAGGTGCAATGGCACAGGAGCCAAAAGCTCAACGAAAGCCACTGAACATCGATTATTGCTATATGTTGCTACTAAACAAGCAGTCATAAGCGCTGTTACCTTGGTTTGAATGGTGTAGCAGGTGCAGTGGCACAGGGGCCAAATGATCTAGGAAACCAACTGAACACCGATTATTACTATATTTTACTACTAGCAAGCTGCCATGAGTGCTTTTTCGGTTCTTTTGTAACTATTGCATCCAAAGTAACACATTGCCTAAAGTATTACTGTAATAAAAGCTGTAACCTATTGGACTTTTCTGTCTAAATAAATGTTACATTCAGCGCATTTATCTGGCACAATTTCACAGTTTTTGTAAGGTCCTAAAATGCTTCTGAATTTTGATACACTAACATCTTTGCAAGGGCATTCTCCATTCTATAACATTAGCACTTCAGCCATTGTAACCACTATGTAAATACTTATAACTGATCATATGGCTTTTCATACCAAGTATAGGCAAATAAAATATGTCCTGCCTATGCAAGATTCATCGGCTTTGTCAATGTATTTTTAGCCATTTAATACAGCAGCGCTAGCTTCAGTGCAGCATAACTGAAAATAAAGAAAAACACTATAACGCAGACAACGCTGACTGTGTCGTACAGCTTTTTAAAATTACTTTCAGCCATTTTGAACATTTCTAAAAACATTAGCAATGCCAATAAATGTCACGTAGGCGAGACCTATAGAATTTGCCAATGTTTTTTAAGCTTTTTGCTTAAATTGCATAACTGCTCACCAAGCTACAAATTACAACAAAAACAGCTTATTATTAATCACGTAGGTGAAACCTAATGCATTTACCAATGCAATACCCATCTATCTCGCTCTCTCACGTGCCACCCCTTCAGATCTTCATGCAGTTTTTGTTGTGCCTTTTCAAATGTTCTGTCCTTCAAACACATGCTCTCCTCCTCTTCTTAGGGTGTCTTCTGCATACACAAAAGCTCCCTTTTTAGGCATCTGTGGCGTGCTCTCTCCTTCTTTCTCTCTTTCTCTCACACTATTTCTGCTCCTCTGTCTCAATGGCAATAACCACTACCTGCACAAACTACCTATCCCTCTCATTCTTCCTTTCTGTCCATTCTCTCACCACTATCTGTTCACCATGCCGCATAATACTATTACACAAATACACTACACAACACACAATTCCACACCACACAAATAAACAACAAAAAATTCCAATACAACACACATACATCTACTACACTACAAAACAAAACACATAGGTATAAAACATTATCATTTACTACGCCAATAGCTCTAACTCACAAATGTGAGACCTTTTGCATTGTACATGTTTGTTATGAACTGTTCTCGTTTTTCAGATTGAGACACATCTATCTCAGTTCTAAAGACTGACTAGAGTGCCTCAGGCCTTTGGCCAATAAAGTTCAATATAACTGAACATTCCAAATCCCTCTTGGATCACCTGAAATGTTGCCTTCTCTCAAATAATTTCCCTTACTCTCGTTTAGTTCTACAACCCCGATTTCGAATCCCCCAACATATGATATTATAATCCTTCATTTACTTTTAATGCCAGTCAACGCATTCAGTTGCGATTTTACCACCTGCATCACAATATTGCTTGCAGTCATGGTACATAAAATATTGTTTTCATGAAGCTTTGGGGCAAATATTTTCTGAGGACCAATATTGGTCACCTGTTGTTCCTCTGACACTCTTCTTAATTATGGCACAGTGGTGCATTGGGACATGAGCAAGACCACTGGAATTATGCATCAGGATATGGACAAATTATGCAGCATGTTTCAGTAAATTATGCGGCAAGAGAAGGCAAATTATACAGAGTAATGTGTCACAATTTATGATAACATTACATCATTATTTTGTCACTTTTACCTCATTACAGGGGCATAATATAAGCCCCAACAGCCCCCGCGGGGCGGCCCCACCTCCCCTCGGGCCCCCTCAGCACAGTAACATGGCATGAGAGTTCCTGAGTGAGTTCAGAGTGGAGCCCTCCATTTATTTTGCAGGAGGAGCCCCTCAAGGAGGGGGCCCTCCATGTATTTTGCTGGAGAGCCCCCTCAAGTTTCAACGCCAGTGCCTCATTAGTTTCAGTGTGACACTCAAATATAGCAATAAGCAACCGAAATGTGCCAATCAAGCTTTACAAAGGGTCTTCCACATTGGCCTTGGCCATGAGGGGAGATTTCAGCAGCTTTGCAAGGAGTGTCAGTAACCCATCAGAGGAATGGGCAGCACTTGCTATTCTAACTGTGCAGTTAATCTCTCTGCTGTGTTCGCTATAAAGGTTTTTGTCGGTACGTCTGCCTCACACCCGGAGACATGGAGCAGAATACATCATGCGCGTTTCTTTTTTCTCAGAAAAAGGAGGTTTCAAGCAGAGACTTGTTTACATCTTTTAACTGCCTTCAAAATTGTAGACTTTTGCTAGAGGGGAATTTAGCGAATTATGCTCAAGGCCTCTCAAAGCTGTTCTGTCGATGGTTCTATAACTGTACTGTTTATGGGTTGAATGGGAAAGTTTTCTAAAATATAATGATGATACAGTTGTTTTCAGGTGATTTTACACTTGAAAAATTGTTTTTAAAGTGAGTTAACGCTTTTTTAGTGCAGGGACATTTTGCTTCTCTCCACAGAGAATGTGCTTTATTGTCCTAAGGCTGAGGGATGCGGCACAGGGTAATTTTGATGGTTATCTGCCGATGGTCGACTAAACATTGAATTATTTGCATACTACATCCGTTTATTCCATTCCTTGTTCATTGCACGCCCTTACGCATGACTTATGACAAAGAGCACAGACGTCGCACACATAAGGCTGAGCAATTGATTTTTACTTCCCAGAAAGGGGTACTGCTTCCCATGGGGAAACTGCCTTTGGTAAGCCATAGATGTGGGCTTACCAAAACGCCAGGGTTAGCGGAATTGATACCATGCCCAAACTTTGACATCTGATGACATCAGCCGGTGGTGTCATCACATTGTATTTGACCCTGGTCCCATTTCAAGGAGTAATGTCACTGGATCTTTGACACTAATGGTTTAAAATGAACTGACTTCCCAATATGTTAAAGCATTGCCCATATGCTGGTTTGTAAGAGAAAAATCATTAATCAGTGGCTGACCCTGAGACACGTGCAGCTTCTCCTTATCATAAACTGCACACATACTGCACAGACCAAGTTCCTGGCATAATTGTTCCAGGCGACAAATGCAGGTATTCGGCTTAAAACTATTTCCAATCCTTTACCCTTCTCCAATCACCACTGTAAGGTAGGTGCCTATTCGGGAAGAACATGTTTAATTTAATTAACAATTTTTTGAAGTAGAAACCTAAGCCCAGATTCACAAGCGGCCTGCACCGCTGATGAGTCACTTTATTTGATGCACTGGAGGTGCGTGTTGCTGTCCCATATATGCTTTGCATGCGTGAGGTGTTTCCAGGGGTGTTGAGTAGGTGTTCCCATACAACAACCATGGATTTTGACGAATTGCCAGATTTACAAGGTTTTGTAAACCTGGGAATGTGTCAAAACCCTACGCCACCCCAGGAGTGGTATAGAAGTGACACAACAATGAGAAATATCTTTATTTCTTTCTGTTCTTTCCTCTTTCTATGTGTGCTGCATGCAGCACACATAGAAAGAGGAAAACACCTCTTGAGATTGTTTTTGTGCAGGAAGGTGCCCCTTTCTGCACAAAAACAATCATCCCTGCAACTTAGGCACCCGTGCATCATGGTGCAGGGGCCCTGCGTTGGCGCACGGCAGTAATTTGTGCACCTGTGCAGGGGAAAAAGGACAGGAATTCACTGTATCTCATATATAGGGAGCATTCCTGTCCTTTTGTTTTGACACAGGGCAGCAAAGCAAGAAGGCTTGCATCACTACCCTGCGCCAAAACATTGTAAATCTGTCCCCTATTTTACAAATGCTAATTATTATGATTGCTTGGTTTTGTGTACACACAATGAGATCCAGGATACACCACTATTGTAGAGACTCGCTCAATGTGGTAACATATAGGGAAAAAATAAATGTTTATTTAGCGAATAAATGTAGTAAAACATGTTAGGTTAAATATTAACGTGAATTAATTGCACATATTTATTAAACTGCAGATCAAAATAAAAAAAATAAAGCATTATTAACATAATAATATATAAAATAAAAATATATTTTTTCTGAAGTTCATATTAAAAATGTAATTTCCTAATAAAAAATACATTTGTTTATCATGTAGTAGTGATTCTTAAAAGTGAAGCATAGAAATGATTCACTATCAAAATTTCACTATTCGGTTAGGATTAGTTAGCCATAAAATGCAAATACGTAATCAATAAAAGATTTCAGAATATCCATGGTTTCAGCTACACACAATACCATAAAATACACTGAATAAAGAAAATCATAGCAATAGAGTCAGCATCATAAAGCCACGCAGAAGACTTTAAAATGTAGTTGATCAATCCTCCACACCCTGCCCTGATTGAATGAATCGTCCATCATGTGTCCTTCTGAGGTTGATGCCTTTACTTCACAAGCATTAGCAATGTATTGGGTCTTGCGTTTGCTCGAGTTAGAGCTATTAGCGTTGTAAATTCCTAACTAGACTTTTCTTGCAACATAATTTGAAAATGAAAAGTAAAATAGTTGACATAAGAGAGCCAATTCAAAGCACAACGGCCAACATGAGCATGAACGCAAAGGAGAGACACAAAAGGAAAAAGAAGTTTGCTGGCAGTCAAACGTATCAGCAATCGTGCAATTATCCATGTAACAGTGTGGAAGACCATAACAAAACCGCCCCAAGGGGGAACAAATG
The DNA here is from genome assembly GCF_031143425.1 of Pleurodeles waltl. Taxonomy (NCBI): domain Eukaryota; kingdom Metazoa; phylum Chordata; class Amphibia; order Caudata; family Salamandridae; genus Pleurodeles; species Pleurodeles waltl. The sequence goes on along the minus strand of NC_090448.1, from coordinate 89,961,942 downwards.
TAAAGCATTTACATATGATAACAAAGGATTATTGAAAGGCAAGCCCAGGGAACAAGTGAAAGAGATGGGCGTGAGGTGGGCGTTGTTAAAATCCCACACATAGATTACAACAGATCGAAAAGAACAGGATGCAGGATTTCTTGGGGGAAACAATAAGTCGCAGACACAAGGGCCTACTTTTCTAGTGTTATATCTCTCATTAGGGGATTCACAGATAAGTTAATCCTAAATCTAGTTAGCAAAAAACAGAATGGGCATTGCTGGGAGATAACAAGTGTGGTTCAATGCCAGGTGTTTTCAGAAGGATATACGCATAGACAGAGGGCTTACAGAGTTGGTCTTCCTCTCTGAGAGGCTTTCGCCATGTAAAGAAATGCTTACGGGTCCAAGCAAGGTCTGATTTAGTGATTGAACTAGGTCATTCAAATGGGGTCTATCTTCTTAGTTTGAGGAATCTGTCCCTGATGTATTTCAGTCATGTAATAAACTGCCATTTATCCAAAGTGACACAGTTATTTAAGATGGCCCTATTCAGCTTACACTCAGGTCTGACAATATAGAAATCCATCTCAAAAGGGAACTATGTCCTTATCTATGACAAAGATAATCTAGACTAAATTCCTGGTGCACAATATAGTAAGAGATGGATTGGTAAAGACTAAAGAGCCTCCTACAAGATGTATTTTCCATCATCTGCAAGACAGAGAAATCCACAGAACCCCAAATGTGACAATCATAGGTGACAGAGGACACATACTTTGCCTGATAAACTTTCAACAGGCCGTGTATTGGCTTCTTGCCTACCCCAGAACAAAAAGCAAGAACAGAGGCAATAGCCCTTAAGAATACATTATTGTTACCTATTAGAAAAAGGGGCATTCTTCCATTACTTAAAAAAATGACCCCTAAATATGGAAAGGAACTTACTCAGGGAAGTTCATGACCTTGTATGCAAAAGGTGCTAGTCTTGATGTTCCTAGGGCCCACCACCATAACAAAGGACTTCTTGAAATTGGAAGACAGGTGTATTGCATCCATAAAAACCACAAATGAATCCAATAACGTTTGGAGTCCTGTATCTATTCTAGCAAGCAGACCACTTCATCTGCATTTAGAGGTGCTGAAAATAAGCAGTCATGAACATTAGAATTTATTAAAACTAATTAAATTATATTTTAACAAAAATGAATATTACTTTAATTAATGTTTGAATTTTTTTTTAAAATTTATATTACTTTATAATTAAATAAAACAATATGTTTTATTTTATATATATTTGATTCATTGCATTTGTTTATTTATTTACTTTAAATAATGTACCTTAAACTAGTATTAATTTCTATAGGCTTTTATGTTAAATTACTACCTCCACTATTTTACATGAGAAGTTGCTGTAGAATCAGTTGTTGGCCATGTGTGGTGCTGGACTTACTCCAGCTCTGAGCTTGAGTACATTTACTACTTTTGTGCGTCTCCTTATGCTGCAGTAATTTGAGACATTCATCTTTTATTGGGGTGGTGCATAGCCTTCCCAACCCTCACCAAACCCCTCCTTAATCCTCCTTTAATCATTCCATAAGTTAATATGAAGGGACTCCACTCCTGATAGGTTTTTTAGTAGTCTTATTCCAAGTACCGTCCCACATATCCAGCAGGGCAGCCACCAGAACAGCAACTGCCTCTTTAAACCCCAACACTCTATATTCAACCTTCACATTCCAACCCCATAGTTGCATGAACAACCCAGATACAACACAACTTTCCCCTTCAGAAAAGTAATGAACAAAAATAAATAAGAAAACTATTTACACACACAAACGTGTTATGAACATGTGTAATGATCTCGATTAAAATAGAAAAATAAAACAAATTTGTTTAATTAACTTTATAGCATATCAACTACTCAACATACTCCTGCAGCCAGGCAGGTTTCTTCTCTTCCCTTTCTGATCTTCTGCATTCCACATGTTGACCACCCACTTCTTTTCTGCACTTTCTCCCATTTTCACCAAACATTCTCAAAATACTTCCCTTGTTCTTTTCAATGGCTAATCTCTCTTTATTACGCCATTTGCCATTCTCCAGTTTGACTACACACCTTTTCACGCATACCACCCTTTTTGGAACAGAAAATTTGGAACTCCCTTTGACAATAATTCCCGGTAGTCTGATTCGAACCCAGTGTCCTACCTTAACATCTCTCCCTTTGCTCTTTCTTATATCCACATATTTACTTTGAGCACACTCACGCCTCTTGGCCACATATTTTTTTTTTCTTCCAACGACTCCACATCAATCATCCATGGACACACTAACTTGCTCGCCGCCTCCCTTTGAGTAAAGCAAATGGTGGCACTCTTGTAACAGCATTAGGCATTGTTTGTAAAGCCCATATTCATTCCTCCAATTCTTTTTTCCATTCCAACCCATTTACCACAGACAACTGTATGTTATCCTTCACAACTCGGTTACATCTTTCTACTTGACCATTACTTCTAGGATAATATAAAGACGTCGTCACATGCTTCACACACTAGTTCTTCATAAATTCCTTAAATTCATTAGACATGAACTGCACACCATTGTCGGTAACTATTTCAGACAGAACACCTTCTCTCATGAACAACTCCCTCAAAAATCTTGTCACTTCTCTAGTATTCAGCATGCTGATTAATTTAACCTCAGGCCAATGTGAATGGTAATCTACTAATACTATCCCAAAGCTGTGATTTTCCCCCCACATATTCATGGGACCAATTATATTCATTCCCAACTTTTGCCAAGGTTTCTCTGGGAACGATATAGCCTCAACTGGGCTAAACGTTTTTACTTGTGACTTGTCACTTAAACCACATGATACACATTCTCTCACCCAATGTTCTTTTCATTGCAGTCATCCCTACATGTCCCTCATGCGCCAAATTTAATACTTTCCCATGCATAGCCTGTGGCACAACCAACAAATTTCCTCTTCTTAAAATGTCGTCAGCCCAGCTTAATTCCTACAATATCTCCTAATACATTTTCACTTCATCACACACCTCATTCTTGACCCATTCACTACTTAGGCTCCAGATCAATTCCTGCAACACTTGATCCCGCTTTACCGCATCTTTTCACTCCTCCTCGTCAATACATCCTTTCTCATCCAACATGGTACACACAACCACCAGAAAGTCATTACTGATATTTTCTTCCTCCTCTACATTCATAGGAAGATGTGATAAACACAAAGCAATAATCCACAAAAATATTTTTAACACCAGCAATATACTCCAACTTGAACTGAAACTCTTGTAGCCTATAATACCATTTAGCAATCCTAGGTGTCGCTTTGAAAACAAATTAACCAAAGGTTTATGACCTGTCCTCACAATGAATTCAGTCCCTCACAAATACTTTCTGACATAATTCACTCCCCTTCAACACTCCAAAGCTTCCTTCTCGATGACCAAATAAGTACTCTCAGCTCCTCTCAAAGGTCGGGAACCAAATGCTACCACTTCATCTTTCCAATTCCTGGATTGCATTAGCGCAGCTCCTAAACCATACTGGCTAGCATCCGTCACCACTATGCTACGATCACATGTATCAAACGGTTTCAAGGGGAAAGCAGCAGCCAAATCACACTTAATCTTATTGAATTCCTCGTCCTTATTTTCTGTCCACTCAAACTTAGTCTTATTCTGTAACAATTCTTGCATTCCCTTCGTTCGTTCTGCACACCTTTGAATGAATCGTGCATAAAATTCAACCATTCCAAAAAATGACCTTAGTTGGTCCTTGTCCACAGGTGCTGGGAATTCCCTTATGGCTTTCACCAAACTTCCCTTTGGTTCAACATCCTTCTCAGACAAAGTGTGTCCCAAGTAATCTACACTATCCACTCCAAACTTCACTTGCTAATTTCCAAGTTCAAGTTTCCAAAGTGAATCCTTTCTCTTTCAAAATTTCTAACACTACCCTCAACGTTTCATCAAGTTCTTTCCTGTCCAAATCAAAATATCATCCTGAAAACATTTGACTTTGTCTACACCTTTAAACATTGCCTCAATTATTCTCTGAAAAACAGATGAAGCAGAAGCCAAACCATATGATACACGTTTAAATCGATATGCCCAATTCGGTGTGACAAATGACCTCAAGTGACGTGAATTCTTGTGCAATGGTACGCTGATGACAAATCTAGTGTCGCAAATACTTTGGCACCTTTAATCATACATCTCTGTAATATTAGGCAAAGGATGCCGATCAACTCATATTCTCTTATTCAAGTCTCTCAAATCGATGCACATCCTCAAAGCCCCATTGGATTTTTTCACCAAAACTATGGGAGAAAGCCATTCAGAAAACTCTATAGGTTCTTTCACATCATTATCATATAACCTTTGCAATTGCCTTGTCAATTCTTCTCTCAGGGCTATTGGACCACAGGCTTCATACCAGCCTTCAATTGTATCTGATGGATAAACCCTTTTATTCTCCCCAATTTGTTATTGAATACTACTGGAAAATCTTCAGCCCAATTACCATTTTCTGCTGAAATTAAATTTACCACCTTCCTGCGTAATATTACTTGTTCATCACTGTTAGGATCTAATACAATTCACAATTTTTTCTGGTCCATCCACCCCAACAGATTTCCTCCGGTTCGTACCACGTAAACTGTAGTTTGAGTTTGATTGCCCTTAAAATTCAACAATGCACCAAACTCTCCCACTACCTCAGTTGGTTTTCCCCCATAGGCCACTGGCTTGACCTTAGATTGCTTCAAATGAATACCATGCAACTTGTTGCTTTCTTCCAGGTTGATCAAAGTAAATAACGAACCAGAATCTGCCATCATCCTGTAGCTAATTTCATTAATTTCAACCAAACACAATAGTTTTCTCATTAGAATTTGAGACGCCACAGCTGTATCTTCTCCAACAGTCGAGTTTTCCTCCAATGAAAGTACAACACTTTCATCACTTGAGTCATTATGGCTGCTTTTCGCTGAATAAGACTCCACCACATTTACCGATTTAACATTTCTAGCATCCTTAACCCACTCTCCTTTACACACTTTCATGAAATGGCCTTTTTTCTTGCATTTGTTGCACCATTTATCAAATGCTGGACAGGACTGAGAATTCCCTAAATGCCTTTGACTCCCACAACGATAACATTCAACCGGCTTTCTCTTATCACTGATTCCCACACCACTCTTTTCCTTTTGTTTGGTGCTGCGAGGCGATTGCATACTTTGCACCTCAACCTGTAAATTCAGCTTCTCTTGAACTTTTGCACTGTTCAATTTTTCCACTATTTGGTCTCGAATTACTGCATCCTCAAAAACCTTAAAATCACATGTTGAAGCCTATTTCTTCAGTTTCCCTACGAAACTCTCAGTAGATTAATTTGGCATCTGCCATCTCCTATAAAATTTATGACGTTCCATTATAACATTTCTTTTCCTCATAAAACGTGCACCTAAGGCTTTTATGGCTGCCTCATATTCATCAATTTCATCAACTTTGCCTGCAACAGGTACAGTTGACAAATGTTTTAATATTTCCCTGCCCTCCATGCCTAAAGAATGTTTCAACAAAGCAAATTTCTTTTATGGTGTGAAAATGTCCACTTCAATGGCATCCAAATGTGCCTCAAAACCTTCTTTCCATTGTTTTTATTGGTAAAAGAGAATGTGTCCTGTAATCTGCACCAAAGTGTGCAAATCACTGATTGATGACTTGAATGTGTCCAATAACGTGTAAAATGCTGTAGTTTTCACTCAAGTGTGCAAATCACTGTAGCCATTAATGTCAATATACTTGACAGTCATACACCATTGAATTGTGATCTGCAGCATGTGTGCAAATCACTGTAGACTTGTAGCATCTAACTTGAAAAGTGTGCAAATCACTGTAATTTGCAGTCTGTCTCTCTACAACCAACTCCAGTAAGATCAGAGAAATAAGCACCGTGAACGTACACCAAACGATATGACAATGTCAATCTTTTGTTATGAAGGCAAATTCATTAGAATGAAAGGGGAACAAGCTGTGCGCACATGGATCAATAACTGCATGTCATCTGTTGTAGATGCAGATGCATCGCTCTTTGTCTAAACAACAGAATCAGACGACTGTCACACTACATGGTGCGCATCACCCATTGCCAAGACAACAAAGTTCAACAGAATCGGACGACTGTCACGCTATGCAGTCCGCGTCACCCGTTGCCAAAACAACAAAGTTGAAAAGATTACGTGGCCTATGACGGTGCGCACTGTGTGTGTCGCTCGTTGTCTAGGCAACAAGATTCTGTACGTCACGTTGCCAATGACTGTGCGCGCTGCACAGTTCTCGCGCGCTGACAACTGCTGTCTCGATCTGGCCTGCCTTCTAAAAAATAGCTTCTTCTCACCTCCTCAACGCTCCTCACAGGTCACAGCCTCCACACAACACTGCTACATACCCTTTTCAACGAGTAGAAAACAAACGTTGCTGATCAAACAGACACTCTTCACAATAGCATAATGAAGGTGTCCAACGAAACGCTACCCTGCTGGAAACAATGTGGTTCAAAGCTCGTCGCCACCTGATATGAAGGGACTCAACTCCTGGTAGGTTTCTTAGTAGTTTTATTCCAAGTACAGCTCCACACATCCAGCAGGGCAGCCACCAGAACAGCAACTGCCTCTTTAAACCCCACCACTCTATATCCAACCTTCTGAATTCTATCCCCATAGTTACATGAACAACCCAGATACAACATAAGTATATCCCTTTTTTCAGCCACTCCCCCCATGCATGTCCTTCCCACATTTACTCCTAAGTAATACACGTCCATGTGTGAGGATTTGCCCATGGAAAAATAGAAGAGGTGGAGTTTTACACTCATAGGTATGCGCATAGCAATTTGTATTAATTTAATAGTAATATTGTAGTAAAACTTAACATACTGCAAAATGCAGTTTGTAAATAGGCCCTGACAGAACCTCATTCAGAGGGCCAAAGGGGAAACAGGAGCTACTGGGCTCACCCAAGGGGGTTGAGGCCTTTTACTCATAATATCCCATGGACTGACCTACTATGGTTCCTGACCAAATAGGCCTAGTACCCCTGCAGCACTTGGCTCTCAGTGTTAGCGCAGGTCGAGCAGTTCAAGTCTTCCCATGTAGAAACAATGGGAAGAACACAGGCTCACAAATCAAAAAATTTTCAATACCACAAATAAATGATTGTCCAGTCAAACAGTTTCTTTTATGACAAAAGGAGTATTTGTATACAGCCACAAAGTGAAATATCACATACACACACAATACATGCAGTCGACTGAGGACAGGGCTCTAGTGTTTAAAAAGCTGTCCACTCAGTTCCACTTCCCTCTCTCTAACAGTAGTGATTATTCCCCATTCATTACAGGCAGCATTCAGATTAGACACCACTAGCAGTCTGAGTATCAGGAGTACCACTCCCACTCTTGTAAGAAAAGTGGAAAGTATTTACTCACTGAAGCACTTTCTACCTGACAAGTTCCCATGGGGCCTTCTGCCCCTTCCCTCAGGCTTACTCTCAACAGCAGAAATTGCTTGACTGGAGTTTTGAAGAGCATTCCTCCTGTAGGTGGGTGGCTGCAGCAGCTGCCGCATGTAAGTAGTACACTTGCAGATCTGCAGCAGTTGCCACTAGGTGTCCTCTACACTCCTCTGATTCAACAGTATGTTTCCTTTGGTTTTCTCCACAAAGGGGAGGGTGCACTTCAGCAGCTTCTGGTTCCAATCCTCAGTCAGGGTTCAGGCCTGCATGGATCACCATGATGGCCTCTCCTCATGATGATGAAATCCAGCATGCTGGTATTCTTTAATACCTCTCCTCCTTATGACTGTCCCCTATGGCATAAGATTCATCGACTTACACACCACACACGAGAAACAGCCCGAGCAGCATGGCATACTTCACGGCGGCCCCATCTGGTATTCAGCGTCACCCATATAAACACCGCACACAGGCGACAATATGATACGCATGGCAAACTTTACAGAGTCCCCCACTAGCATACTGGATCACAGACTTACATACTGCAAATGAGTGACAGTTGGCACAACAAACTTAATGGATAACTTCATGGCAGCCCCCTCTAGCATACAGGGTTGCCGACTTGACCTTGGACGTGGGCAACAACCTGATACTTGCAGCAACCATTTCCTCACCTCACTGCAGGTATCCACTCAACAGGATTACCCATTGGATCTGCTCCCTTCAGCCCTCTCCTCTTCCTAACAGGGCACACTGGTCTTGGCAAGAAAGTAGGCACTGGTGCTCCAGGCTCCAGGCTCCAGAGGCAGTTGGTCTTGAATGTTCCTTAGTGATGACCCTCACCCAACTTGGAGAATGGCAGGCCTAAGCTTTCAGCCCTCGTCACGGGCAGAAGTATTGCAGACCTTTCCCTCTTCACACAGTCTGCCTGGCTGCTTGACAGTTTACAATTTTGGGGGCCTCCAACTCCCCTTCTTATTGTCCATTTCCAGATGCCAAATTTGATTTATGGTCTGAGTCTTTGAGGTTTGTGCTGTGTTTATGCTTCCTTCCTTTCAAAGTGCTCTCTCCTCTTACCTGTTGTTCCTCCTGAAAGCAGTATTGTAAAGCAGGAGAGCCTAAGATCTGTTAGCCCCATGACACAAGCCATGAAAGTGTCTCCAGGTTCACACCTGGATGTCAGCCACAGCAAAATATGTATCAAAAGATTCCCCCTGGGCTTTGGCCCTTCTCTTTATGATTTTCTTATCATCCCCATCTCCTTCTTGAGATGTACCCATGATCTCCATCCAGTGGCCTCTTTCTGAATCAAAGAGCACCCTTTCAAATTTGCAGGAGAGCCTGCTCTCCCTTCCTCCAGTGTGTGTCCGACCCTGCATACAGGAATAGAATAATACACAAATCTGTATGGGGGGGATGCCTCTGCTTCCTCATGGCCCTCCAGTCAGCCCAGGGTCTCCCAGAATGGAACCTAAAGTCTTCCAAGTATTTTAACATCACACGCATACTACAACACACACGTACTGCACAGCTCTACATACTAGCTTGATGTAGGTCAAGGGTGAGTTGACATAAATAAGCTGGTAGGCCTTACTTCAGGAACACAAGTAAAAAGGCCAGTTCATTTCTACTAACCACTACACGGTATGCTGCCACCACATCAGTCATGTTGCGTAACTCCTAGCAATAACAGCAGGCTTTTACCACTATAGCGATTGCACTTTTGGTGCCCCTCCTGGTGCAACAAGACTTTATCCCTGAGCTAGGCCTTTGTCATGGCACACACGGCAATGGTACAGATCCATAACCATGTAAGGACTTTTCCGGCTCAACATGCCCCTACCATGTCATCCATGTAAGAAAATTGAAGTGGTGTTGAAATTTCATTAAAAGATGTTACCCAACAGAGCACGTTTAAACCTGCATGCACCTAGCCCAATTTTCCTTGTGTGCACTATGCATGCACCTTAACCACATTTTACAAGTATGCACCTAGGCATCTCTTGCCTGTGTGCTCCTATCTGTGTTACACAGTAGTGTAACCAAACCTTAGGGTTTCCCTGCAAGGCATGATAATGGGGGGCTTTCCTCACCAAAATCCCATCTTGACACCCACAAGTTTCAACCCCTGCTTTTACAATGTTTCACTGGTTACACAACCAAAAAGTTCTAGATTGACAGTAATCTAAAAAAGGGCTATGCCGCAGGTGAGTTAAGTGTGACAGATTGAGAACTAGTATGCAGCCTAAGTGAACAGTCACCAATTTGCCCTGGATCTCTCTTTTTTTAATCTCACTTCTAAACCAGTGAGACCAGTACTCAACTCATAAAGCACATATCTTGCTGTATGTTCATCAGCATAACAAAAGCATAAATATCTGATGAATGCTGCTTTATGAACTAACAAGGACATCATCTTGGATTCAAAGTAAATGTACCATCTGCCTGTGTCGCTCATTGTATATAGCATGCATTTACTGGGTGACCATTAATACCACAATACCACTAGATGTACCAAACCCATCCTTTATGATCAGTTGTCTAAGTTCTTTTATTCTTTAACTATGACAGTAGCTAAAAAATGTTAATCGTAATTACTCAATATTTTTTGTTCTTGTTGTCAGGCCCACTCTCTCAGTAAATACCAGTAGCTGCAGCTCAGAGTTATGATACAACACTCTTTTTTACTCCCTGAATTTGATGCCTCAAGGTTGTTACAACCCAAACAGAAATATCAAGGTCAGCAAATATATAGTTATAAATCACTGGATGAATGGAGACCCTGCGAGCATCAATTTTGCCCTGAAATTAGACCAAAATTCCTTAGACTTAATATGTTGCTTGAGTTTCTGTGCATGCTTAAAGTTCTCCCTTCTTTCAAGGCAAGTCTGCATCTGAGCAAATGTCTCTGTCTAAACATCAAGCTTCAAACATTAATGGGCAATAAACATTTTTAGGAATGCAGGAAAACCCTCCTGTGAAGGTGGTGGATATAGAAAATAGCTTTCCAAAAAGGAGTGTATCTAGGAGTGGGATTGAGATCTATTCAGCCCCTAACCTCCTCTGAGATTTAAGCACTGCATTCCCACATGCCTTGATCAAACCGAAATGCTTTGTTGTGCATATCAAGGCCCAAAATATTGAGGTGAAAATGGCAAAGAATTTGTCACTTATTTCATAGTAAAATGATCAGTATAGAATTATATATATATATATATTTATCCAAATAAACTTTTATCCAGTCGGGCAAAGCATATGAGCCGCTGTGGTAGAAATAACGAGTCACAGCACTCGGTTGAAGTGAAGTTTTAATGGACAATCAAACACCCACTCCGTTTGGGGAACTAAGTTTCCTTGTTCACAGGTGAATAACCCTTCGCCTCTTTCTACTTTAAATGATAAGTGCACCAAACAATAATTAACAATAAACAGTGAAGACGGACCTTGTATTCGCGCCAATATAGATGTAGTTGAAAAGTGTTGCCCATCTTTGAGTGACTTTCAATTCGAACAATACATATTAACAGTGTGTATTTAAGCACAATTCAATATTAACAATTTCATTGCACTTGTTTATCCATAGCCAATTACCTTGAGCTCTTGAATATTTAGCATTGAGTTCAGATTATATCATGACCTAACATCTCTAATTGTAGTATAGTATTCGCAAATCAGTAATTTCATTATTTTGAATGACAAAGATATATTCAATCAAACTAATACAAATAATAATCCAAATTTTCAAAAAATACAATAATACTGTTCAAAATAAATATAGGTCCAACATAATCCTTCATCAATAATCCACCCAAGTGCATCACCTATTAATATTTACTCATTATGCTATGCTTATGATGTTCTCATTTTAGTCTCATAATTGTTCAGACATGTGTAGCCCACTTGGGCAAACCAAATTTAGTTTGAGTTGTCACATACATCTCCAATGACCGCAGTTGTTAAATTTAGATTATATATTCAGATAACAATTCTGAATAAATCATTGGAAAAGGATATAATAGCTCTTTCACTCTCCTCTTTTCTCCAAAATTCAAGGTCCATCAATAACACACCCAAAGTGAAATTGCCACCTAATAAGTGAAAAAAAAACAAAAGGTTAAAATCATGTTTTAACATATTTCTCAACCATATTTCTTTAAAAATGCACTTAAAATCAACATCTATACATTCAGACAAATCATCATCACACTAGAGGGGCCCTAGCTATCCAAAACATTCCAACCTTTTTACAGCAATTTAATCTCATTTGTTCCCATTTTTTTATTGGCCCAAATGGCTAGCCAATTCCTCATCAACATTATGTCCAATGGGCTGTATTGTGTTAAAGCCAACAATAATTCTTGACTCAAGTCTCCTCAACTCCATTGCTCTATTACAACCTCTTTCTCTAACTGGAATTCTGTCTAGGACTAAAATTTTTATTAAACTAACCTTTTGATCATGAAACTCTTTAAAGTGCCTTGCAATTGGATACGTTTTGTCATTATGAGTAATGACCCTCATATGCTCCAGAACTATTTTTTTAGCAGTATGAACAGTACTGCCAATATAGAATTTATTTCAGGGACAAATTAGTGTGTATACCCAATAGTCTGAATTACGCAATAGATCTTTTTTAATGTCAATAGGTCTTGGACAGTAGGAAATACCAATCTCTTGATATTAGTACTATTTTTACAAGCTTTGGGCATAGCAACAGCTTTTTGGCATGTATGGATTTTAATGTGCCCTTTGCCCGCCCCGTTTATATATGAGAAAAAGCTGACTCTGAATTAAAGTTTCTTTTATTTTCAGAGGCAGAAGAGCCTCTGCGATTGAGGAAATTGGAGTCCTTCAAAGAGTGGAATGTGGTGCTTGGATTACTCTAGAAGACGGGAATCTTTGCAGTTTAATGACAGGATGAGCAAATTTTTTCACATCGTTTTTATCTTGCACTTGATACTATTAACTGGTATTTTGAACGGGACGGCGGATAGAAACACATTGTGTCTTTATGTTTAAGTGAAGACCCTGGTTGAAGGGAACTAATTGGCATTTATTTATGCCATTTAGCTATTAGTGGCAAAATGGCAACAGCTAAAGAGACCAGGAGACGTGAAGCAGCAGATAAGTTGTTTGATAACTTTGGAGCTTTAAAGGGGGCCACTAACATTCCTAGTACTCATGATAATATGTCCTAGGCTACAATAAAAAACAATTATGGGGTCAGTTATGGAAATACTCTAAAAGTGAGCAATCCAAATACTGTTTGTATGCTGCATAAAGACGTTACACATTGCCTCTAAGTTATAACGGACTACTTTTGTGTCAGATAACCAGAGGGTTAAGTACACATTAATTTTTTGTCTTGTTGTGTTCATCCCGACAAGGATTTTGACTGTTGCTTTCGTAGGGTTTCAGCCACCCTCAAGAAACTACCCAATGTCTCACAAGTGCAGTTCCTCAAAGTATGGGTGGTAGATGTGGACGGCCATTCCCACCATATCAATATATGGGCGGTTGGACTGCCAGAAGGAGAGGAGGGCAGTAAAATGGAGAGATTCTTGGAGTCTTGGCCAAGAACAATTCAACCTCTCTCTGTCTCTATCCCCTTCTGTCTTGATAGAGAGAGACCATTGGGTGCCTTTGTACTACCACCTACAAGAGGGTGTTATAATGACTAATTGTGGCCAAGATTCTATAATACAAAGACTGAGATGTCATCTTCAGCAGTACCAGTCATCCAGAACCTGTTCTTGGAGACATCCATTACATCCTCCTATTCCTGCATTAAACTCTGGCAGTCTGGACGTGACGGGCCTCCTTCTTAGACATCAAATGAAAGCTTAGAGAGAAGGGACACAAATATGCATTACTATCATTGAAACTCAAAATTATGGCTGACCAACAAGCATATTTTTTCTCTGATTCTAAAAATGCCTAGACTTGGGTGGAGGGTAGAGACATACCAACTGACTCAACATGGTCTCAAGATTATACCATTTGCCCACTTGGGAGAAGATGTCGACACTCGCAGCGGGGGCCTACTGGAACCCCATCACCTTTAGTGCCACCCACCTCCAGACCAGGTCTGTCACGGTCGGTGGTCAGCACTGGAAGTGTCTTGAAGTACCCTCATGCAAATTCATCAGGTCCTTCACGGAAGGACTTTGGAGATGAGGCTACCTCTTCTTCAACCCTCCATGGACTGCAATGGCAGTGCTGAGGGCAGTTGGATGCATGGTTTCTGAGGGTGGCACAAACTGTGCTGCTGCCCTCAGGGGCCTACCCTTAGTGCCCCATGCCCTAAGTACCTAAGTAACATTTACTCAGGAGTTACAGTGGCAGCCAAAAGTGTTACCAATTGTGTCAATGCATCACAACATTTTTGGGAAAGAGATCTGGCCTAGGGAACCTGGTTAGCAGGGGCCCTGGACACTAACAACTTTGAAACCACATCAAATACCAGGCAAAAGGTGGGGGGCTAACCATGTCAATAGGGGCACTTTCCTACAGACAGCTGATGACCTAACTTCTCCCCTGCTGTACTCTATTTCCTTGTCTCCCAGACCTGTTAAAATGTAGCACAGCACACACCAGACCCTCGCCCGACTGAGGTCCCCAGCCGAGATGGTGTGGTACCTTTGGACACTATCCATTTCCTCACCTGGGGCCTCAGGTGTTGATCCCGCAGACTAACAGCCAGGGGCCCTATCCACCTTATGGGTCTGTTGGGGGACACATTTCACAAACTTGGACCCGAAGCTCCCACTTTTCTTACATCACCAAGATCTCTCAAATGAATGAGTCCATTGACTTGTAATGCCTGATAGCCCACCCACACTCCCTTTTGGAGCTGCTTTCGCAACAGCTGTGAAGCTTCTTTCCCAAAATATCTGTTTTTAGTTTTAACTTGTTCTTAGTTTATTTGGTTGTTGTTTTTCAGGTGCTGGCACCTCCACTATGTCCCACATTCTCCTTTCCTGGGGATACCCACACACTTAGATACAGTACCATTCACCCCCACATGGGAATACATGGCGACATTGGTGACCCGACGACAATGATTCAGACCTTCCAGGTTGCCTTCTGGAACATTACAGGGATGCAGTCACCAGCACAACAATACAGAATCCACTCTTTCCAAAAATGCTATGAAGTACACATTGCATTGCTACAGAATTCTCATATTACCCACACAGAGGTGGGTCACTTGCAGAAGAGCTGGCGAGATCAGGTATACTCTACAAACTACTCGGCATATCCCCGGGAAACACTCTTATGGGTACGGGCTGGCAACCCCTTCCAGATCATTATACATGAAACCAACACTGATGGCAGATTCATACTCCTCAAAGTCAGATGAGATGGCTGCCACCTCTTACTGAGTAGTGTGTATGCCCCTAACTGCAACCAAACTGCCTTTCTTCACTGCCTCTCCCCCCACCTCACTAAATTGACACATATCCTGTGGGTTATAGGGGGTGACTTTAACTGCATCCTAGACATTTTCCTCAACAGATCCCATCCCCTGTTTCCAAATGCCCCCACAGCGATCAATGCTTTTAACCTTACCTCCTCGCTCCACCAGTAGACACAACAGGACGCTTGGAGAAACCTCCACTGAGGCGCCAATCTTTATTCCTGTTATTCTGCAGTGCACAACCTTTATGACCACCTTGACAGGACTGTGTGCTCTGAGATGCTCTGTTTCTTCCCATGATTACTTGGTAGAGAGTTGTCTGACCACAACCCTCTACTTACAGGTTTGAATTTAGGAATGGCTCCCTTTACGATCCCCACTAGAAAACTATGACCCTCAGCGCAGGAGAACCAGATCTTTAAAGACATCCTATCCAGTTACATTACACATTACTTTGAACAAAATAAAAGATCAACCACTTTGCAGATGGTTGGATGGGAAGCCTTCAAGTGGTCATCAACGGATCCTATATCCACTCTACCTTTGGTGAGAAGAAGCACTTCAACATTGTGCTTGCAAAGATAGAGCAGGAGTTTATTGCCATGGAATGCAGGGTTGTAGATGACCATGTCCAGCACCTTCACATGATGGAGGACAAATCCAAATTGTTGGAAAGATTGTACTGCCTTGACTAAATGGATAACGTAGCTCGGTCACATTCAGAAGGCAATAAATCAGGCCATGTGGTGACCTGGCTGATAGCCAAGGAAGTAAAGCAAACCTCAGTAACACGACTGAAGCGGTCATACCGCTACACTATTTAGTCACGGAGAGAGATACGTGAAGCCTACATGGACTTTTATACCAGGCTATATTCCCCTCCTACTTGGGCCCCAACTACAGATACTCAAGCAATTCTTAACCAGGCTCCTATGCACCCTCTCAGCTGTGGAACAGGTGGAAATAAATACCCCTGTTATGCAGTCAGATGTTTGTGCAGCTATTAAGGAAAATGTAGGGGATGGATGGGCTCCCAACAGAGTTCTATAAAATCTATAAAAATTCCTCTCCTCCACTTCTTACTAAAATCTTTGACTCTGGTCTGGAGTTGTGACAGCTTCCTGATACACACAGTGAGGCACTCTTGGTTTCAACATTGGAAAGACGCAACTGACCTGGAATCTTACCACCCCAAAGCAATTATGAATCTGGATTATATGATCCTGAGTAAAATTTTTGCCACTCAGATCAAGCAAGTCCTTCCCCACAAAATCCATTTGGCCGAGACAGGGTTTATCTCTAGCAGGTGTACCACTATGGACATCAGGCATCCGTACCAAATCATGGAGGTGGCCCAGGGGCCCTGTGCTATGACCCTAGTCCTAGTCCTGGAAAAAAGCCTTTGATTACCTCAGTTGGGATTACCTTTTTGGCACTCTAATCTGCTTTAGGGCCCTAACCATTAAACTCATCTGCCTACTTAGCACTGGCCCCACTTTGAGGGTCCACACAGGAAGCTTGATTTTGAGACTGGTGCAGGTTGGCAAAGGCACTCGACAGGGGTGTGCCATCTCCTGCTACTTTTTGCACTACCAATGGAGCCCCTTGTGGCTTATGTCTGTCTCTCAGGAAGTGGCTGGGGCATTACTAGGGCCCAAACCATCTCCCTCTATGCAGATGATGTCCTCTTCTAAATAGCGGATGTGACTGCTGGCCAGTCTGGCCAGTCTGGCATGGGCCAACTACTGCTTTGGTTCGGTACCCTTTCGGGACTCTGATGGAGGAGGTATGAATGCTTGTTTCCCCTGACCCTCATCATACCTATGACGCTAGTGGACATAGAGGAAGGTCGAGTGCACTGGGAATGTAAGGGCATTTCGCTAAATAAGCACCGCAATATTACATTCTGAAATAGATATGCTTGATGGGAATCTCACCACGGCAGTGTCTCCCTTCTGTGCCCAAGTCACCTTTTGGAAATCCCTGCCACTACAGGAGAAGGGCCAAATAACCCTCGTGAAAATGTGGTGCTCCGTAGGATCCTATTCCATTTTGCGACTCTCTCACTCCTACTCTGCTGCCAAGTCTTGATAAACTGCTGGGGGATCTCATTTGGCATAACTGTTGCTGGCAAGTGGCCCTGTTGAAACTTCAGCACCCACCGACCTCAGAGGGCTTTGGAGCCTCTCAATTTAAATTATACTTCCTGGCTGCTCAGCAACAATGGCTTGCCCACTGTCTTGCAGGACACTGGGGTGCCTGACTCCTCCCTTTCCCAATGATAGTTCTGGCTCTCACGATCCCAGGGGTCCACCGACCTAGAGGGCTCCCCTGCCTTTTACGTGTGGTTCAAAAGTGCCTAACCAGAGGTCACTTACCTCACTTGAGATACCCCTACTTATGCTCGTTCTATACCCCCTATGGGGTCTTTCCAAAGGAAACCTTTTCAAAAGAGACCTGCGGCCTTGGGATCAAGGCGGTCTCTAGACCTTGGGGCACCATTTCACTAACAGGCAAATGTAGGCTTTTGAAGAATTGGTGGACCAATATGGCCTCCACTTAGACCAATTCTTAACATATGGCTTTTTCCACAAGCTCCTCTGGTAAAATGACAAATAAAAGACTCCAAGCTAGTCAGGAATTCACATACTGATTCCTTAAACACATTGAGCTCCAGTAGACCACTTGTTTCACTGCTCATGGAAGCAATGGTCATTAAGACGCAGCCCGCCACTACAACATCTCTGAGAGAGCTGGGACGTGGAGTTCTTTCAAGCTCTGCATGAAAAGGAATGTGCTCAGGCTCTAGCCCTTGTCAGGTCTTCCGCAATGTGTCCTTCCGCTGATGCAGTTTTACTTGCTACACAGGGCTTACATCTCACTCCAGTGCGTTCACTGCATATTCCCCTATGTCCCTGACACCTACGTCCAGTTCAATTCCCCAGCTGCAGGCCTCCGACATATGATTTGGAACTGCTTCCATCTTCGCCCCTATTGAGGGGAGGGGTGGCACTTGTAATTCTTTGATGTAATTGAACATGCCTCTCCTGTAATACTACCTTACTGATGTAACTTTCTATGTTGACTCCAAAAAAATAAAACTAATAAAAACTGGTTTTAAAAAATGAAGAAGATACACGGACCATCAGAGTGTTTATATGCAGGTTTATTCAAGGAAATGTATTCTGTTTGGGAAATGGTAGCTGCATGCCTATTATGTGTGTTCCTTAACAATTGAGAGGTTCATATTGGAACCCTTTCTTCTGTTGTAAGGTTTTGAGTGCTTTGATTGTGTGAAGGAATTTATAGTCAGATTCCTTCCCTACACACATAAACACCTCCCCTAAGTAATCTTCCCTTGAAATGACCTGAGTTATGATGGGAGGGAAGGAGAAATTAGATTCAGAATGTTTCAGCTGATCCTGGAAGCCAACATATGGCTTTCCTCTTCCATTTCTTTTTCATTTAGGTTTTGTAGACTGAAGCTACTGGTTATTTAACTCTGTATTGAGGTGCTGCAGTCTGCTTCTGCATATGCGCCCTATCCCCTAGAATGTATCAGAATTGGCTCATCCCCAAATGGAATGTTTAATTAGACAGTAAGGCCAAAGACCATAATATAAGAAAATACACTTAAGGCAAATTTAAATGTCAACTGTGGATTGCAGCACCTATTGTGTCACTTACTATGCTGCTAAGAAAGCATGGCGTCAGGCTTTCATTCATAGCCTAATCTAAACGTTCTGATAAGAGGCAAACCATGCTTTTAAATATTGCGTGATTCAGCTCTAAGTAGGCCTTGTAGCCAGAAGGCAGGGAGCCTGATATTAAAAAGTGGACCTTGTAATGAATTTAATGCTTGCATGTTCCTATTTGGGTCGGCATCCAAAAGCTATTTCACTGTTAGGCTTGTAGCTGATTGTACAATTCATACTTAATTCCTTATCTTTGGTTTGGAATATGCTATAGAGAAAGTTCAAGCACTGTTTTGAATATTTATTAAAAACTCAACTCAATGTTAAAGTTGGAGTTTTCATAATTATATTGGAAAAGTAACTTTTAAAATCTTACACCCTCTCTGCTTGAAGGCCCCTGATGGCTAATTAGCATTAACCTGCCTGCAGCTGGCTTGTCAGTGTTGGTTTGATGAAGTGTGAAATACTGCTCTCAAAACAGAGGCGTTGGCTTGGGTCTGGCAGGATGGTGTGGGAGAAATGTGAGTGAGTGTAATCCAAGCAGGACAATTTAGGAGTGCCCAGGAACTTCACTAACTTAAAAGGGTCTGAGGGAGATGTGTACGAGTATGGCTCAGTGATAGGGGAATCCTGGAGAAGAGAGGTCTTTTGATCTGAAACCACATGTTAGCTGCATGGCTTTAGGAAAAGTGGGGGTGCGAGCTTTCCCCGGGACTGGTTTGGAGTGGTTGAGTGGGAGGGGACTGCTCAATTACGTCAGCACATCTCAAAGTATGGCACAAGCTACTTGCAGAGGCAGAATAATTTTGCCATCTTGGATTTAACTGAGAACTGTTTACTGTGGGATTATTGAAATGAAGCAAACAGAATGTGCTGCAAATGTGGGACGGTTTGCCCTTGGAAACCTTTTGGCCATGGAGGGTACAGGATTCACCTCCACCCACTGTCTAGTGAAAAGAACAAAAGTAGCATCTTACCCACAGCCCCTCCACTCCCTGGAACTTTGGCCCAACAGAAGAGGACTGGATTTGCTGTCTGTATCCTGTGTGGAGACCTAGAGAGCTGGTCTGGCGGCCACTAGTACAAAGGAAGTGGACTCTAAGGTTTAGTTAGTTGACCGCCTGTGCGGCTACAGGGACATACCAAGCTACAAGAGGCCTGTTCCTTAGAATGTTCCATTGATCAGTTACAAATGGAACTGGGCAGGACCTTGCTGATGGCCTCTGCTGGAGTGTTGTCCTGACCCTGAAGTACTTCCCCTGAGGCGCTGGGTCCTGTGAGCTTTATAAGTGGCTAAGAGGAACTGCCCTAGATGGGCTTTCAGGACCTATGGAGCTTCTGTGAGCCTTTGTGGTGCCCCTATTTCAGAAGGAATATGTGGGATACTGCTTCAGACTTGCCCTGTTGCAAGATTTTGAGTTCCAATAAAGTAAGTAGGGGTCTGATTTAGAGTTTAGCTTTTCCCACCCTCGTCATTTCACACCAAAACTAATAGCTTCTTTGGCACCTTGTCCAGGAGCTACTCAGATTTGAAGCAACATCCTTGATTACAGCCTTCAACTTTCAATTAAAAAAACTAGATATTCGCTGACAGGTTACTATGTCACAACGGTGATGGATATCCCATCCACCCAAATCTATATCCCATAAAATATAATAGGATTCAGATTTCGGCGGACAGGATATTCTTCACCGTTGTGACAGAGTAACCCATCCACCAACATCTAAATCAGGCCCTAAGTGAAAAAGGTAAAAACTTTGACCTGCGCAACTGGCTTGATATATCCTACTTCCACTCCATCTGGGTTGGCTTGAAATTGCACCAAGATCCTCGTCAACCATGAATAGTATTTCTGTTTGGTGTTTTACTTTTTCTTGGTTCTTTTTCCTTAAAAAATAAAAAAATTCAAATCTCTGGTCTCCCTTATTGAATTTTAGTTGTTTTGGTGTAAGTTTTCTAACTACATCTTTCCTTATTTTCAGAAATTGGTTGAAAGATTTTTTTGACTTGTGTGTTTGACCTTTTGACTGTTTTAGTTTTGCTAAACACATGAATAATTTTCCTAGGCAAACCTCTGCTCTGTGTCTTAGATACCAGGGGTGTTGAGTCAAGGTGTAAGCTATTGAAAATGTGTGTTTGACCATATTTTTTTGGGCTTATTAGTCGAGTATGACTCACATCCTCCCAACTCATAACCTGTTTTTTTACAGTTATCATCTTTATGTTTTTCATGTCTTTAATTTTTAAGTTGTAATAATAATAATTTAATCTGCGTTTGAATGCTACTATTAATTGAACTCTGCTCCCCGATCGCATTGGAAGCAGACACTGGTGCTCAATCTGATGTCATAACGAGCACACGAGTTACAGCAAGAAGTAAATGTTCTTTTTTTATTCCATTAATTTTATTATTGAGGTATCTGTGGGGATGTCTGGCTTGGCTCCCTTAATTTCCTTTACTTGTCCTCCTGTAAGAGAAAATAAAAATCATTGTAGCACTAAGGGGCTTATTTACAAGCCAACTGCGCCACCATAGCATAATATTTTCTGACCCTACGGTGCCGCAGAACAGCCCCGCACCATATTTACAAACTGGTGCAATGGGACCATTGTGCCAGTTTGTAAACCCTTGCACCACATTATAGCTGCACCAGGTATAATGTATGCATGGGAGGCGTTCCCCCGCAAGAAGGCCCTTAAGCCTCATTCTAGCATCACTTTTTAACACCTGCTCAGGGCACGGGTTAAAGTGACGCTGTTCTTTGTTCTATGGGCCCCCCACTCTTTGCTGGACTAGTGTCAAACATTTTTATGCTATTCCAGCAAAGCGCCACAACTGCATCAGAAATTCTGATGCGGCTGTGCTACAGAGCGCCATACTCTGCTGAATAGTAAAGACAGTGCTACCATGGTGTCATTAGGGGGGCACAAGGTGGCGCAAGCAAACTGGCACATCATGAGTGATGCACCAGTTTGTAGTAAATGAGGCCGTCAGTGCGTTGCCTCTCTCTTTACAGCAGACATTCTTCATAGTGAGTCACCATTCCTTATATACGCTGGCCCTGGCTGCATGCAGCCATTAGGATAAGATGCACACACCATGGGCACAAAGAGCCAACGACCTCTTTCCAATGTAATTAGTTATCCTGCCCTACAAACCTTGTTGCTCAAAGTTCTCTATTGATAGTAGCATTCCCTGCTGTCCCATGGTCATATATTGTTCCACCTTTTGAGGACGCTCTGACTTAAGCACCCGCCATGCTACCTGCAACATACAGGGGGTTGATTGTTTATGTATTTATAAATGTTTGTAATATAAAAACATTAACTTTCAAATCTCGTCTCTAATCATATTTAAAAAAACAAGTTTCAGATTAATTAATAGCTCATGTTACCATGCCTCCTGCCATACTACTTTTTAATATTTTGCTATATTTGCAGTTGTAGCTATACTCTAAGAAGCTTTATATGTTTTCTGGATATTTTCACTACCCCTTTTTCTTCTTATGCCATATTTTGATAAACTTAGTTATGATATCTCGTGACTTGCAAGATTCTGTTACATTTTATGTATTAATATCAATAGTTATAGCTATTTCTGTTGTATACATATCTACATTTTGTAGTAATCCTATTTAAAATATGTATGACTTGTTTGTTTCAAATTCATGACTTTAATAATTCTTTTAAAATATTTCACTCCTAGCCAATGTTATTCTGTTCATACTAATTAGAAAAAAAATGTTTCTTGCTTATTTAAATAATATTTTTGTAACTCAGAACTACAACCATTATCCAGGCTGTGCAGGGCACTCAGGCATGAAACAGGCTCATAAAACCTTAGGAGTACAAGATCCACTAAGCAAATGCCTTCAGCATACAAACACAATACATAATATAAAACGCTGTAAGGGGTTTATAGAGGATGGGAAATTTCACAGCCAAAGAATGGAAAAACAAATAGAGCCTTTTACTGAAACAATATATTTTAATGAGGCTGTAGCACAAAAATAGCATTACTCTGAGAATTTTCTGTCATTGGTGTTAGTAGCAAGTACGACTCACCAAGTTGATGAGGTGGGAAGTTTCCTATGCATGATTGTGGGTAAGGAAGAAGAAGGTGGGAAACCAGTGTTTGAGGATAAGGAACAGTTTAATTGAAAATGTGATAGAGATACAAAATTATTAGAGCTGTGAAACTCGGGCGAGCTCAGATTAAGATTGGTAATTGAGTCTTTCATATCTCTGATTTGAAAGTAATAAATTGATGGGACCTTTGCTGATAAGGCGGAGACTGAGCTTTAGAAGTGTGCTCCAGAAAAAATTATATAGATTCAAATACTGCTACTTTCTCTGATTCATATACTCAGCCTTGCTCCAAAAAACAATTTTATGTGAAGCAGTTAAAAATGCACCCCGCCTGAAGAATCTATTTTATTCAAATACAGTGGAGGCTGGTGAACTAAAAGAGTTGTCATTGGACACACCATAGCTGGGTGTGGTACTCAGCCAGTCTAAGGAGCTGAGGCTCCGGTAGAGCAGCCTACACTTACACGTCATTACTAAGGCTTCACTATGAATTAGGATTTTTCATTACAATTCTAAAGACACCAAACATGAACTGTTCACCTATTTCCTTTTGAAAATTACAGCTTAATAAATGTAATAAGGTAACTCCAATGTTATCCTATGGGAGAGGTAGGGCTTGTAGTAGTGAAAATGAGTTTAAGAATTTTTCACTGGTAGGACATATAAAACTGAAAATTACATTTTCTACATTTAAATGCATTGCCTTTTGTGCAGTTCAGGGCCCACCCTAAGGGTGACATGTGTTAAAAGGTAAGGTTTGTGTATGGCAAATATCTTTTGCCAGTCAAAATGTCAATTTAAAACTGCACACACATCCAACAATGGAAGGCTTGAGACATGTTTAAAGTTCTACTTAAGTGCGTGACACAATCCATGCTTCAGGCCCACTGGTATCATTATATATACAGGCCCTGGGCACAGGTAGCCACTTTACTAAGGACTCACAAGTAAATTGTTTATGCCAATAATGTATAAGCCATTCTTACCATTTTTTAACTAGAGAGCACAAGTACTTTAGCACCGGTTAGCAGTAGTAAAGTACACAGAGCCCTAAGGCCAACAAAAGATGAAGTCAGAAAAATAGGAAGTCTGAAGGCAAAAAGCTGTGGTTAAGTTCAAGGTAAGGATGCTAGGTCTGACAGTGCCCATTTTGGTGAGCCATTATTGCCACTAGAAAGGAAGGTGGAGCCATAATCATTCACAAACCCTGATAGTTTGCTTTCTGATTTTCTGAAACATGGCTCCTCGATAACTTTCTCTTGATCAGCTATACGAAGAGTACAAAGACTTATTTTCACTTCATTGCAATGCAGTTGAGGCATATGGGTCTATCACCCACACCTGTAGAGTTTTTTTCTCTTACATTTTCAAGTGAGTTGAAAACCTTGGAAGTATTTGAGTCTTTACTAATGCTCCAGATCCTGTTCTGTTTTTTTGTGCACTCTGGTGTCTGGCTACCTTCAACACTGTCTTTGACCTAAGATCAACATCTTGTATACATACCATAGACTTTTTGTCTATCAGATTTTAGCCCATATTTATACTTTTTTTGCGCCGCATTTGCGTAACTTTTTGATGTAAAAGCGGCGCAAAGTTACAAAATACAATAGTATTTTGTAAGTTTGCGCCACTTTTGCGTCAAAAAATGACTCAAAAGTGGTGCTAAAAAGTATAAATATGGATCTTTGTCCTTCTTTTGTGACCCATACCTTGAGATACCATCCAGCTGAATAGTATAATGCACGGTTGTATGATGGAACCACGCATGCTGGAACCACGCATGTCTTAACAACGCAGTCGGAACAATGACTGCGTTGTTTTCCATGCATGCCTTTACCACGCAGGCCTTCACAATGAATTTTTGTCGTAACAGCATGCCTAGTAAAGACATGTGTCAAAACGACATGTGTGGTTCTATCATAGCACCCCTTATGCCCTCTGAGGCTCAAAACTACCCTCATTCCGAATACCTAAGCTATCCCAACCCCTCCACTCACCCTAAAAAGAAAACTATCCCAACATCCCCACCCCTATAAAATAAAGTTCCCCCACCCACCCAAGCCTTAAACCCTGCCCTCTAATAAGTAAACTACCCTGAGCCCCCCCCCACCCTAAGCCCTGAAAAAAAAAAAACTAATAAACTATTCCGACTCCCCACCCCAGCTCCTAAGAACTAAGGCCCATATTTATACTAGGTTTGCGCTGAATTAGTGTCATTTTTTTTTACACTAATTCAGCGCAAACCTAACTCCAAATTTATACTTTGGCGCTAAACAAGTCTAGCGCCAAAGTTATGGAGTTTACGTTGTTTTCTGGAGAGGAAAACCTACCTTGTGTCAATGAGATGCAAGATAGGCTTTCCCATCCAGAAAAGGACGATATGGCCTTTGCGGCATATTTATCCCCTGTGCTAATATCCATCACGGTGGGATGGGGGCCTTAAATAATGGTGCTAAGCTTGCTTAGCGCCATTATTTAACGCCTGGGTCTGGGCAGGCGTAAGGGGACCTGTAGGCAGATTTCAATGGTTGGAGGCCTTGGAAATTGCCCACAGATGCCCTTTCCTGGCCCCAGGGACACTCCCACAAACCCTCACCCACACCAGGAGGACACCTAAGTGTGGGGGACCCATCCCAGGTAAGTCTGGGTGAATATTTTATTTTTGTTCCCAAACACTGCTCAGGTCCTGACTTGGGGCCCCCAGTGCAGTGCTGGCCCCAATGGCCATGGGGGGGGTGGGCATGGCTCCTGTCTTTACGAAGACAGGATCCATGTCCATGGGGGTTGTGCGCCAGAAAATGGAGCTACACTGCTTAGAGGCAATTATTTTGCCTCTAAACAGTGTAGTGCCATAATTGGGCGCCCAAGTCCCGGTTCCCTCTACGACTCCCGGCCTTGGAAAGGACGCTAACAGGGCCTCAGTGCCAGCTATCGCCATTCAATAAATATGGCACCCCACCGGCGTCATGGAATGGCGCTAGCCGGCGCTGTACATTTTGACGCAAACCTGCGCTAACGCAGGTTTGTGTCAAAAAGTATATATATATATGGGCCTAAATAACCCCAAACCCCCACCCACCCCGAGACGTAAAAAAAATACCCCCCTAAATATTAAAGCTAAAGTACCCCAACACCCCCACCCACCCTAAGCCCTAAATCTGCCCCACCGCTAAAACCAACCCTCTCCCAACCCCAATTACCTCATCGCATCCTCTTCTGATCATTCCTCCTCTTCCCTCCTCCCTCCCTTCCTTAAACCTTGCCTCACCCCTTTAAAAATAAAACACTCCACCCGCCTAAATAAAAAAAAATACCCAAACCGCCCAATGCCGCCCTTAAGAAAAAAATAAACCAAAATCTAGCCCTTAAAAAAAAAAAAAAAAAACACCACCCCCTCCTTAAAAAACAATAGCCTGCCCCAGCTCCCCACCTTCCCCAATCCCTTAATCCACCTCCCCACCCCTGTCCCAGTCCCACTTGCCTCACCACATCACTCCCACCCCTAGCCCAAACCCCCACCATTATTTCCTTAAAAAATACCCAAACCCCTTAAAACAAAAATAGCCCACCCTCAGCTCCCACCTACCCCAATCCCTTAATCCACCCCCACTCCTACCCCAGTCCCACGTACCTCACTGCGTCACTCCCACCACTAGCCCAACCCTCACCCTAATTCCTTAAAAAATTACTCAAACACGCAACCTTCACCCCTTAAAAAAAAAACAACATTTTAATCATAATATTAAAAGAAACATAATTAAATTAATTGTAATTAATTCTATTATACCTCACTGTATTAATACAGAAGAGATTACCAGTGGAGGATGGCAGAGAGGTGAGGCTGGAGAAAATAATTTGACTGTCGTGAATTGCATATTCTTTCAGTATTACTGCTGACAAAGTTGAATTTTAGGCCATCTAGTCCATCAGACTCAGCCCCTCGTTCCGAGGTGAGGACGCCACCGCCATGGCGACCCTCCCCCCTCCAAGTGTGTAACAATGTTCCCGCTGGGCTAACCAGTGTGAAAATTGCAATACGCATTCCCGTCGGTCAGTCAATGAGAACTTTGCTACCATACCAAGAGAGCTGAGTGCTATATCACAGCACAGAGGAGGCTGTGCAGCACAAACAGTGCACTTTCTGACAGTGCTGGCCAGGGGGGTCCCTGCACTGTTCATGCCATGGGCAGTGCAGGAGCTCCAGTGTGGTGGGGAAACCACCATGAAAAGGCTGGGGGAGAACAAGATTGTAATCACCCAGGCGGCGCTGGTACATCCTCCTCAAAACCTGCTTCGTCCACAAGCACACCTTCGAACTCTGGGACCTACTCACCTCATCATCCCCGGACGTCCCCTTCCTCACCGAAACCTGGATGAACCGCTCCTTGGAACCCAACATCGCCATAGCCATTCCTGAAGGCTATAAGATTACCCACAGAGACCGCACCAACAGACCGGGAGGAGGGATTGCCATAGTCCACAAGAACACCATCAGAATCTCGACCAACACCGAGGACGCCCTTGACACCGCCGAACACTTCCACTTCCAGATTCACATCAACGCCAACACCACCCTCAGAGGAACTCTCATCTACAGACCCCCTGGCCACAGTTCAGTGACTCCATCGCTGACATAATCAGCACCCACGCCCTTGCCTCTACAGACTACATCCTCCTTGGTGTCCTGAATTTTCACCTCGAGAACGCCAACAACAGCAACTCCACCACCCTGCTTGACAACCTCGCCAACCTCGGTCTCAAACAACTTGTCACGACTCCCACCCACTCCGCCGGCCACATGCTCGACCCCGTCCTCTCTGCCAGCAGCCACGTCACCTTCAGCCATGCCACCAAACTCCACTGGAAAGACCACGGTTGCGTCCACTTCACCTTCCATAAACCCGCCACACACCACCACCCACAACAGATTCCCTTTTGCAGCTGGAACAAGATCACTGGAGACCATCTGATCTCCACCCTCGCCCGAGTGCCGCCACCCATCACCATCGACCCCAACACAGCTGCCCTCAACCTCAGACAATGGATAGACGACTGCGCCAACACCCTCGCCCCGATCAGGAAACCCTACAACAGCCACACCAGCACTAAGGCCATCTGGTTCACCATCGACCTTCAGGCCTCCAAGCGGGAGTGCCGAAAAATCAAGAAGAAATGGCGCCACGAACAGAGAGCAACCACACCGCCCTCAGTATCGCCATCTGCAAGCACCACTAGCTCATCCAAACCACCAAGAAATCCTTCTACAAGGAACGCATTGACAACAATGCTCAGGACAGCAAAGAGCTCTTCAGCATCGTTAAGGAACTCGCCAACCCCAGGTCCTGCTCCAACGACACCCCTCCTTCGCAAGACCTCTGCGACTCTCTCTCCACCTTCTTTCACCGCAAGATCCCGGACATCCACCACAGCTTCATCACCTCACCCCCCACGACTGCCGCTGCCACCACAAACCTCGACGCACCGGACCCCAGCCACACCAACCTCTTGCTCTCCTGGACCCACATCAAGGACGAAGACACCATCAAAACCATGAGCACCATCCACTCTGGCTCACCCTCCGACCCCTGCCCCACCATGTCTTCAACAAAACAAGCCCCTTCATCGCTCCACAACTCTATATGATCGTCAACAGCTCCTTCGAGACCGCCACCTTCCCGTAAAGTTGGAAGCACACCGAAGTCAATGCCCTGCTAAACAAATCCAAAGCAGACCCCAGAGATCTCAAGAACTACCGGCCCATTTCCCTCCTCCCCTTCCCTGCGAAGGTCATTGAGAAGATAGTCAACGGCCAACTGACCCGCTTCCTGGAAGACAACAACACCCTGGACACTTCTTAATCCGGTTTCTGTAGCAACCACAGCACTGAGACCACCCTCATCGCCGCAACCAACGACATCAGGACCATGCTCGACAAAGGCGAAACTGCAGCCCTTATCCTCCTAGACCTCTCGGCTGCCTTCAACACCGTCTGCCACCACACCCTTCACACACGCCTCCACGACACAGAAATTCACCACAAAGCCCTTGAGAGGATCACATCCTTCCTCTCCGGCAGAACCCAGAGAGTCCGCCTCCCTCCCTTCCTTTCTGCAGCCACCAAGACCATCTGTGGCGTTCCCCAAGGTTCCTTACTCAGCCCGACTCTTTTTCACATCTACGCTCGCCAACATCGTCCGATCCCACAACCTCAACATAATCTCCTACGCCAATGACACTCAGCTGATCCTCTCACTCACCAAGAACCCCGCCACAGCCAAAATCAACCTCCACGACGGAATAAAGGCCATCGCCAACTGGATGGAGAGGAGCCGCCTGAAACTGAACTCAGACAAGACAGAGATCCTCATCCTCGGCTACAACCGCGCGGCATGGGACGACTCCTGGTAGCCGGCCACCCTAGGAACTGCACCCACACCCACCAACCACTCACGCAACTTAGAGTTCATCCTAGACTCATTGCTCACCATGACCCAGCAAATCAACGCCGTCTCATCTTCGTGCTTCAGCACCCTCTGCGTGCTCCGCAAGATCTTCAGGTGGATCCCCACCGAAACCAGATGGACGGTCACCCAGGCCCTCGTCAGCTGCAGACTGGACTACCGCAACGTTCTCTACGTGGGAACTACAGCCAAGCTCCAGAAAAAACTGCAACATATACAGAATGCCTCCGCATGCCTCATCCTCAACCTCCCTCGACGCAACCACATCTCAGCCCACCTGAGAGATCTACAGTGGCTCCCTGTCAACAAGAGGATCACCTTCAAACTCCTCATCCATGCTCACAAAGCACTCCACAACGCCGTCCCTGCCTACCTCAATGAGCGATTCACCTTCTACACTCCCAACCGTCAACTCCGCTCCGCCAACCTCACCACCGTTCCTTGCATCCACTGAACTACAGCCGGCCCACCCACCCCTCAGTGCCTTGAGACCCCAACGGGTGAGTAGTGCGATCTACAAATAACTGATTGATTGATTGATTAATTTCATCACCGCCCTGGCTGACTACAACCAAGACTGATGTCAGCCTGTCAGGAACAATTTTCCCGGTGGTCCCCTGGTGGGTTCATCCTCCAGGGATGTAACTGGGTGGTTGGACTGCTCAACCGTCAACTTGAGTGTGGCACCCCAAAGGGTTTCCCAGTGCTACACATAGAAAACATTTGAAAAAACACCACCTACAAACATCATCAGAAAAATATACAGAATTTTATAGAATAGGGGTTTGATTTTTGTTCTATAAGAGAAGGGCTACAGCCAGTAAGTTCTAAGAATGGAACACCACACTTAATATGTGTAATCTGAGATTTCACATTTTAGATAGAGAGGAAGTTTGTTTATCAGGTGAGGATGGCGCAGGGCAAACAGTGCTTGTTCAGAAACTGAGATCCCTTTAATCCTGCAGCCAAGCAAGGGGTAAGCTTATGATTTATTTTTTTAAATGAGTATGGTTTGTGCCAAATATTCCCTTTCTGAGTGGTGCCTGTGGGACACAGTGCAGTGTTTTTAATGGATTTATGAATATTACAAAAAATACTCTTGGTTATTGTCTCTCATGTACATTGAATTTGCGTACACATTTTGCGTTTTCAATCATTTATGTTGCTTCATATTACATTCAATAAAAATGTCATGTTGTTTAATTGCAATCATTTAGTATGCCCATATTCTATCAGGTCTGCATTATACACATGCTTCTGACGTATGCAGCCTCTTATTATTGGCACTAGTAATTGAGGATTCACAAATGGCTAACTCAGAATCTGAGAAATGTGCATTATCTGCATCTTTTCAAGGTTTTCTTTCTCACAAGGAAACAGAAACTCCCCAACATAGATTTCACATTTTGCCCATGTGTATTTTTGCCACTGCTGCTTATGGAACTAAAGTATATCAAGAGTGTATTGTGGGAGGGGTCTGTATTACATGCTCATGCTTTTAGAAAGTGAGGCACTGTATCTCAGCAACCTTATTTTTAATATTTTTGATTTTAATAAACATGTTTAAGACTTCAAGTATGGTGATCTATTGATTTTCTTTCACAGACATTAGGGCATACATTGTGTCCAAAAGTGACAGGAGATCATTTCACCCACACAAAAATCCACTCAGGCCCTACAAACACCTTCTTGAACTCTGACAATTACAGGTGTGTATTGTAAAGAGGGTTCTTTTTGGCTTCAAAGGGATAAACAGGGCTGTAGACTTTCAAGGAGACCAGATCCTCGGGCTTGTAGTCCTGGTTTGATTGATCTTTTGGGATCTGCTTGAGCCCATTTTTGCCATTTCTCAATGGTGAAGGAATTACGGATTTCTTCAAAAAAGTCTTCGGTTTTTATGATGCAAAGAACTTTATCTGGAGCAATGATAGAACTAGGAGACTGAATCGCGGATAACATAGTAGAATCTTGATGGGACAAGGCATCCGCTTGCGATTATCCTTTCTGGGGCAGAAGGTTACCACAAAATCAAACTCGGCAGAAAACAGCATCCATCAGAGTGCCGAGGAGTCAAAAGTCTAGCTGAACTCATAAACTGGAGATTGCTGTGATCTGTATATACTGTGATAGTGTATTTGGCGCCTAGCAAATGGTCTCTCCATTCTTTGAAGGCATCACAGATTGCCAGAAGCTCTTTCTCAGCAATAACATAGTTTCATTCTGCTTTGTTCAGCTTTCGAGACATGTAGGCTAATGGATGTAGTTGACCAGTATATTTAGTGAATTATGATGACACTGCACCAATAGCTACATCTGAAGCATCTGCTTCTACTATGAATGGACGCTCAACATCCGGATGAGTCAAAACTGGGGCAGTGGAGAAAGCTTCCTTTAAGGTTGAAAAGGCTCTGTCAGCCTCAGGGGACCACACAAATGGTTCTTTCTTTCTCAACAACTTGGTGATTGGCACCACTGTCTGAGATAAATGATTTATGAACCTGCGATAGAAGTTTGCAAACCTAGGAAGCACTGAACATCTCGAACAGTCTTTGGAGTGGGCCAATCAGTTACTGCTTGTACTTTTCTTTCTGCCATGACCATACCTTGAGGAGTAAGGATGACTCCTAAGAACTTGACGGTGGTAACATGTAATTCACATTTGGTTAATTTGCAATACAAATTATGCTTTCGAAGGGCTGTGAGAATCTTCTTGACATGTTGTACATGTTCGAGTTCATTGTCTGAATAGATTATAATATTGTCAATGTAAACTATTGCAAATAGATCTAGATACTCTCTGAGGACGTCATTCAGAAAGAATTGAAATGCTGCTGGAGCGTTACAAAGCCCAAAGGGCATGACTCTGTATTCAAACAGAACATATCGGGTTTTAAAGGCTGTTTTCCATTTATCGCCTTCTCTCATTCTGACCAAATGGTAAGCACCTCTTAAGACTAACTTAGTGTAGATTTTTGCTGTTTTAACTTGATCCAACAAGACAGGAATTAGCCGTAATGGGAACTTGTTCTAACCTCTATAGTCTATGCAAGTCCGAAGATCCCCATTAGCCTTGGGGATGAAAAAAAGAGGAGACGCTGCAGGAGACTTGGAAGGACGAATAAAGCCATTAGCTGGAAATGGATCCAAGTATTTTCTTAGGTGTTAATTTTCGTTTTCTGACAAGGCGTACACCCGACAACTAGGGAGTATAGCACCAGGAGTTATATCAATTTGACAGTCATATGGTCTGTGAGGTGGCAAGGTTTCTGCTTCTCTTTCATCAAAAACATCTTGATAGGACGAATACTGACAGGGCAGCGTTACATCTTTTTCAGCAGCTGTTGCTACGTGAGCTATGCAAGGTTTTGTGACTCTTGATGTCTGGAGACATTTTTAATTACACAAGATGGAGGAGAATAGGATTTCCATTCTGAGCAGTTGATTTCAGGGTTATGATAGCTTAACCATGGCAGTCCAAGAATGATTCCATACTGAGGAGCATGGATGACGTCAAAGATGATTTTCTCTTCATGTTTGCTATTCTGATCTCCCCCATTACAGGTCACCGACAAGGGGACAGTCTGCAGAGTCACTAAGCCTCCAGTTAAAAGCTTTCCATCTACGGCTTGTATGATCCCTGGGGTTTTCTTTTTGGTGCTTGGGATCCCCCATGTTTTAACCAATTGTGCATCCACAAAGTTACCAGTAGCCCCAGAATCCACTAAGGCTTACTTAAGATATTTCTTCTTCTTTACTTGTACTTCAATGTCTAACTTTAGATGCCTTGAATGTGAAGGGTCCATAGTGACACCCAAGAGCAACCCTTCTTTACATCTTGGGTGATCTAGTTTTCCTGCTCGGTTTGTGCATTTGTGGCTAGTTTCTTGATTGGACCTTGTTTGCTCTTCGGTTTTATTGGACACTCTTTGGTGAAGTGGCCCTTGCGCTCACAGTAAAGACATTGGGCCTGATTCTAACTTTGGAGGACGGTGTTAAACCGTCCCAAAAGTGGCGGATATACCACCTACCGTATTACGAGTCCATTATATCCTATGGAACTCGTAATACGGTAGGTGGTATATCCGCCACTTTTGGGACGGTTTAACACCGTCCTCCAAAGTTAGAATCAGGCCCATTGTCTGTTCTTTCTACGTAGGTCTTTTTCGTTTTTTGTCAAAGGCTGCCTGATAGTGCCAATTTCCATTGGTTCATGACTACTCTCTTTCGGAGTTCTTGATTCTCTACGTTCGTGAACACGCCAGGAATATTTCTCAGTCTTTTTACGTGTTCCTTGTCGTTCTGCAAGACGATTGTCTATTCTCAAAACAAGGTTTATCAGATCTTGACAATCTGTAGGTTGAGGATCGATCTGGGCAAGAATGTCTTTTAGCTCATCTCTGAGTCCTTGGTAAAACAGGACTGCTTGCTTTTCTTCAGGCCAGGATGTCTCTGCTATCAGCCAATTAAAACTAGCCAAGTAGGTAACTAAATCTTAATTGCCTTGTCACAATTCTAACAGTTCTCTAATTGTAAAGCAGGGGACTGTATTTACTCACAAGAGGAATTGCCCAAGTGGCCGCGCCTCCAGTCAGGTAAGATGGCAGGGAAGCCACTCTGGATTGGGCATCAGGGAAAGTGTGTGGTCTATAGGCAAAATGCAATTCTACTTGAGTCAAAAAAGATTGCGCTTTCAGAGGATCACCTGAAAACCGTTCTGGAAGAGCCAGAGGAATGACTGGGGGAACTTTGGGGGAAATGTTAGTTGGAGTATTACATCCTGAACCTTGAGGAGGAGTACCAAACCAACCCGCACCCAGAGGACCTTGTTCCTTCTTTTCTACTCGTTCTTGTAACTGACTCACTCTCTCAGCTAAACTGGTTGCTTTATCTTTGGATGCTACCACATCCGATTGGAGCTGTGTGATAACTTTAACTAACTCATCCAACGTGGCCATATTGAGAACCTAGCGCAAACCAGGAGGATAAAAAATTTGTGGGCTCACTATTCTGTCAAGGAGACCAGCTCCTTGGGCTTGCGCGTGTTCCCAACATGTCCACCTCTTGGCAGCTTCAAACTCCACTAGTTATAAAGCACAGAGTTTAAGAATGGCCAAGTGGGGGAAAGGGTTTTGGGGTGGGAGCAGCGGGGAAGGAGACCTGTGGAAGCAAGACTTAAACAACACAATTGCAAGATTAATCACAATGACTTTCAATAAGTTTTGTTTCAAATAAACACTTATGATGAAAACATGAATGGCCTAAGGCTTCACTATAACTAGGCCTCAAGAATCTAGGTACCAGGAAATCAAGAAAGGTTATGCAAGGTTTTCTCATGAACATTCCAGAATTAGCATATTATGTTTTGAACATTAAACTCTCTCCAAAATACTTCTTAGAACAATCTCTGCATTGTAGCAAGAATCAAAGAGCACATGTTTTTTTATTCTCTGCATGAATGAACTGTACAAATACCATGAATAACACTTCTATGTCACTCTCTGATTAAGAGTTTCAAGACTCAAATGTTTAGGGAATATTATGCACTTAAATCAAAACTGCACATCTAGGTTTCAATGTCTAGAAATGATCGCGCACTCCGCCGATCTGTATTTCAAAAGTTACACACCAGGAAAGAATTGTGCACTCTGTTGGCGATTCGAACATCTAGATTTACATGCAATGAAACGATCGTGCACAACGCTGATCCATGATTCAAGAGTAAAATGCAGGGAAAGAATTGCGCACACTGTTACTGATTCAGAATGCACAACACAAATGTCATGAAATGATTGCACACACTGCCGATCTGAATGCCAAGGAATAAATGCCTGGAAGGAACCGCGCACACTGTTGCCAATTCGGAATTCACAATGTAAATGCCATGAAATGATAGCGCGCACTGCCGATATGAATCCCAAGAAATAAGTGCCTGGAAAGAATCGCGCACACTGTTGCCGATTCGGAATTCACAATGCAAATGCCTTGAAATGATCGCGCACACTGCCGATCTGGATGCCAAGAAATAAATGCCTGGAATGAATTGCGCACACTGTTGCAGATTCAGAATTCACAATACAAATGCTATGAAATGATCACGCACACTGCCGATCTGAATACCAACAAGTAAATGCCTGGAATGAATCGCGCACACTGTTGCCGATTCAGAAATCACAATGTAAATGCCATGAAATGATCGCGTGCACTGCTGATCTGAATGTCAAGAAGTAAATGCCTGGAAAGAATCGCGCACACTGTTGCCTATTCGGAATTCCCAATGTAAATACCATGCAATGATCACGCGCAATGCCGATCCGAATGCCAAGAAGTAAATGCCTGGAATGAATTGCGCACACTGTTGCAGATTCAGAATTAACAATTCAAATGCCATGAAATGATTGTGCACACTGCCGATCCGAATGCCAAGAAATAAATGCCAAGAAAACAATGGCACACGTGATTTCAAGTTTAGGCCCAAAACTCGAGTGTCACTGGAAAACAGAGTCGGTGGCCTAACCTGATCTCCGCCTTACCGCCCTGCTTGAAGATCACCAAATAAGCAAGTGCAGGCCTCAAGAATCTAGGTACCAGGAAATCAAGAAAGGTTATGCAAGGTTTTCTCATGAACATTCCAGAATTAGCATATTATGTTTTGAACATTAAACTCTCTCCAAAATACTTCTTAGAACAATCTCTGCATTGTAGCAAGAATCAAAGAGCACATGTTTTTTTTTTTCTCTGCATGAATGAAATGCACAAATACCATGAATAACACTTCTATGTCACTCTCTGATTAAGAGTTTCAAGACTCAAATGTTTAGGGAATATTATGCACTTAAATCAAAACTGCACATCTAGGTTTCAATGTCTAGAAATGATCGCGCACTCCGCCGATCTGTATTTCAAACGTTACACACCAGGAAAGAATTGTGCACTCTGTTGGCGATTCGAACATCTAGATTTACATGCAATGAAACGATCGTGCACAACGCTGATCCATGATTCAAGAGTAAAATGCAGGGAAAGAATTGCGCACACTGTTGCTGATTCAGAATTCACAACACAAATGTCATGAAATGATTGCACACACTGCCGATCTGAATGCCAAGGAATAAATGCCTGGAAGGAACCACGCACACTGTTGCCAATTCGGAATTCACAATGTAAATGCCATGAAATGATAGCGCGCACTGCCGATATGAATCCCAAGAAATAAGTGCCTGGAAAGAATCGCGCACACTGTTGCCGATTCGGAATTCACAATGCAAATGCCTTGAAATGATCGCGCACACTGCTGATCTGGATGCCAAGAAATAAATGCCTGGAATGAATCGCGCACACTGTTGCAGATTCAGAATTCACAATACAAATGCTATGAAATGATCACGCACACTGCCGATCTGAATACCAACAAGTAAATGCATGGAATGAATTGCGCACACTGTTGCCGATTCCGAAATCACAATGTAAATGCCATGAAATGATCGCGTGCACTGCTGATCTGAATGTCAAGAAGTAAATGCCTGGAAAGAATCGCGCACACTGTTGCCGATTCGGAATTCACAATGTAAATACCATGCAATGATCGCGCGCAATGCCGATCCGAATGCCAAGAAGTAAATGCCTGGAATGAATCACGCACACTGTTGCAGATTCAGAATTCAGAATTCAAATGCCATGAAATGATCACGCACACTGCCGATCCGAATGCCAAGAAATAATTGCCAAGAAAACAATGGCACACGTGATTTCAAGTTTAGGCCCAAAACTCGAGTGTCACTGGAAAACAGAGTCGGTGGCCTAACCTGATCTCCGCCTTACCGCCCTGCTTGAAGATCACCAAATAAGCAAGTGCAGGCCTGGAAATGACTGGATAGGCCTCCGGGACAGGATCTCTGGAAAAAGCTGCTGCTCTGCACCGGGACCTCTGAATAGTGAGCACGCGGAGCTGGGCTGGCTCTGTTATGTAGAGCCAAGCCCCACCCATGAGCCACACCCAACCATGCTGCAAGAAAGGCTTCTAGAAAGTCTCAGAATAAAGGACCACACCCTGTAGTCCTGCAAACAAGCCTTGCAAACGAACAATGAATTACAAACAGGTGAAAACTCTGCAATGCTAAAAAGGTTAACATACTGCATAGAAACACAATGCATGAAATATGCCTCTGCATAAGGGCTGGGTTTTTGCATTTACATCACCCGTAGAGCGCGCACCGTCCTGATGTTGACATAGACACAGCAGGAGTGATGTCGGGGGAGGAGTCATATCTTTTGTGGGCAGGGCCAGCTCTTAACAATATCTGCTCCACCCCAAATGATCAAGTCAGCTGGCACAGTATAAAGGTGTGGGAGTTAAGAAGTTGAATGAGCATTAAAAATGCCTTTACATTTTGGGCCATATTTATGAAGTAGTTGGTCATGCCGCTTTTGCACCATGTAACTGGTTGGAAGGCGATGCAACTATTAAATGCAATTCATCAAGACATGCAAGTCCACCTTGCTCGACCCTGAGTGGTTTGATAAATCCAGAGCAGTGCAACACAGTGCAAATCACCACTTTGCATTACTCTCCCCCATGGAGGTGTTCCATGAGTGATGCATGGGTGTTCCCACATGTCACCCATGGATGTTGATGCATTTTCAGATTTACCATAAGTGGTAGGCATGGGAATGCACCAAAACAGCTACTCCTCCCAGGTGAGGGACAACGAGGCGAAATATGTTTATTTCTCATAGTGTTTTTTGTCTTTCAATGTGTGCTGCATTCTGCAAGGAGGAAAATGCCTCAAGGGATTGTGTTTGCATAGGAAGGTGTCCCTGTCTGCACACAAAGAATCCTGCATACAAGCCATGCACCCTTGCACCATGGTGTAATAGCGGTGCACTTTCGACACACCAGAGGTGCACCCACTGCACGCGTCTGAGGCACTTCTGCCCCATGCTCCTGCTTAAGTAATGACCAGGAGCAGAGAGAGAGGAGCTGGAGCGCTAAGTGCTCTGAAATGCGGGCTGACCACAATAGCCACTAGGAAATGTAGTGTTTTCATTGGGTAGAAGGCACTCTGTTTTGAGTTGTTAACATGTGGTGTCAAATATATGTCTGAACCCATGGTTACCCCTAGGTTTATGACTCCTCTTGAAATTGTTGGAGATGCCTCATGTTCCTTAGGCTATTTGCAGGTTGGCTGGTATTTTTGTCATTGTCTTCAGGTCTTTAGATCTGTCTTTGCAGTATTTAACTTTAGATGGTTATTCTTCCGGCATGTATTTATGGCCTGAAGGAAGTCATCAAGTTTTGAATTGTACAGGTCTTCCAGACCATCAATTTTGAAAAATGAATTGGGTGTCAACTACATATTTGTATTAGATGATGTTGAATGCCTTAGTCTGGTTTGGTAAGGGGGTAAGGTAGATATTGAATAATAGAGATGATATGATTGACCCATGTGGGACGCAAAAGTGTTGTGTGTGAGGAGCTGATATGAAAGTCGGTACCAACACTAGTTTACTGTCAGAGTTGAGAGGCTAAGAAATCAATGGGCATTAGCTGATGGCCCTTCCCACCTTTCATATATGTTATGGCAAACAAGAAGTTTCTGTGTGTAGAGATTGCACAACTGTACAGTGCACTGAGTCATGTTGTTATTAAGCCAGCAACTTTCAAGACATTTCCTATTCGTAATACATAAATGCTTGTGACTTATCACCGCCTACACCTACCATTCATTCAGAAGCTATGTCTAGTCAGGAATCTCCAGATTCCAAAATGGCATAGTGCATTGATTAGCCTGTGCTGCTAGGGCACAGTTGTCACAAGTTGGGTATGACATTTGAATGGCATTGCTCTAGCCTAAACTATCCTGTTGGGAAATGTGGTCTGGTGAGATAATGTATGTGCTCTACAAGTTTCTATTTTGTTTGAAGGTGCCAAATAGTTTGTTAGGTTAATGTGTCAGCTGCATAAGTTTGCAAATTCCCTGACTAGCAGGCGTATGAATCTGAGATGGCCCAGTATAGGCTGTGATGTCACAAAAGGATGCCCTAACAGACTGCCATAATCTTTCAAAAATGCTTTAATATCTAAATAGCCCTACCATGGTCAACATGAGGAGGATTCATCTCCTTGAAACAAATATTGTGGAAACCACAATCAGGGCATCTTGGAGTGAAAGCATTTGTATTATAATTGACCTCTCCAGATAACTCTGCAGAACAATGACTAACATTTTCTGTTTTTTGTTTATTGCAATTTATGATCTGTGTAGTATGAATCAGTTTTTTGACATTTATTGGCCCCTTTGAAATTCTGCTTTAACTTTATCTAATTTATGGTCATAACAAATAAATTGCTGTTATGAGGACTCTGTAATTAACTACTACTTTTAAAATATGGCGCAGCATTTTTGGCCTTCCAACGCCACATTAGCGTAAAAAAATGATGCTAATGTGGTGTTGTAATGGCGCTAGGCCCTCTTAAATCTGGGCCCAAATGCATAATATCTGGTTATGTGGTGAACAATTGGGGTAACAATTCTATTGGATAACGTTGGAACGTTGGGTGGTAGTAATTTTATGGATCCTCACAGATTCTGGAATCGTCCTTTTAGAATTATGAGACAAATATGCGATTTAGCCAAATTATTATATTTGTGGGGCATTCTTGGCAAGAAATGTTATTGGGATCCATAAAAACAATACAGCCCCAGACTACTATAGGTACCTTGTTTTCAGAAATGTCTGGGCCTGGCATTTTGCCCTGGATGCCAACCAAGCCCTTGCCTAAATACCACAGCTACCTACATCACCAGAATTGGTCAATTTGCAAGGCAAACTCTTGATCTTTCTTCATGTCTTAGGGGCCCTAGAGAGCCTTTCCTTTCACAGGTGATAGCTCAGTCACACTAGTGGGGTACTATTGTTATTGGGATTTGTGTAGGAACACTGTGTGGTAGGACATTTGCTGATCCTTCCATATTCTATTAGCATGGTCTGCTTTCACCTTTGCTTTTGACGTCAGTGTGTACAGATTGCTGAGCATTACATTAAAACAAAAACTCAAACTTGGGACTCAGGGGAAGCATTTCCCTCATATGCCCACTTTGATTTGGGAAAAAAAAAAAAAATCTGGGGTTTTTACCAGAACTGTTTTCTTTTCCAAATACTGTGGAACTGTGGATGACCCATGGAAGTCCAACCCACTATGAAAGTAGAGTGATGGACGTCAACAGGTTTTTGTCTACCTAAAGCAGTTAAACGTCACCATATTCAAACAGCGTGATGTCCTGTTGTACAAAAAGCGGAAGCAAGCTGCAGGGATACGATGGCCACATTGCGCTTACGCCTTTGGTCCATGGTCATAGGTGACTTCTCCAATTCCAGGACGTCCCCATGATGGTAGGATTTTGGGACCAGAGAACATCAAAAGGTACAGTAGCCAAAGAAAAGTGGTAGGTGCTTTTCATAGCCATACACAGCCAAGAGAAAGTTTCAGTTGCCATACACAGTCAGTGGAGAAGAGGGCTAGCAAGAGAATAAAACATATTGAGACGTACAAATAAGATAGAAGAGATGAGATGATAGAGAAAAGGTTATAGAAAAGAAGAGAAGGTTTAGAGAAAAAAAGAGAAAAAAGCAAGTAAAAGCAGGAGAGAGAGCAGGAGGGACAGAAATGGGGAGATACATTCAGCAGAAAATGGGTAGGGATAGTCGGGAAAACTTTGAGAGAGGCAGAGAGAACAGAGATAGGTATGGAATAGAGCAAGTAAGAGAGAGCCTAAGGAGGCAAAATGAGAGCTAGGTACAAATAGAGAAATGGTGATTCATCACTCAGAAAAGTGCAAGCTCGTCCAAGCAATGTTAGCCAAATAGAGGGTGCCATCTTGAGGATTCTATGAAAGGAGTCTACTGCATGTGGGAGATAAAGATTATGTTACTGGTAGGCCCGCTCACCGATGGTTTCCACCTGTCTGAATTTGATGGGAATAGTTGGGCCCTGATTTACAAAGACCTGATCAAATTACAGAGGTATGTTACATTTTTTTTCCAGTTGTATATCTTATTAGCCCCTAAACATCCTATGTTGATTGGGCCTTTAGAGTTACAAGATGACTTCTTCAGGTTAGAACTGATGCAGTGGCATGATTAAATCTTTGGGTGTCCTTCTGCAAGGTATACTCTGTACCCCTCCCAAATCATCTTGCTTCCTAGTCCATCCCCATAATTTAAGTACTTCACCACTGCAACACACTGCACATTTTAAACACAGTTTCAGTGACACAAAACGACCCACATGTTCTGAAGGCTGAATGAAAGTTGCAGTGAGCATTAACTTTACCCTCTTTGTGTGAGGAAGAATATCCATACACATCTTGATTGAAGCAACACAAGACTGATCCATTCTCCCACTCAGAAGGGCAAAGACCACCTAAAGAAAAGGAGAGCCTTGTACAGAATACCTGGAGAGATATGTAGGTGCCAAAAGTACAGAAGATGAAAAAGGTTTACAGAGCACATTAGTTGAAGCTGCATTAAAATGTTCTGTATTATTGATTTACAATATTAGGCTCCGTGGCTGGTGGTTCCAGGACTAAAAAATAATTTATATCAATAACACCAATAAGAAAAGGATTTTCAAGCCAGTGCTTAATTTGTGCATGTTGTCAGAGCACTGGCACTTATTTTTTAGGTCCGGCACTTATTTTTCTGCCTCAAGCATTTACGGCGAGCAAAAGACACACATGGGAAAGACGGAGGATAAGAAAAACGAAAAAGCATCACAATGGGAGAAAGCAGAAAGCTGCAAGAGTGAGCTGAAGTGTAGGGGGTCTCTGTAAATGGATTAAATAAGCATGAGATGGCATCAGGATTACTCTGCCTCAGTATCCCCTGTGCACACATTTAATTGCAGCAGCCACGTGTTTAAGTGGAGGGCTTTGGGCACCAGCACGTTTTTATTTACAAATTGAGCACTGCTTCTAGCACATATTTATTAAGGGATGTGAAAATGCTAATAAGTCATTTCTGCAAGAAGTGAAGTATCATCATCACTACCTCTACTAGTGCATTAAAAACTAGGGCCCTCATTTAAAGTTTGTTGCATGGTTACTTCAACATAAATATGGTAAATATCCTGTCCATCTTATTATAAGTGTCATAGCATATAATGCTCTTGTTATAGTGTGGACAGGATTTCTATTGCTTTTTTGAATAAGTAAACTATCCACTGAGCTCCAAATTGAACCCTGGGTTTCTTTCCTTATTGCACATTTTCTAAACCTATATTTGGCTTTTTTTAAACAATATTAATCTAGTAAGGGGTCACCATTTCACCACTTGTAAACAAGCACTGTCTGATTGCGATTAGATACTTCATAGTAACTAAATGGCA
This sequence comes from Pleurodeles waltl, assembly GCF_031143425.1. NCBI lineage: Eukaryota > Metazoa > Chordata > Amphibia > Caudata > Salamandridae > Pleurodeles > Pleurodeles waltl. The sequence continues at coordinate 89,919,369 of NC_090448.1, read as the reverse complement.
TGGCTTCAAATCCTGAATCCTTATTCAGCTGATTGTGTGAGCTTCAAGTTATCATAGCTCCCTATACCTTGGTTTCCTTCTCCTCCAAAGCAGATACTATGTAGAGGTGATTTAGTGTCCAGTTGATGACCTTAGGACAAAAACATCATTGCCATATTGCAAAGAGTGGGCAAATTAGAATAATTAAAGACATGTGGGGTTGAGGGTGCCCACCCCCTCTAGAAATTGTGGAAAAAATGAGGCTGCACTAGGATTTGTTCCATCTGTTTACAATTAAATGAGTGATACATAGGTCTCTTCAGTTTTCAAAAAGAGAATTCATGGAACATACCAATACATGCAGATCTGCCAAAGTACAAATAAAGCATATTTGTCTGCCTCAGCACATCATGTATTTGCATTTCAGAACATTTTGCAGCTATAGAAACAATGAATAAAAAACAAATAATTGTGCCAACTGAGAACCAATGTCTGATAAAACGTGCCCATCATTCTGCTCGTGTCTGTTGTCAGTGTGTAAAAATGTGTATGCTAGAAAATAAAATTGCACCAGAATTGCTGCTGCTATATATCAGATAAAGTACCCTTTACCATATATTATAGGCATATTGCAAGTCACAAAGTGATTTCCATGACCATGTAGATGAACAAGGCTGAGTTCCTTTATAAAAAGATATAGATAGTGCACCACAAAGTGAGTAAAGTCCAGTAACACGACGTTGTCTTTTAAAAATCTTCATTTTTTATTATTGCTTTTTCTTGAACACACGAGCAATCAGCCAACGCGTTTCGCCCTACACAAAAGGACTTCTTCAGGGCTTATTTTGCATGGTCTTTAAATTGATTGTCTTTCCATATTATTGGAATTAAATGTCCAACCTGTTATTACCCATAACATAAGGGATCAGCCATGTCTGTCCGGGTCGGCAAAGAAAGTAAAGACTGAGTTCCTTTATAAGGGGATGGAACGCCAAGGTGACTTGCATTATCCTTCTAATGTACAGCATGAAGCACTTTATTTCTTATAATACATGGCCACACCATCGCCTTTCCAACATATCACTTAAAAAATTGGTGCATAGCTCTTTTATATGAAAGACAGAGTATGTTTGCAAACATCAAGAATAAAAATAGAATCTCCAGAGCAACATTATATTCTCAGTTCCATTTCACCAACTGCACATTGAAAATTATCTTAGTTCGATCCTTTCTATTCATTCTTTTATCATCATCACTCAACGCTGCTTTCACCTCTACCTCTGTGATCATCTATCTTTAGTACCACCCAACTTTCCGATCGATCTCCACTTGATTGCTTTACTTTGATCAATCTACTTCTCATTCATTTTCTAGCTTCTTCTATGAAGCTGTAACTTTAAGATTTCCCTGCAATCCTCATACTGCATTCATCCTTGTATCCCTATCAGTTCACTCAAGTTCCTGTTTCTTCCCTCATTCCTTTCCAGTTCCATGTTTTGCATCGATCCCCTGCTATCTCTCTTTCCCATACTATCTCATCACGTTTTATATATACATCCACAGCTTTTTCTCCTTATCCACCATGGACTGGACAACTCCTTCCTTCCTCTAATTGCCTCCTGCGTATACCTATCCTCTCTTACATGGTCTACCTCTCTTGCTCTGTTTCCCTAATCCTCAATACTTCTCTTACTTACTGTCTCTTTCCTTTCTGTCCATCGGTTCCTTTCCCTTTCCATTTCCTTTGTGCTGTTACTTATTTTCCATTTAATTACTTATCTGCCTTTCTTTCCTTTTAGATTCTTCCCTATTTTATGCTTTTTTTGTTCCTTATGCTAGCTCCAGGTATTTTCTTTCTCTTTCATTCTTACTATTATATCTGTTTTTTACGGTTACCACTTTCTGTTTCTTCTGCTAGCTTATATCATCTCTTCTATCTTTACACTTGAAGTTGCTTTCTTTTCACTACTTCATTCTATATTCTCTCACGTTATTTCCCTTTCGTTATCCCATCTTTCCATAATTACTTATTCTCATTTTTTTGTAATTTTCCACAGCTATATTGTTCCATCTCCATACCTTCCTTTTTCCTCATTGACATATTTTTGTCTCTCCTGTCACTCGCTGACACCATGTTGAGCCCTTCCTCCTATTCATTTGAAGACATTTGTTACTTAGATTGTGTCTTATGTTTTTTGGGGGTATTTTGATATTCAATATATGCGTGTTCGTTTCTGATATAGTTGGGTGAATATTGTCTTATATGTTATGTTTGTGTCTATGTGGTGTTGTTATTTATACATTTTACGTTGGAGGGATGTTATTTGTTATTTTATGTTTAGATTTGGTCATTGTGGGTTTGCTTTATTTGATATACAATAAAGGTATTTTCTTCTTTATATCATAGGAATATTTCACTATCATGTTTTTTCTTTCTATATATGACTGGAGAGTTGCTCTTGTTTTTTGGATGAGCCCTTCCTCCTATTCACTCATTGGCAATTCTTCTGTTTGTTCCCCATGTTTAATTAAGACATTGAGATCAAATGCGAGGGTAGCATGAAGATCACTTCAACTGGATGCAATGGCCCAGATAGCATGAGCAGACATTTTTCTGTTTTGAGACAGAGTACACAGAGCAGTAGTAAAGCTTCACTCAACCTCACAAAACATACTGCATTGACAACAGCATTGCTTGCACAAAACAGATCCAGCATGAGCAGAAGTACAAGGTTTTTGCACAAACAGAGGAGACATACAGAACATGAACTAGAAGTGCAAATATCTCTTAACACAACAATTTCAGTTTCAACATAAGAGGTGCATATTGTCTTGGCAGAGAGCATGTGCAGCACAGAAGCACTGCACAAAACAGGCACAGCATGGCAGTAGCTGTATAAGCTTCTTTGTAAGATAAAACAGGCAGACTAAAGGCAGCAGCAGGGAACATTTTCTTACACATAAAAAGCAATGCAGGTGCATCAGCTCAGCTGTCAAAAGCACTGACACAAGACACATACTCCTCTAGAAGAGGTTGTGCAGATCTACCTTACCCAAACACAGGAGCATCATGTGAAGCAGCAGAGAGCACCTTCTTAACAACACTGATACAGCATAAGCAGGAGTTGTACAAGCCTCCACCACACAAAGGGGCATATTCACAAGCCCCTTGTGCCTCCTTGCGCCAAACTAGCATCATTTTGTTACGCTAATGTGGCGTTGAGAAGGCAATTTCCCCACGCCATATTTACAAAGTGGTTCAATGCATTGTTGACCCACTTTGAAAACCCTTGTCTAACATTATGCTTGCACCATGCATAATGTATGCAAGGAGGGGGGTTCCCACCCAGGGAGGCCAAAAAAAATGATGCAGTTAAATTGACTAGATTTCAGTCTGCCGCTTTTTGGCGTAATTTTTAACGCATACTCAGGGCAGGGGTTAAAATGACAGACAACCATAATCTCCTATGGGCCTCCCTGTGCTTTGCTGGACTAGCGTCAACATTTTTGGTGCTAGTACAACAAAGCTCCACAATAGTGCCGCAAAAGGTTTATGCTATTGTAATATTGTGCGTCATTGTGCACCATATTATCAATACGGCACACTCATGGTGCCATTAGGGGTGCGGGGGGGGCAAGAAAAGTGGCGCATCAGACCTGATGTGCCACTTTCTTGTAAATATGCCCCAAAATATGAAAACTATGGCAGCAGCTGCAAAGCCTCTCTTGCCACCAAACAGTTGCAAAATAAGAAGCTAGCAGTAAGGCATGCCTCCTACATACAATTAGTAAAGAATTGGTAGTAGCTGTGAAAGCCTTACTTCCAAAAACAGATTTTAAAATACTCACAACCAGGACCGATATGGGAATCTACGAGAGGACGTGTGCACAGCAGCGAGGGGGATCCACGTCTTGGCATTACGTTCAGTATGCTTTTTTTAAATCTTGGTTTGGCACTCAAATTTAAAATTTATAACACCGAGGAGTCTTTGCAAAGTACATCTGAGCGGGATGTTTCGCTTTTGACATAAGGAAAATATTAATATATCTCACTACGGCCACATGATTTAACAGAATAAAAAAAAAACAGAGGTTACCTGGACAGTTTTAGGCTCCACCATCTCTTGCTTCCAGTTTCGTTGTGATCTCTATAAACAGGGGGCCATCCCACTCTCCAAAGGCACTTCCAGACGCACGCCTAGGCTATGTCTTAAAGAGAAACTATCAGACTGTTATTTTGCATCTCCTGGGCTCTGCCAGCATGCAGCCCAGCACAGGTCAGTCTGAAACTCACTCAGCACACATATATACCTGAGAGGGGCCCCTATTAGATTTGGAAACCTGGCTCCCCCAGAACATTGGGAGTTGCGGCACGGCCGACTGTAGGGCGATCTGTTGCCGCCGTAACCGGGTGCTGAATTCGAGTGGGGGCGCCGTGTTTGCAAGTGCATTATAATTTTAAAACCTCCTGCTGCCGGCGTTCCTTGCCTCCAGCTATTTTCATCCAACAATAAAAATGTCAAGGTAACTCTGCGATAAATGTTCTTTCTTGAGAGAGACTGGAGCTCTGCCTAATAGAAGTTTTGACTCATCATAAGGTAATGCAGAGGGTTACTATGTCTTCTGTAAATAACAAGTACTATGCAGATCATAAGTCCATGTAATGTAAAAAGGTCAGCGTGTTACTGCTTTTGTCAAAGACATCCTTTTGTTACTTGCAGTTTATGCCTTAAAATCCTAATATAGAATGTTAAGCTATTAACTGTCAAAGAGCTGCACTAAAACTGCAAAGTATAGATTGGAGCTTTATGATTTTTTTCCTCAGTCTTTCATTATCCTAATGTTGCAAAAAATTGTTCATTTGGGTAGAAATCAATTATTATTATTAAATAGCACCCTCAACCATGGTGTTACATTTTATATTCTGAGTTTGTGCTTCTCCAGAACAAGCACTCAAACTATATGGCCTACCAGTATGGATTGCATCTGACTCCTACACCTTGTAGCCCTATGTCTAATGTAACATATCCTATCCACTGACATAGGATTGTCTCTGTGCTCTGCCACCTTAACCTAAACTGGTATGAGTAATGCTATAAAACTAACAAAATGTATCAAGAGTGGTTATGGAGACAGGAGTGACTCTGGTAAACGGGGTAAACGGTGGTAGTGAGGGAATCCATGGCGGAGGTGGTCCTTGGAGGGGCACCTGTAATCATTGTTGCACTGGGCACCACCAGCGCTAAAGCCGGCCCCGAGTTGCGGGAAGTGGAGATGTTTCCCCCCTGAACAAATGTGCCATATTGTAGTCTATAGTGTTTTCTCATACAGAGAAGATGTAACATAGCATGACCCACATCTTGTTTAAGCAAAGGATAGCAAACTAAAGTTTTTTACCTGACAACATTCTTTACAAATCAATTAGGGCACTTGTATAATTTGACAAACGAAGATATGCACTGGTAGAGTTGCAACCCGGGTAGATTTTGTCATCAAAGTGTTGGCACATACCATCCAGCTAAAAACTGTATGGTAAATATAAGTCAACTTTCTGTTGGATACTATGGTGTTGAGCTCGCACTTACAGATTTGGTATAGTCACACATCGCTAGATGGTACTATTGCATATGTGATAGAAAATTGATAGTAAGTTATAATTTACATCATGTATCCCTTAGTAAATAATATACACATAGCACATGGATCCTCTTTTCTGAAAATTGGTACTTAACATGAGAAATTATGCCCACCATGTAAAAAAGGACCAGAAATCCAAAAGGAGAAATCATTCTAGTCCCATTTCTCAAAGACTAACAAGTGCTTCAGACTGTGTTACAGACACTCATGAACGTATTGTGACCATCCTCTCCCAGCTGGCTGCTTCTCCTTTGCTTCAGCAGCCTGCATTCATTGTCCTTTAAAGGAAGGGTCTTACATTGGGGAGCTACTGCAAGTGAGCTGTGCATGCACTCACTCCCAGAGCCACACTTGAATCAAAAGGGGTTTATCGTAAGCGTTGAAGAGAGACAGGAAGACCCTTCTATGCTAAGAGGTGGGTGGAACTCATCGAGTTGCATAAAAACTCTGTGAGATTCCCTGGAGTTCCCAAACTGGCAGAAAATATACATGCTGCGCTGCTTGCACTGAAATTTAGCACTGGTAGTGCAAGCTGCGCTGAAAATCAGTGCAAATGGCACCATGCGGTGTGCAGGAGTGCGTGGCCATTCAAGTTGATTGTGCTGCCACTTGAGTACAATGCAGCACACATGCAAACTGGGAAAAGAAAGGAGAAACAAAAGTATTTCTCTATTTAATGCCTGCTTCAAGTGGCATTGTTTTGTCAAAGGGCATAGGTGGTTGCATGGAAATGCCTATGTCATTTACCACCTATGCAATGCCCTTCTGATGCAGATTACAGCAAAGCAGAACTTTGCCTGCCTTGCATTACTTTTAGACAACTTTCCCGGGCAAAACAAGTTTTGCTCTGTAAATTAAACCCAACAAAAAATGTTTTGCACAGGTTTGCATCACTTTTGTGACTTAAAACCCACAGCAAAATGTTTGTAAATGTGTCCCTTGGTTTCCTGCCTTCAACTGTGCCCTCAGGGGGTAGACTATGGGGTGACCAATTTACTATTCTACATCAAGTCCTAGGACATAAGTAAGAGTGGAGGGAACTCACCGAATTGGACTCAGTAGAATGTTCCGGGGTTACAAAATCTCCATGAGTTTCCACAGAGTTCTGACAACAGACAGAAATAAGCATGTTGTTCTCATCACACTGTGATCTAGAGCGAAATGCACCTTGCTGTGAGGCAGAGGGCGCTCTATTTGAGTTGATTTTGCTTCCACTCAAGTAATGTTTCTACTTGAGCGGCAGCCTTCTAATCATGAACAGTTGTGATTGTTCACATTGGAAACATCTTGCCGACTGTCCTCCTAACGACTGCAAGTCGCTCCAAGGGATGCCAAATCTCGCTCGCCAACTTACCGTTTTGCCACTTGTGCAAGAAAAAATTCCACTATGCTGCGATTGGCAGAATTTGCTTAGAACACCACATTACAAGAGTAACACGGAGTTGCCAAAATTCGGCCAATTCTGACAGCGGAAATGATTTCCACCATAGTTCAGGTGGAATATTTACTACTCTAATTCCAGTCCTGGTGCATTTTGAGGGAAGCTCAGAATTGCCCAAATACGGTTGAGAAGGTGGCTGTTTCCTTCATCACTCCGCTGTAGACAAAACAAACTAATATTTATCCTTTGACTGAGAGAACTTACCAAACATTAAGCCAGAGAAGACCACAGTAGAAGGTACCTCATAAATTGGTAAGGTACTTAAGAAAGCAATATATATGATTTCATAACCAAATGAAGGGTTAATGGTCAATTGAATCGAAAAACTGAACACATTTCTCCAGATAAGGCTCCAGAAATGGATGTGACATTCGGAATCGCACAATATTCTCCAGATGAGGTCACCAGATCTTGTTACCCCTGTTGAAGTGAGTCACCATGAGAACAGCAGAACCCCAAATACAAATAAAACCTTTTGTGTAAATTCTGTTAATATGCGGAAGCTTGCATTAATGATGCGCGCGTTTTACCTGTTGTGTGTAAGAGGAGGGAAACCTATTCTGTTGTCTCCCGTTCTGCGGGTTTGAACTCATAATCGCATGGTACTGGTGGGCTGTTACCGCAGGGTTATGGTAATTTAGTGGCCGTAGCTTTCACCCTGCCTAGGCCACGAAATTCGTAATCGGGACCTCACTCTGCCTAAACACAGATTCAGTTTTCAGAGGTTTGACACCACTGCAGAAGCTGTCCCGCTCCATCCATGCCAGAGCTTCTCTGCAGTCGGTGTGGGCGTCTGGGGAGAAGCCTACCTGCTAATGAGGGGCTGGGCACTGTCAGTGATTCCTGGCAGGCGTAGGAAGCAACCTGACATGACATTCATGCAGAGTTCCCATAATTGACAGCCAGGAATACGCTGCGAATGTCACAACTGCTCCCTTATTTTCCTGCGCCGTCTTCTTTTTGTAGAGGAGCCTTAGTCACCCGAGGAAAATCTGACATCTGTGTCTCATAGCGAGTTAAAGAAACCCACGTTAACGAGCCCCTGTTTTCCAGGAAAACATACAGCCCGCCTCCATTTTGACTTTAAACTGAGAAAAAAATGTTCATCACGTTTTTGGTTGAGGTCCAGATTAGCTCTTCGAGGTTTCCATAAACCCTTTCGGTGACACGGGTCTCTAAAACACAGGGATTAAAGATAGCCTGTCCCTCTTTGTGCCTCTGATAGGTCACAAATATGACGATGCATCAAACCCTGCTAGGCAGCACCTGGGGATTTTTCATGGCCTAGGATGGCATTCTTCTTCCTGCGTGAGTGCTTCCCCTAATAACCTTTCCAGGCCCGGACAAGCCTTTTATTGCACCGGGCATTTCCGCAGTGGGCTGGAGCCCTTAGAGGCTAGTTTTGGAAACCCAGGACACCTTCTGGTGCCTTTGTCAGCTCTCTAAAGATAATAGCAGAAGGAATGGGGACAGTGATGCTGGAACAACTCAGAGTGGGGATGCTGCCATCAATGTTACATCACTGAAGTCACAGGAATTGTGAAAAAAGCTAAGGCGCAGATTTATGAAAAATGGCACTGCACCTAGTATAGAGCCACTTTTCTCACGCGCCCTAGTGCCCCCTAATTCCACCTATTGTGTCCTGTATTTAAAGTAAGGTGCACCATGGCAGTAGGTAGGAAACTAGCATCATCATTTTTTACACTAGTTCAGCGCTTTGAAGGACTAGCGTCAAAAATGTTGACGCTAATCCTGCAAAGCACCCAGAGGACCATTGAAACCAATGGGAGCCACATTTTAACGCTTGCTCTGAGCAGGCATTAAAAATCCCAGAAAAAATTATGCACAGAAATCTTTTAGATTTCTTTGTGCATTTTTCAGCCCACCTAATGGGGGAACGTCCCACTTGCATACAATATTCCTGGTGCAGGCTTAATGTGGCACAAGGGGTTACAAAGTGGCACAGTGCATGCATTGTGCCACTTTGTAAATATGGCGTGGTGTTTTTAGCCTTCCAATGCCACCTTAGCGTAAAACAAATGACACTAATGTTGCATTGGAATGGCACTACTCTCTCTAAAATCTGGGCAAAAATGTCGCACAAAGAACAAGTTTACCAGATGTCATCTGCAGCAGAGTGGTGAAGGTGTAGTAAGTAGCTGGCGGCGCTTTGTGGAGCACAGTGTTGCAAATTTACAGATAGCACATTTTCCAGTGAAATGGTGACTACATTTGCACAGAGATAGTTTTACTGATGGAACTATATAGTGAACAAACAATAATGTGTGAATTCAGGTTTTCACAAATATTTATCATTTGTGTTCCACTAAGATGTTTTGATTTGTTTGATCTTATTAAGATTTTTGTTTCAATCAAACTCCATAAATCTTGTCACATAGTTCAATTTACAAAATCTTCTCATTTTGCAGTCAGAGAAAGAAAAGTAAACACAAAGCTCCACTTTCAAAGAATAAGCAGCAGATTGTCACAAGACATGGCCTGCCATTAGACACAAAAAGCACAGCAAATGTGACAGGATAGACACAACATTTAAAGGCATGCTTGTTGCTCATTTACCTTCTAAACTTAACTTCTAGCATGGTTATTCTGGGTGTGCTACAGCACCCTGAAACCCCTACTTCCAATGTCTATGAATAGGGGGCTTTAACGAGAGAAAGAAAAGGGGAGGAAGTGGGAAGGTAGAGAGAAAGCAATCAGAGAGGAAGAACAGAGAGGGGAGAAATTGAGAGAGAATTGATGGATGTAAAGAGAGAGACTGTGCAAGAAGACGAAGGGAGTTTGCCTGGTTTGAGTATTTTAGCCAGGGATCCTTTTGGTTTCCCAGTCTGACCATGAAACATACCTTCAGTCTACTCGGGACACCTACCCAAATGAAAACGCAGGCAGAAGCTAGCAGAGATGTATCAAGTTTGTCTATAAATCAGAAATCAGGCTAGCTCACCATCATTCACCCCATTGTCAGAGCAGCCCACTCACTCCTCCGTAACTTGTACTCACAGACTGAACCACCCAATTTTACACACACCAACTCATTCAACAATTGCCCACTATGTCCTAAGTCTTATACTCTAGTCAGCTATGCACACAGCTGAAGACTGACTTGTTTACTAATTCCTCATTTGCCACACCTTCACCCATCTACTCCATCAATTGACAAACCTAGTCTCTCAGTATCACACATATTTAGTAAGCCCTTGCTACCACGTATCACTCAATCTTAGATATATCCATGGATTCATCCACCCTCCCATCATTCATGCACTAGCGCTTGCACACATTCACCAATCAACTACAGAACCCACTGATTCACATGCACTTTCCAGCACTAATATATTCACATATCCACTCTTCGAGTTAAATGTCAGTTGTTCCATGCATTCCCCATTGTATTCAGAGACTCTTGAGAGCATGAGCAAAGAGTGAAATGGAAACTGACATAGAGAGATAGAGAGGGAGGAAAGATTGTGAGTGAGTGGAATGTATAGAGAGGGAGGGTAGGGGGCTGTATTGAGAGAGAGAGGTGAAATAGACCTAGGTGAGGGAAAGAGAGCTGAGTGAGAGGGTACATATGTGAGTAGAGAAAGAGAGAAGGGGGAGTAAAGTGTTTCATCATGTAAAAGTGACAAAGAGAGGTCAAGAAAGAGAGAGTGATTATTTTTTAATTAATCCTTTGTTCCTCCATCTACCTTTCTCCCTTCACTTCTCTAACCATCTCCTTAAACCTCACTTCTCTCTACCTCTCTCTCAGTCTCTCGTCTAACTTAACATTTTTTACATCACCTTTCTCAATCCCATTTTCTCTTTTCACCTCACATCTCTCACTACCTCATATCTCTCCAGCTCAGCTTTCTTCTCTACCTAACCTCCCAATTTAAGTTGCCATTTGTTCACCACCTCACATCATCACCTCCTCTCTCTGCTTCTATTCCTCAACCTCACCTCCCTTATTTTTTCACTCCTTTTTGACTTTTTCTGTGTCTGTACCTCTCTTTCCCTTCCTACTATATAATTTCTCATTGCATCTCCTTCTTAATTTTTAATTTAACTAACCATCCTTACCGCACCACTGTTTCTACCTCTCTGCTTACTTCACATTTCTCTGCATCTCACTTCTTCTGTCTGTATAATTCCACCCCTCTTTATCTACCTCATCTGTCTCTATGTCACCTCTTCTCTCTCTGCACCTCATCTCTTTTTCCACCCTTCACCATCCTCTCTGCCTTTTGCCCTGCTTCTCCACTCTCTTTTCCTGGCCTGTCTTTCTGTACACCTTTCAATATCTGCCTTTCTCTTCCTCACCACACTCTCTGTCTTGCATCTTGCTACGCCTTTATCATGACATCACCTGTCTAACAACTACCTCTACCTCTCTCATATTCACATTTCTTTTTAATTTACCTTTCTCTCAATCTCATCCTCTCTTTACATTTCCTTCTCCTTAACCCCAGCTCTAACTCACTCGAAACACTCAATTATCACTCTACATCTCTAGCTATCTGCTCCTGTTGTTAACTATGTGTCCTCTATACCTTTCTGGTTACCTCACCTTCCTGTCTTTAGCTTATGTGTCTCCAAACATCTCCTATCTGTCTCCCTGGGTGCTGTCTCTAACATCCTTCTCTCTCTCTATGTCACCTCTCTCTATATACTATTCTATTTAACTCTCTGTCCACCAATCTCACACAGCTTTCCTGTTTCTCTTTCTCCATAGAGACACGGTTGACTGACTAGCAAGGGATGTGTACACATAAAAAGATAAAAGGGGAAATAATGCAGGGGATAAGAACTAAGGAGAAAATGACCATATTGGGTTTCACCTGATCAAATGGTGAAAATCCTTGCAGCAGCTGGTTGATTTTCTTTGCTGCAGCAAGAATGCCAATTACGAAGGTGGATTTACTTGTCTCCCATTAAAAATAACTCACCTGCCCAATCAGGGAACTACAAGAATTTTAATGGTAGAACTTTCATGCTTCTCATGTCGTAACTCACTCACTTTACCCGTACTTCTTGGACAAAAAGTTACTGAGATTCAGATAAACTCTCAACCAGTCAATCAGTTGATCAGTTGATTTATATAGCATGGCTAGGGAAACACCCAGAAGAACTAGTCCGAAACCACGAGGTTGTGAAAAACGAAAGCAAAACAACGCTTTCGTTTTCCACGATTTCCTGGTTTTGGTACCTTAACCACGCATGTCTGAACAACTTACATGCGTGGTTAAGGTACAGAAGGGAGTCGGATCGGATGCGGTGAAGGAGGAGGTAAGTTGGGCTGGGACTGGGGCTGGTTTTGGGGGGAGGCTGGGGTTATAAGGGTTGAGGGGGGCAGGGTTTAGGTTTTAGGGGGGTTGCAGACTCGGGGTATTTTTAGTTTTTGGGGTTGGGAGGGGGGTCAGGGTTTAGGTTTAAGGGGTGGGGTGGGGGGCTGGGTGAAAGCATACTGGGTCGTCATGGTGATTACTAATGCCTTCACCAGGAATGCGTTTACAACGGTAAAATCATTGTAAACGCATTCGTGGTAAAGACATTAGTGTTTAGAACGAGGTCATTGTTCCGACCTCGTTGTTGAGCCACGGGTGGTTTAGGCACCCGTGGTTCCGACATATAACCACATGGCTAATCACCTGAAAGGATATCCAGGTGCTTGCATGATTCAAAGGACTCAGTCAAATAGCCAGGTCTTGAGTGCTTTTCAGAATGCTATTAGAGAAGGGGAAGTCTGGAGTTGCAGGGGCAGGCCACTCCATGTCTTCACTGCGAGGTAGGAGGAGGGGAGATTTCCACTCGTGGTTCTGTTAATTCTGGCTGTGTGAATGAGCAAGAGCGAGGCAGAGTGTAAGTGTCTTGTTGGTTGGTGGAAGTTCAGGTGGTGGTTAATGTAGGCTGGTCCTAGGTTGTGTAGGGCCTTGTAAGTGTGGGTTAGCAGCTTGAATTGGCATCTCTTCTCTACTGGGAGCCAGTGGCGTTCTTTGATGTGAGGGGTGATGTAGGTTCTTTGGGGAGGTCAAGGATGAGTCTGACTGCAGCATTCTGAATGGTCTGCAGTCTTTGGAGAAGGTGTGCAGCGTTCCCCGAGTAGGAAGCATTGCCGTAGACCAGTCTGCTGGTGAAGAGGGCTTGTGTGACGGTGCACATTCATACCATGAATAGAGTGAAGAAGCAGGTAGAGGAGACCACACTGATCTGGGACTTCATGGTCAGCTTTCTGCCAAGGATGATAACAAGTGTTTTGGCACAGTCTGACGGTTACGGAGTGCTGGTCCTAGTTCCTTGGGCCACCATGAAGCATTCCAAAGAATGATGTTGTTGTTAAAGATTAATACTTCCATTTTGTCAGTGTTGAGCTTCAGGCAGTTGTCACTTATCTAGTTTGTAATGCTCATCATGCACCTTTGGAATCAGGTTCTGGTGGTGGTGGCTCCTTGGAGAGGGTGAGTTGAGTGTTGTCTGCGTATGAGATGATGTTGAATCCGTGGGATCTGACAATGTTTGCCAAAGGTGTCATGTAGGTTTGGAAGAGGGTGGGGCTGAAGGATGAGCCCTGAGTGACAGTACAGATGATTTTCTGGGTTCAGATGTGAAAAGAGGTAGATGCACTTTCTGTGTTCTTCTGGTGAGGAATGAGGAGATCTATCTAAAAGTGTACCATTGGATGCCAATGTCATGTAGCCTTGTGATCAGCATGTGGGTGCAATGTGGTGTTGAATGTCGCTGTGAGTTTGAGAAGGATTAGGGCTGTCATCTCTTCTCGTCGAGGAGGGCTCAGATGATATTGGTGGCTGTGATCAGAGCAGTTTCTGTGCTGTGATTGCTGTAGAAGTTGGACAGGGCGGTATCGAGAAGATGGTTCTGCTCGAGGTATTTGGTAAGTTGATTGTTGATGGCTTTCTCTAGGATCTTTGCTGGGAAATGGGGCACAAAAATGGACTGGTAATTCTTGAGTTTGTTGGGCTTGGCTGATGGCTTCTTGAGTTGAAGTTTGACCTTGGCATGTTTCCAGTCTTCAGGGAATGTGGCAATGTCTATCGAGGTGTTGAGTAGGGAGATAAGTTCTTGATTGATTCAGTGGCTTACGAGGTTGAGGACGTGGTGTGGGCAGGGATCATTGGAGGCTCCTGAGTGGCTGGAGTTCATGACGGCAGCCGTTTCCTGGGAGGTGAGCAGGTTTCATGTAGTCAGTTGGTGGTTTTTGCTTGTCACGGTGGGGGTGTGTAGGTTGAGGAAGTCTGTAGACTTTGGCTGGGGTTCAAAGTTTTTGTAGATAGTGGTGATCTTGTTGGGGAAGAAAGTGGTGAGGTTGTCGCAGAGCTCCTGGCATAGGGTGATGCTGTTCTCTGTGGCTGCAAGATTGAAGAACTTCCTGACAACATTGAAGAGTTTCTTGCTGTGGCTGGAGATGGAAACGATGCAAGTGGCTAGGACATCCCTCTTTCTATTCCTCAGTAGCCGGTGGTGTTGGTAGTGTATCATCTTTGTTACCTGCACCTTGCAAATGTGTTTTGCTGTTCTGAGTTCTTCAGGATACCAACTGGCCTGTTTTTTTGATCCCTGGGACTGATGTCTTTGATGAAGGTGATGTTGTCTGTGCAGTTCATGATCCAGGTGTTGAGGTCCCTGACACTATGCTTCATGGATGTGGCAGAGTCGGGATTGGAGCCATTGAGGGTGTGGGCTGTTAGGTTACAGGCATTTTGCTCCAGCTGCATTGGGGGAGCTTTGTCAAGTGTAGCTGATAGTGTGTGGGCTGGCGACGTTCAAATGTATGATGCAGAGGTTGGTCAAGATGAGTTTGGTGACATGGATGTAGAGGTTGGCGGTGTTGTTTTTTTTTGTGATTGTCAAGGTAAAAGTTGAGGTCGATGGAAATCATGGTGAGTGAGGAGATGAACTAAATGATGAAGTTGCAAAATCTGTGGTGTGGTCCAGAGGGCTGGTAGGTGACGGTGCCTTCAGTCTGGAGTTTGTAGTTAAGGTGTTCCGTGGCGAGGTTGTCTGTAGTGATGGTACACAAGATGGTGTCTTTGATGATGATGGTGATTTCTATTCTAGGTTTGTTGATGTAGTCCTGGTGCATGATCTTGGGTCTGTTGGGTACTCTTGTGGTGATGTCAGAGGTGGACGAAGGGTTGAGCCAAGTCTCAGTGAGAAAAACAATGTCAGGTGCGAGTGTAGAGTTGAGGTCCCACAGCTCAGTGGCATGTTTTCCAGTGAGGGTGTGTTTAGGAGAATGGTGCGCTGGTGTGACTTGGTAGGAGGTTTGTGCAGTGCAAGGCAGTGCGGTGATGCGTGCTGTGGCATGTGAGGTTTCAGTGAGTGCAGGCAAAAGGACCTGCCATAGTGTGAGGGGAGGCAGCAGAGGTTGCTAGGACATCTGAAGTTCAAGGTGCGAAGGTCGGCGGCAGTGTAGCTGAGGGGGCAAAGAACCAGGGTTCTTGGCACTTGACATGGGCCAGGTATGGGCATGAGCAGATGGGCTTTCCATTGGCACACCTTTGGCGTGTCAGTGGTGCATCCAACTGCGCGATTCTGCTGTGCACCAACAGTGCACACCCACTGTACAAGTAGGTCCTGGGAGATAGCAAGGGTGTGGGTGTGCAGTGGGCAAGGCTACAGAAGGCAGGAAAAGGAGGTGGTAAAGCTGTGCAGGAGAGCAGGTAAAAAATGAGGGGAGACAGAAGTTGGGAAGCAGGGAGTACAGGGAAATGAAGAGAAGACGCACAAAAGAGAGGAATGTGAGTAGGAAACACAGAAAAACCACAAAAAGAGAGGAATGTGAGTGACAAATGCACAGAAAAGGGCACAAAGAAAGAGAGAGGAATACTAGTGAGAAATGCACAGAAAAGCAAAAAGGCACAAAAAGAGGAATGCAAGGGAGATTGAAAAGCGCACAGAAAAGCACAAAGGCACAAAAAGAGGAATGTGAGTGAACGTCCGAAACACACAGAAAAGCAAAAAGGCACAAAAAAAATTGAAATATGAGACAAATAAGAGAGAGAGCACAGGAAGGCAACAAGAAAGCAGCTGGAAAACAGGATCAGTGATTGCTCACACAGTGTGCTGCTTGGTCTGAAAGGGCCCAGACTGGTCAGAGAACTCATCTATGTAAGTGGGGAGCCTTGGCACCTGCTCTGAGCAGTGAACTACAAATCATATGTATCTGTTCATTCAGTAGACCTATCCTGAACTTCTTTAAACTCTCCATGGCCCATCAAAGTGTATTTACCAATAGGACTTATGGACATTACAAAGACAAAGAAAAAAGAAGTAAAGAAAAAAGGTGTGGGGTAGAAAAGATGCTCTAACACTTCAAAGACCATTACGGAACTTTGAGTCTTAGTTCATGAGAAAGCAAAAAAGAAAAGTGACACTATGTTTTAAAGCACACTTAGGGCCAGATTTAAGTAAAGTGCAGCGCCACTTTTCTTGCACCCCTTAGTGCCCCGCTAATGCCACCATGTGCGTGCCGTATCTGTCTATACCTTTACCGAATCGCAAAATAGGTTTGCGAGTCGCAGTTAGGAAGGGGCATTCCCTTCCTATCTACGAGTTGCAGTGCGATGTAGGACTTTTTTTTTACCGTGAAGGCGGTCACACACCAATCACAGTTAGCACCAGTTTCAAATTGGTGCTACCCCATTCGCAAAGGGGAAGGCGTCCCCTGGGACCACTTCCCCTTTGTGAAGGGTAGCAAAAATAATTTTTCAGAGTAGGCAGTGGTCCCGCATACCACAGCCTGCTCTAAAAAAATTAAAAGAAAACTTTTGATTTTCGTTTTTTTAAATGCATCCTGTTTTCCTTTAAGGCAAACGGGCTGCATTTCACACAAAAAACTGCTTCATTTAAAAGCAGTCACAGACATGGTGGTCTGCTGTCCCCAGCAGGTCACCATCCCTGTGAGGGCAGCCATTACCAATGGGGTTGCAAATTGCGACCTATCTCATGAATATTTATGAGGTAGGCCATTTGCGTCCCCATTGGGAATCGCAAACAATGTCAATGACACAGGTTTTGAGACTCGCAAATTGCGAGTCGCTAAGACTTGCAATTTGCGAGTCGCAAAACCTAATATTCGTACATGTGGCCCTTAATGTTGGCCAGATAAAAATAGTGAGTGATAGGAGGGTAGGTAAGAGAAAGATACCTCATTGTTCTCTAATTCTCTCCTCATCAAATCCAGGGGAAAGGGCAGAAAAATAACACCTCATGTGGAACACATTATGGGGTCGATTATGACTTTGGCGACGGAAATGGCTGTCAGCCGAAGTCCTGATGGGTAGCGTTACGAGTTTCCTGTTTGGTCAGTTTCCACAAGCTGGCCCAGCGGTAAACGGCCTACAGCATTGTTGCCGGCTCGTAACAGAGCCGGTGGCAATGCTTTAGTGTGTAGGGTGCACCAGCAACCGTCACAAAGTTCACTGTCTGCAAGGTAGTGACCGCTGGCAAAGAGGAGAGTCGTAATCCCCAGGGCAGCGCTCCCTGCAGCGCCACCCTGGTGGATTAGGATCGCAAGCACTGCCAGTCCATCCTGTGGCAATAAAGTGACAGTGCTGGTGGTCCGACTGCAGTGCTACAGCCGCGGTCATAATGTGGCGGTCAGACCGCCACATTGGGGGCGGTCCGACTGCCACCACGACCGTGGCGGTCTCAAGACCGCCAGAGTTGTAATGAGGGCCTATCTGTTTAGTAAGCTGATAATGAACAATCAACAGGAAATAAGTTATGGATGGTAAGTTTGATGTAAAACATTACAACTACATTTACGTAGCTCTCACTAGGCAACAAAGTGATTTGTAGACAGGCAGCACGGTATTCCATTAACCTTTTTTTGGATGAATGAGTGTGGTACTGTCCTGTGGCCTATGTTGGTAGTGTTTTTATGTTGTGCATGAGGATCAATGTTATGCTCTTATTGTGTTTTGTTGCTGCACCTTAATATGTATTGAAGGAAATATGATTGAGACATAGGAAGCTTAAGCATCAAATTCGAATGTGTGGATGCAGTGTAGCCTATGTGGGAAGTGTCTTGGTGTTGCATATGGCAGAGTAAGCTTAAAGAGTGTCACAGAACGCATAAAGCTGTGCATGTGCAGGGGTGTGGAGAAAAGTTTGTGTTTGTGTCATGCAGGATTCTTGTACAGTAGTGCAAAAATGGCACCCATACAGTTCCTGCTCAAATTTCTCACAATTGTTTTTTATAAGTAATAGATTTGAGAAACCATTGGGCCACAAGCACAACACTAGTTACAGACCACTTAACACAACACAAGAAGGATGAAGATGTGGCAAGTACGTAGCCAGTCTTTATGATTTTTTTCTTAGACCCACCAAGTTATATGAAAAAAATAAGTCTGCATGTTGTGCTTATTGATCAAGATACTGATTTATTTTTCTATGATGGAAAATTTACCCTCAAAACAAGCTTAACTGTCCAGGTAGGTTGGCTAAACAGTCAAGAGTTGACTAAAGAGAGTTTGTGTGAAGTTGTAGGCTAAATATAGTGTTTCAGAGTTATTACAGTCTAAAAAATGTAGAGATGCTGCGATAACAATTCAACATCACCCTAAAACACATACAGAGAAATAAATCATACAATACAATAAACAGTGACTGCTCCAGCTGCACTACGGATAAAATACTTGTGATTACTATGTTAAAATGATCAGTGTGCTAGTTTAAGTCAGATGTTGGTAATACTGAAAGATCAGATCTTTCTTTCACATGAAACAAGTGGCAAATATATTCATTAGGAAATCTGACTACTGTGTCTTTCACCAAAATAGGTAACAACCACTGTGCTGTTCACCTTCAGTTTGATGATAGTAAGCCACTGTTGTGAGTTGCATGAATCACAATCAACAGTCGCCTCCTCATGACTCGCCATGGGGGTCCAATCACCAGAATTCCCGCACGGGAAACTCCCTCCAATGATCTCTCTCTCACAGGGCACACTGGTCCAGGCAGGCAGGTAAGTGCTGGTTCTCCAGACATCAAGGGCAATTGGTCTCGGATTCCGTTTTCCCACCGGGTTGGGAGACTAGCAGACTTTGGCCCCGATTCCTGATCACAAGCAGAAGTCTTGCAGTGCTTCTTCTCGCACAGCTGAATAGGAAGCTTGACAATTGACACATTTTTTGTGGTCCCAAGCTCCTTTTCTTATAGTCCAATTTGATTTAGAGTCTGAGTCTTTGAAGTTTATGTTGGGAAGTTGCTTCTTTTTTAAATGCCCTCTTCTCTCTTCCTCCATAAAGCAATGTGTCACATCAGGACCACCACACATCAGATGCCTTGGGAGTGACTGGAGGTTCACACTTGGATGTCAGCCATAGTGAAAAATGTATCAAAAAGGTTCCCCAGGACCTCACCCCTGCTCTTTATGTTTCTCTTATCAGCTCCTTCATCATCCTGAGATGTGTCCAGACCCCTTCCTAATGACCTCTCTCTGAATCAAAGAGCACCCTTTGAAGGGTACTGAAGAGCCGGGCTCTCCCTTGCTCCAGTGTGTCCCACCCAACTCACAGGATGCAGAAATACATAAATCTGTCTGGGGAGATTCCTCTACCTCCTCTCCTCATGTTCTTCCATTCATCTCTGGGTATCCCAAAATGGAACCCACTGTCTTCCTTGTATTGTACTTTTCACAGGCACACATTCCTCCAGCATATGCATACAATATACAAGGACTGCACAGCACTGCATTATCCTGGTATTGCACCATTCACAGGCACACATGTAATGTAATGTAATTATATTTGTATAGCACTTACTAACCCTGACGGGGTGTATAAGCACTTTTCGGTGAGCAGCACGCCATTCTGGGACTCAAGGTTAGTGGTTACTCTAGTGGTTATTGTTAGTTATTGTGATTAGTCATGTGCTCTTAAGAAACAATTGCATGCATTTACTCCATTTACATTTGGAAACATTAATACCATTTAGGTGTGATATTTAGTGGAGCTATGTAGTTTCAGGTGAATGAATTGTGAGATGGATGGGCTGGTGAAGATCAGGTAATGCTAGATTACAGGGATAGGTTTTAAAGAGAAGAGGTTATGATCTATGGAATGAGGTATCAGTCAATTGCAGAATTACAATGAGAAAGATTGCATCAGACATGTATGAAAATAGGTGGAGGCAATACTCAGACTTAGATGGTATGCAGAAGATGGAAGGTAAAAATATGGATACTTTGCAGAAATAAAGTGCGCCAAAGACAATTTTTCATTCGGGTCTTAGGAATGTAGTGGGAGAGTGCTTCCTGATATAGCAAGCACAATGTAATCTGTAGAAAGAAACAACATTATACATAGTGCTCCATTTCCAGGGCAGACAGCTTAAACATGTGATTCTGAGTGTCCACACAATTTAAACATTAAAAGCCCCAGCCTGTTGTCTCCCAAGCCTAGACAGCTCTTTTAAACATATTCTAGAGTATCCCAACCTTGGTGCAGGGTCTGTAAGCTGCAGAAGGGGAGTTGGCACAGAAAAAACAAAGGTTTCATTTACAGATCTTCCCTCATTGCTCTGTAAGTTACAGGTTTTTTCACTTGCTCACTAGAATGAGTTCTTTGGCACTGCCTAAGAGTGTCTCACCAATATGCAGTCAAATGTATGGCCTATTTTGTCACCTAATCCCATCCAAGTGTATGTTGTGTGTGTTTGTGTATGTGGCTATTGTACTATAAGTCTTGCATGTATAAGTGATCAGCGTGATGAAGGTCTGTGGATTCCATTTTCAAAGTCACAGGCCTGTTCTTGTGCACAAGTTGTGAGTCAAACGTTGGGGTCAGTGCTTAATTTGTAAATTAAGAGGTGCCGGTGCTCAAAGCCCTTTTCTTAAACACGAGGCTGCTGTAATTAAATCTGCCAACACTGAATACTGAGGCAGCGTAATCCTGAAGCCATCTCAGGCCTCTTCAATCCATTCACGGCCACCCCTGCCCCTTCAGCTCATCCTGCAACTTTCTACTTTCTCCCTTTATGACCCTTTTTAGTTTTTCCTTCTTCCGTCTTTCACATCTGTGTCTTTTGCTCGCAGCAAATGCTTGAGGCATAAGAATAAGCCCCGGCCCTCACAAATAAGTGCCGGTGCTCAGCACCGGAATCAACAAGCACAAATTAAGCACTGGTTGGGGTTGATGTTGATTTACAAGATAGTGGACGTATGTTAGGATGCAGGAGGGAGGAGGCCCAGACGCTACTGTGAGGACAAAGGGAAAAAGGCTCCCATAGAAATTTGATTAGGTTCTTCCTGTATCACTACCACTTGATAGATGGTGGGGTGAAAGGGTCTTGTTGTTCATTTAACCAAAACCACATTTTCTCTCTTTCGTGGTCACTGTCTTTGTGTCTGTCAAAGGCCAGGTGCAGATAGTAGACAGTAGTGGGTGCTCTAGGCTGGAGGCTACATTGCTGTGAGGAGCAGCACACCACGCAAAGGCTGTGCCTACAGAACTGCATAGAGCAGTGTTTGAAAAGGAACCCAAAGCAAATCTTCTACGTGAAGATTTCTGAAAAAAAGCACTTCTACTACTCAAACGTTTGTAGCCGTTATCACAACTTAATTGGTGATGACAAGGACACTGCCAGCACGAGTTCCTTACACAACAAGCACAGTCAGGACTTGCATTGATTGAATTCACCCCAAGAGGTGAAAAAAAACCACGATCCTTGTAGTAAAATGATCAAATGTATTGTTGAAACCTTTGCTTCCACAAGTTTTGCAAATGCTTGAAATATGCCATCCGTTTTCATCTGCTTGCTAATTGAAATATCATTATAGCAGACACAGTTTTATTAGCAATCAAGCAGTTCATCAAACAAGGCGAAACAACCTTAATGCCAAGTCCTCTATATGGCAAAAACAGGTCTCATTGCAGTTTCACACTGCAACAGCCAGGACAGTAGTATGCCTAAAACAATGTTTTCCTTGTCACACTGCTGGATGGCTCAATCAGTGCTGCAGTCCACAGGTGACTTTAACTTTACATGAAAAGGGTGCAGTAAATACATCATATATTATGGCCTTATAGGAGAGATAAATAGCCAATTAGGGATTAGTACTTTTCTACACGTTTAAAGAGTTACAGCACATGTACCAGACACTGGACTATAAGTCAAAACATCATCAATAAAATTCAGCAAAAAAGTGGGTATGACCACATAAAAACGGATATTTTCCACACTATATATATATATATATATACATATATATATATATATGTATATATATATATATATATATATCTGCTGTAAAAATTACAAAGTTTTGAATCATATTCAAACTTTACGTTGTTTGCATTTAAAGAAGCTTCCCATTGCATCCAGTGATCCAATAAAGATGTACAACATGTGCACTGGGAATACTACCTGTTGTTGCTACTTACTTTGAGTGTAGGTATAGGGCAAAGTATAATGATTTGTTTTCCGCGTGAAAGAAGACACTCCTTTAGTACATCAATTTGCATAACTGTGAGAATGTTCTCAGTGTGAGTAAATCGTTCCTCTATAGGAGCATACAAATGTGATCTGTATCCTATGGGGAGAGGGCCGTCTGTCCTTCATCATGAACTACATCTGTGTAGCTGAGAAGTGCTGGGACGTACCCTAATTACTGTTTTTGTCTTCATTGTCCCGAACCTGAAAAAGTATAATGTCTAATAGGTCTCCTTTCAGTCAAAGTAAGATAGCGGTGTGTGTTTTGGTCCACTTTTTCTCAGAATACAAAGGAGTGATTCATTCAGTTCAGTCATTCCTTTATTTCGATTCATTAAAATCATAAAAGGTACATACATAAAAACATATAAAACTTTAAAAGAAAATTAACATACATATAATGAAGTAAAAATAAGTAGAATGCTTCATCAAGAGAGAACTAAAATAAGCTAAAAAAGAAACACATATACAAAGCCCACAGTGTAGGTGACCCCTATTCTAAATCTGACATAAAGTGCTTGTGCAAAAGGTTGCAGAACAATATCAAGAAAAGACTCAAATTCAAACGAACATTTGAATGACAGAAAACTATTAGTTAAACTGACCGAGGGCACATTGACTACATTCTCTCCTTGGACAGAGTTCCATTAAGCCAAGCCAAGTTAAGCTTCTGAATAGCATCTCTAGGAAGGTTTAAGGAATCTGACCGATACATTCCCAAGCTCAGCCGATTCTTTACATAATAACATCAGAGAATTTTGTCAGCATGCGGGTCCTCCAACAATCCCCTAAGCCATTCACTGTAAGGCTCTAGTTAGTCAATGGACCATACCTTTATCCAGTACTGTAATGGCCTCAGAGCGGCAACAGCAGCAATGGCTCTTGCATTTAGATCTAGATGAATAGGGAGTGTTGATGTGCTTTGGGAAATCTTAAGCAACATTTTGAAAAAAAACAATTCATCTTTTTCTAAAATATCCAAATTTCAATGCCCCTAAAATTTAGCACCATAAAGTGCTGCCCTGCAGGCCTGGCTTCTGTAAATTTTCAAGGCCGGAGAGATAGAAAAAGTAGATGCTCTCTTTGCAAACTATTTGATAGCTCCCACTCGATGCTTTAAAGACATAGGCCCTCATTACAACCCTTGCGGTAAATGCCACCTACCGCCGTGCTGACGGCCGCCAACATACCGTGAGCACGCCGGTATTATGACCCACATTGAGAAATCCGCCACTATACAGACACCAACACAAGTCCGCCAGCCCAAAGGTCAGTGATAAACGTGGTAAGCCATTGGCGGTACATACCGCCGCACTCAAAATACACACACATTTACGAAACACCACCACATTGGACAATTCAAACTACACACACCTGACACATATACACACACCACACCCACACACCCAATCCAATATAAAAGATACACCCACACTACCCACAATCCCTTACAGCAAAAAAAGAGAGCAATCACAGAGAGACAAGCAAGGAGCACCCAGTCAATCAGAGGCACAGAACACCATCACCCATACACCATTCACGCACATCACAGCATACACCACAACACATCACCCCACACATCACCCCACACATATCACTCACACCACATCCATGGCACCCCAAAGACACCCCAGGTTTTCTGAGGAGGAGCTAAGAGGTAATGGTGGAGGAAATCATCCGGGTAGAGCCACAGCTATTCGGATCACAGGTGCAGCAGACGTCCATTGCAAGGAAGATGGAGCTATGGCGGAGGATCGTGGACAGGGTCAACGCCGTGAGGCAGCACCCAAGAACCAGGGTTGACATCAGGAAGAGGTGGAATTACCTACGGGGGAAGGTGCGTTCCGTGGTATCAACACACCAGATTGCTGTACAGAGGACTAGTGGTGGACCCCCACCTCCTCCCCCACATCTAACAACATGGGAGGAGCAAGTCTTGACGATCATGCATCCTGAGGGCCTCGCAGGAGTAGCAGGAGGACTGGACTCTGGTAAGGCAAATCTTTACTACTATGACCCCCCCACCCTACCTGCATGCCATCACAAACTCCTACCCCTACCCTCACCCCATCACCCCATCACTCCACCAATTCACATATACCCCACTATCACAATCCACCCATCCCAATACCAAGCCCTGCATGCAACAACAATGCATGGACATCCATCACAGACCTGCATGGACACCCATCACCACAGCATGCCCAGTAGAGAGACTCACCCAGCCCACAAAATCACTACTCACACAAGGGCAAGCCGACAGGGAAATCACAATCATAGATGGAAACACACCCATTCACAATATGGCCCACGCATGGCAGGCTGCGACGTTCACGCAGCGTGCTAGGGCGTTTCCGATTCCGGTTCACGGGGGGATTCGGCAGGAGGTGGCAGGACATGGCTGCCGAAAATGAATCGCGCTGAATTGCGGCTGCAGGCACACGGATGTGCGCGCCACGTTTCTCAGGGGCGGAACCAGGCTGGAGGGCAGCAGAGGCTGTCTGGTGGCGCCGGGCCGCGCTGGAGCTGCGCCGGGCATGAAAAGGAGTGGCGCGAATTCCCCTTCGGGGGAATAGCGGCAGTGGGGGCCGTAATAGTGGCTCTGGGGTAGCGGCAGCCGAGAAGACACGGCAAGGGGCCCAACTTAAGGAAACCGCGGTGAAGGAGCCCAGGAGGAACACGGTGAGGCAGTGTGGGGGGGAGGGTGATTGCCCTTCCCCCACGCTTCTCCTAACAAGAGTGGAGGGGTTGGATCAGTGGCCCCGGGACAACTTGGTGGGGACTGCTGAGGAGAAGGGAGACAAAAGGGGCTCAGCAAAACAAAAAAAAATCCAAATCTGGGGAAGGAGGTAGGATTGTGGTGAGGAAGGTGGGGGAAAGTAAGTTTAAGGGAAGAGACAAGCTAACGCCCTCCCTTAGGTCTTTTTTCAAAGTGAGACCAGAGGTAGTTAAGTTAATCCCCGGTCAGGACAGAGTGGCAATGGAGGGCTCCACCAGGCTGTTGGATAGTGTGGATCGCGAGGGTAGGGGGTGGGTGAGCCCCCCCCGCCACAGCCAGGAGAGGAACAGATGGCCTCAGTACAAGCTACGATCCCAATCATTTCGCGCACTGAAGATCAAGACCCAGTATCTAAATTGACCGCTGTGGAACCTCCGCAAGCCACTCCTGTTATCTCCCCTTCATTGAGTTCTTCATTAGAGGCGCTAATTGTGTCCATCTCTGAAGATGTAAAAAAGGGTTTTGCGAGTTCAGAGGTAAACCAAGGGGAAATAAGAGAGGTTTGTGCCGTTTTAGAAAGAAAAATTGACGGTGTAATGGAAAGAACACAGGCCTTGGAAGAAGCGATGGGGGGTATGAAGGAGGAATTGGCACAACATAAGGGTGAGATCGATACACTGAAAGGGAGTGAAATGGCGTTAAAAAATAGGATTGAGCAACTGGAAAATTACTCGAGAAGAAACAATTTAAAACTTTTGAAAGTACCTGAAGGTGTAGAGGGTAACGATCTAAAGGCCTTTGTTGTATCACTAATTAAGTCTGCAGTGGAGCTGGAGGAGTCTGAGGAGGAAATCGGAAAGGAGATTCAGAGAATCCATCGGGACCCTTTCAAGCTGCGAGTGAACAGTAGTAGACCTCGGAAAATTTTGATAAACTTTTTGACATACCAGATGAAAGAAAAGATCTTATCTAGAGCACTAAGACAAAAATCTTTAAGAGTGAACGATATCGTTTTCGAGATCAGGTCTGATTTATCCAGGGTCACTATGGACAGGCAGTGGGAGCTGAAGTACTGGGTTTTTCAGAACCCAGTGGTGCCAGGGAACACACCCTAAGACTTCGAGTCCTTCCTGTTTCAGACTACAGAAACACAGAGTCTTCTTGGTGAAGTCAAAGATCTTGTTTATTGGCTGCAGCCAGTAACAGGTATCCTAGAAGTACAACACGGTGTATATTCTCAGGAGACTGCTGCTCTTGCAAAGCTAACCTTCTCTTTTATACAAAATATTATGCTTTGGGCAAACATTCCTTATTTTACAGTTGACCATTCACATATTTTCACTACAAAGAAATAGCAGGGTTATGATGACAAGCCCATATTTGTTTGTCCAGCCCTCAATCAATTACCCGGCAAGGCTCAGTACGTTCATCAGATATCAACGGACCCCCAATATAAACAGGCACCTCCTCCTTGTAAAGCAAGTCATAAAGAAAGAAACAGGGACAGGTGCGTGTAAGATTAGGCATGGTTTGTGTGTGATGAAAGGTTTATGATGTGTTGTGCCTTGATACTAATCTCATTCGGCCACTGGGAAAGAAACTGGCCGAACAGGTTTGGCTTCAGGCAGTGGAGTCAGCTTGCCCAGGTCACAGAGGAGTCAGCAAAGATGTACGTGTCCTTCAGACTCGTTTTCAGCATTAGACATTGGCCTATGTGAGGGCAATCACTAAATGGCTGTCGTTTAAATGGAACCCGAGGGTTCAGGACGGAAACTCTGATATTCGGGTGATTTCGTTACCCGAATATGAATACAATGCTTGTGCATACTATTCTAATCATTCTCGGTCTGCTGATACCAAAATCGTTGTGATACGACGATGTTTATAACACGGGTCCAGAATTTTCAGTACCACAGACCCTCCTTTTGCCCTTACATAGGCAATAACCTATACTCACGCTAATCTGAGTCCAGGTCTATATTCATAAAGTCGTTGAGATGTTGCTGTAGCATCATCCTATTGCTTAGCTCGCTTTTGATACAGGTTTCCTTACACACGATGTAGCACAGAGGCCACATATTGCAGGAGTACACTGTACACACAGACAGGACAGGAAAAGAATGGCTAAGATCATCCCAATGACTACCAGAGTCTTCCACCCCCAGGCGGATATCAGCTCCCAGAACCACCCCATCAATGACCAATCTCCTTTATCCACGTGAATAGACTCGGAGATCTTATGCAGTTTGGAAATGGCCTGGTAGACTGTCGGAGCGTTATCTGGGATAAAAACACAGCAACTTGATTGGATCACTTTACATACCCCACCTCGGTCTGCAAGTATGACGTCTAATGCGACCCTATTCTGAAGAGTCATAAGGCGATCCGACTGGAGCTCAGCAGTCAAATTACCAAGGGCACCGGCGGTTTCAACTACCGTGGATTCAACCACCTTTGTCAATTGCCTTATGTTCCTGCTGTTAACCATAGGACCCCAAAACGGCAGAATACCCTTTACGAAATCTCCAAATTCTTGTCCTGTAGTGTCTTCTTTACTTATGACACCTCTAACTATCCTTGTCTTATGGTAATCTGCTGCGGCTGTGTAGGTGGGAGGTAACAGGAACGAAACAAAACATGTGCCTGAGAAGTCAGGGGCAACCATGTATAGGCTCTATTATGGCAGATGAAATAGGTACCCTTAGCTGCTAAGAACGAAGGAGAAGTCTGAGACGCAAAAACATATGTTTCAGTGCAGATACTTTTCCCTAACTGAGCTCTGGGATTCTTGCCATTACCTTGCAGACATAGGTGACCCTGATGGGGTACAATCCAAATCGGGGAGGATCTCTTTGCTCGCTGGTTCCCACTCAGAGTAACTCCATATCCTGTTATGTTCCATCCAATATATGCTAGTGTCTCATCTCTCGGGATAGTCTCATAGGAAATATCTTCCCTAATCATATCTACTATACCCTTAGCTAGAGCACTATTCTTAGGATTATCTTTCACAGAACGTAGGGGGTTGGCTTCATACGCGTATATGAACACCGTTCTATATGCCCATACAGAACCATTATGGCTGAAAGGCAGGACCAGATAAGGGATACCTTTATCAGTAGTATGAGGCATAAGACCACACACCCAACAGTTAGTTGTGTTCAGTACTAATTGGTGTTGGTGTAGAAGCTGAATGAATGAATTGTTGACAAATTCTAATCTTCTGGCAGACTCGTGTTCAGGCAGGGGGTGAAAAGAATGCGAGGAAACATTAGAAGGAGGTATGGGCTGTGTAATGGGTGCAAATGTCACTTGAAAAGAGAATAAAACATATCCTATTAAAAACGTCATTACACTAAGCAACATGAAAATACATAATATCAAAAATTGTTTCTTTGTCATTATTATACACATTCTGGCTTTAAAGTCCATCTGTCTGGCAGGTCTCTCATTCTTGAAAAACTCCATCCTCTCTAATTGCTGCTCGTGGTGGTAGGGTGTTCTATGCTAGGGAATGCTTCTGTCAGTCCAGGGCAACTCCCTTAGACCGACCAGAACTGTCGACCTAACGTCTTCAGCTGCACTCCAAAGACTTGGGCAACCACGACCTTACAGCTGAACCCGGATGGCGGTTCAAAAAGATAAAAAGAAAAAATAAGAAAGTTTCTCAGATGAGAGAGCCGCACCTTTAAAAAAAAAATAGCAAAGGAACGGGAAAAATTATTTGTCCTTAGTTCTTTGTCTCAAATTATAACGGCTTTTTCCAGGTACTTTCTGGTTCTGGAACAAGAGTTCAGGCTCTGTAGTGTTCAATCGAATTGACGGTGGCACAGCTTCTTGCAAAATATTGTCACTTTCTCGTTCAGAAATTGTTCCTTTTACACGTGCATCGCTAAATGGCAAAAAACGAGGCACAGTCTCAGTCTCAGAGTCAGCGATCCCCTCCTGGACCCATCGGTCGTAGGGTAGAGGAAAAGGGACCCTCTTGCAGTGTACGCCGTGGATCCAGTTCTTTTTCCCTTCCACTCGAACAGCTGATCTTGTTGAGAGAAGGACGAGGTGGGGGCCGGTCCAACAGGGCTGGTCATTCTTTGTCCGCTGGAAGTTCTTGACCAGCACCCATGATCCAGGATCGATAAGATGTCCTGGAGCTTCAGAGACCTGAGGCAGAGTATCGTGAACCTGTTGGTGTAGAACACGCAATTTAGCCGTCAATTCATACAAATAATCAAGCAGTACAGGGTGTTCGATCTCACTGAATTTTGTTGGTTTTGGCACTCCCCATATGTTGGCCGGGCGGCCGAACACAATTTCATAGGGACTAAGTCCCACTCGCGAATGCACAGTCATTCTTGTTGATAGGAGTGCTAGAGGCAGAGCGTCAGGCCATTTAAGACCAGAGCTCGCTTGTATCTTTGCCAACTTCCGTTTTAGCGTGCCATTATAGCACTCTACTAGTCCAGCTGATTGGGGGTGATTTGCAGCGTGGAATTTTTGCTGGATACCTAGCCCCTCACATACTTTTTTCATCACTCGACCCACAAATTCACTCCCATTATCACTCCAGACCATTCTCGGCATTCCAAACCTAGGGAAGAATTCTTTGGCAAGGGCTTTAGCTGTGGATAAGGCAGTGTTGTCTTTTAAGGGATATGCTTCTACCCATTTTGAAAAAGCACAAACAACAACAAGTACGTATTTCAGATTGTTGCACCTTTCCATGTGGATGAAATCTAGCTGCAAAACCTCGAACGGATACGTTGAAGGCGCAAAATGACCAGCTGGAGTTGGGGTTCCCCTACCAGGATTGTATTTCAGACACACCATGCAATTCTTGACCACATTCTCTGCACATTTAGGAATTCCAGCATTTTGCCATACTGGAGCCAACAACTTACAAATCCCTTTCACACTGATATGGGCCATTCCATGAGCCATTGTCACCACTGCAAGCACATACGCATCGGGTAACAACCATCACTGATGTTCTGACAAGTCAACCCAACAACCATTTTCATCCAATTTACCCGTACTTTCTTTCCACACACTCAACTCTTTCTCTGAAGCTTCAGCTTGAAGAGACTTCACACCCTCTATCGTATCTTCACATATTCCAACGTCACCAACCCATCTTGCGGGGCCTGCAACATACATTCAATTCATCACATCTTTTGCTGTTTCTTTTGCGATTTCGTCAGCAAATGCATTGCCACGACCGACATCATCAGTAACCTTCTTGTGTGCACTGCATTTCACAATCGCAACTTGTAATGGCAAGGTCAGTGACTCAAGAAGCTCATTCACCAACTGACCATGCTGAATTTTAGCTCCATGCGAAGTCAGGAACCCACGTTCTTTCCACAATCGTCCAAAACTATGGGCCACACCAAACGCATACTGGCTGTCGGTATATATGGTCACTTTCATTCCTTTCGATAACACACACGCTCTCGTAAGTGCAATCAGCTCTGCTGCTTGAGCTGAATTATGTGGTATATGTGCAGCTTCAACAATCGTATGCAAAGTTGTGACAGCATATGCTGCAGTCGTATCACCATTCGGAAGCTTGAAGCATGAACCATCCACCCATAAGGTACCATCACACTTTACAAGAGGAGTATCTTTAAGATCTACTCTCCCTTTCGTTTCTTCTTCTGTCCTAAGAAAACAATCATGTTGTTCAGCATCATCTGTCTCTACTGAAATCGGCAATAACGTGGCTGGATTCAACGTATTGCACCTCTTTATGTGCAAATGACTCGCTAACAGTGTCAACTCGTAACCTGACAATCGAGCACTAGTTAAATGCTGTATCTTGGTCCTGTTTAACAACGTGTCCACTGCATGTGGAACCATCACAATCAACATATTATTCATCACTAACCCAGCAGACTGTCGAATAGAAACAGCTGCTGACGCTGTGGCTCTCAAGCAACTCGGCAATGCTCTAGCTACCGGATCCAAAGTTGACGAAAAATATGCGCATGGGCGCTGCTTGTCTCCAAAAGACTGTGTCAGCACTGACAATGCACAACCCTCTTTCTCATGGACATACAGTGTAAAG
This sequence comes from Pleurodeles waltl, assembly GCF_031143425.1. Classification (NCBI taxonomy): domain Eukaryota; kingdom Metazoa; phylum Chordata; class Amphibia; order Caudata; family Salamandridae; genus Pleurodeles; species Pleurodeles waltl. The sequence goes on along the minus strand of NC_090448.1, from coordinate 89,888,073 downwards.
GGCTTACTGTAGTCGGGGTACCCAACACAGGAGCCGAACACAATGCATTACGCAATTCGGAAAAACTTTTCTAACAATCTTCAGATTACGGAATGGGGTTCGGTGTATCTTTATAGGTCAATGCTACCAAAGGTTTGGCCAGCAAAGAAAAATTTGGTATCCATTGTCTGCAGTATGATGTAATGCCCAAGAAAGCACGTACTTCTCTCTGTGTCCTTGGCACACTCAATTTTGCAATTGCCTGAATTCTTTCTGAGGTCAGTTTCCTTCCCTCCTTCGATAAGAGATGACCTAAGTAGGTCACTTCTTGTCGACAATATTGCAGTTTTGAAAAGGGACACTTTGTGATGTAAATCAGATAAATGACGCAACAACGACAAGGTGGCTTCTTTACAAATCTCTTCAGTATCTGTAGCGACTAGCAAATCATCGACGTACTGAATAAGGGTAGCGCCGTCAGGTAAAACAATTGCATCAAGCTGTGTTTTTAAAGCCTGACTATACATTGATGGACTTTCACAGTAGCCTTGTGGAGCGCGTTTGAAGCGGAAACTTCGGCCTCCTAAACAGAAGCCAAAAATATCCCTGCTCTCCTATGCAATCGGGATGCTGAAGAAAGCATTCTTTAAGTCAATCACCGAAAACCAGGTGGCGGAAGCTGGAATCATAGTCAATAGGGCAGTGATATTAGGAACAACTGGAAACTGTGGCACAACTATTTTATTTACCTCTCTAAGATCAATCACGAGCCTGTAAACAGGTGGCTTAGAGGGGTCAGTACGTTTCAAAACAGGCAGAACAGGACTATTACAAACGTTGCCTCTTGTCTCTTCAATTACATCTTTTTCAATTAAATCATAAATGATCGCTAGCAACGCCTTTTCACCTTCACTAGAGATCTTGTATTGTTGAATGCGTGGTAATTTAACATTGGCTTTCAATGTCACAACATAAGGTGGTATTTCCAACAGACCCACGTCATTAGGACCAGTAGCCCAAATGGTATCAGGAAGAAAAGACAATTCGGTCGGAAGTTTATCCTTCGACAAATACATTGGAGAGACCATTTTCCTACCCAGTGTAAGTTGTACTCCAGAAGGAGAACAATATAATGTCGCATACAATCTTTTCAACAAATCCAATCCTAACAAGTTTTCACCACAACCTGTCGTCAGAATAAGGGGTGCTTCCAATTCACAAGGTCCAACAGAAAGGGACATAGGACTAGAAATCGGGTTCCTAACCGGGGCGCCAGAAAAACCTACTGAAACATTCATCTCGTCAGACAAAGGTGCGCCAGGGAGTTTTGAGTGCATAATAGAACTCTTTGTAGCACCAGTATCCAACAGAAAAGGCTCCGACACACCTGAGGTAATCACCTTAACATAAGGTCCATTCTGATCTACTGGAACTAAAAAAACTCCCTCTCTTCGTCTATGGCTGTCCTAGCAATTATTACCTTTCAAGTTCTCATCTTCTGCATAGTAGTCGTCAGCATAGTACTGAGCCGTCCTACCAGACGCGTTATGTTGCTGGTCAAAACTATTCATTGAGTTTTGAGACGGAAAGGAACGCGTGTTCTGGGGAAAACTTCCACGTCCTCTACCTCTAGGAGCTTGTTGAACACCTCGACCTCTTGCGCCAGAAGCACCATTCGTACGCTGTAACAAAATAGGACAACTATACTTGAAATGACCCTCTTCTTTACAATATGAACACTGATTGGGACCTACAGGAACACCTGGTTGAGAAAACTCGAACCTTTGCGAGTTTCTCTGGAACTGTTGAAGTTGCTGATAGTTACTCTGACCACCACATGGCGGATACGCCTGTTGTAAAAGAACCTTCGTCTTTAATTCTTTAGTTTTCTTGTCTGCTCTATCCTTCTCATCTTTATCCCTATTTTCGTAGTACTGTGCAGTAGCCAATATTTGTGCTGAAGAAGAAACGGCCCAAGAACTCTCTGAATCCTTCAATTTCTTACACAGCTCGGCAAGCAAATTGTGCACAAACTTGTCGACGAACAACCGTTGACCACCTTCTGTACTCATATCTTGACCACTGTGGTCGATAAACGTTTCCTCAAACCTGGTGAAGAAATCAGACACTGTTTCATCTTTCTTCTGCTTACACGCAGACAATTTATCCCAATTCACACGCATCGCAGGCATTAAAGTCTTCATGTAAGTAATGATCCTAGTAGGCAGTTCTGCTACCAAAGGCTCAGGCTTGGCACCACCAACTTGTCTATCATTTGCAGCACTAATATTAGCCCAGGAGTCACCTAACTCTTGTGCATGATCTGTATGGCGAATCAATCCCCACAAAGGCTGTGGAACAACATTCCCAAATAACATATCTATGTCGGCTAAATTCATAATGCATGAGTCTGCAGTCTGTGATAATTCCTTATAATACCCTGCAGGGTTTTTACGGGGATCAGGCAAAGTCTGCTTAAGGGCTAAAACTTCAGCTCGCTTCCACGGAACATGTACCCAAACACGCTGAAAATGAGCTGGGACAGAATCAATTTGATTAGCAACATCAGCCGCAACGGCGTCCTTCCATACCGGAGGGACTTCTCTCATTGGGTACTGTTGCACCTTTTTTTTAACAGAGGAGTCATGTTGGAACAATGACTGAGAAGGATCCTTATTCCTAAAGGACACCAACGTCGCACCTGCTTTCTCAACATCGGGACCCACAATCGTGCCTTTTTCAAACTCAAACCGTAAACGGCACAAATCAGGCGGATTTGTTTCCAAATCATTATCCTCCAATTCCTCACAAAGGAATGCACACATTTTCTCAAAAACGTATCTTTGTTTCGGTGCTTCCCATTGACGGAAGACATCCATAACAGACTCTACATCGTATCTTAAAGGGTAAACAACCCATTACGCGCCATACGGTCAAACATTTCTCTCTCTTGAGAATTAGGCAGTTGACTACGCGACTGTTTACGCTCCGAATCTGGGGTCACACCAGACGACCCAAAGAGAGGAAATGTAAGGCTGGCAACAGTATCTGTCATTCTCTGTCGGACAGAAGGAGAAGTTGATGAAAGAACAGGAGGAAAAACAGAGGGAGGCAAGGCAGACGCAGAAGCAGATGCAGAGGCAGTATCAGGAAGAACACCAGAAGAGGCAGTCGATGTAGTACATAAAGTCGCAGGAGGTACAGATGGAGCAGGTAGCGAAGTCGGCGGCCCTTGAAGGGGCTGCGCCATAGTAGTAGGAGCCAACTGAAGAGGAGCTGGTGGCTGTGGAAGAACCTGAGGCACAATAACCGGAGGTTGCACAGCTAAAGGTTGCGGGGGTGCTGTAGCATTCTGCACATAAGGGGGTGGCGAACTCAACGAGTGTGACATTAAAGGATCTTTCTCAAATTCTTTTACTGCATCTTGCTGAAGAAGTGGAAAAACTGGATAACATTTATCGGTCACCATTTTACGTTGCCTGTGCAACTGCTCATTCATCTGTTCTTCTTCATCATCTTTAAACTGCATGGCAGCTTGCATTATCGAGATACCCTCTTCCCTCTTATTTCTCTTTGCTAATTTAATTTCCTTCTGTTTGGCTTCCTTACGCCATAGGCGGAAAGAGTCAAACATCTACGGCCGGGCTTTCTTCTTAAAAGGTTTAACCTCCAGATTATCCAGAATCTCTGTGTCAAAACTACCATATTGGGGCCATTTTAAAACACCATCTTTCCTGGTGTATCGGATCCATACTTCATTATATGTGAGGGGGCCTATGCCATGTTTCACATATAGTTCATAGGTTGGAGTTCCAATCGGAGGAACCGGACACGAGTCCTCCAATCGGGAATCCCTATTATAACCAAGACAAAACAAATTTCATGTCTGCTAAGACCAGGCATCTTCGCTCTCCAGTCTAGCTTCAAACTTCAAAGGATTATCGAATACGATAGCCTCGTGAATACACGAATCCCTCGGCTTTGGTACTTGCAAGTTCCAAATCAAAGATCCCAAGGGGATACCAAACTAAGAACCAAACTAAGGACTGGGAGACGCTCCACTTATACTTAACTGAGGTATCGATGACGTCACCAGAAGACTCGTTTATCGTTTCGCTCTACAGGGCGATAGTCAGGGCAGCAGTCCTTCGTAGCCGTCGGGAAGCGGGGAACCTCGCAGCAAAGACTTTTGGACCACGTCGACATACAGGGGTCGATGAAGTGGCGGCCTCCCTCCAGAATTTTCACACGAAGCTCCTCACGAACCTCTGGCTTGGACTGGTACCGCTGAAATTGCCCCACGCTGGGCGCCAACTGAAGTACTGGGTTTTTCAGAACCCAGTGGTGCCAGGGAACACACCCTAAGACTTCGAGTCCTTCCTGTTCAGACTACAGAAAGACAGAGTCTTCTTGGTGAAGTCAAATATCTTGTTTATTGGCTGCAGCCAGCAACTGGTATCCTAGAAGTACAACACTGTGTATATTCTCAGGAGACTGCTGCTCTTGCAAAGCTAACCTTCTCTTTTATACAAAATATTATGCTTTGGGCAAACATTCCTTATTTTACAGTTGACCATTCACATATTTTCACTACAAAGAAATAGCAGGGTTATGATGACAAGCCCATATTTCAGTTTGTCCAGCCCTCAATCAATTACCCGGCAAGGCTCAGTACTTTCATCAGATATCAACGGACCCCCAACATAAACAGGCACCTCCTCCTTGTAAAGCAAGTCATAAAGAAAGAAACAGGGACAGGTGCGTGTAAGATTAGGCATGGTTTGTGTGTGATGAAAGGTTTATGATGTGTTGTGCCTTGATACTAATCTCATTCGGCCACTGGGAAAGAAACTGGCCGAACAGGTTTGGCTTCAAGCAGTGGAGTCAGCTTGCCCAGGTCACAGAGGAGCCAGCAAAGATGTACGTGTCCTTCAGACTCGTTTTCAGCATTAGACATTGGCCTATGTGAGGGCAATCACTAAATGGCTGTCGTTTAAATGGAACCCGAGGGTTCAGGACGGAAATTCTGATATTCGGGTGATTTCGTTACCCGAATATGAATACAATGCTTGTGCATACTATTCTAATCATTCTCGGTCTGCTGATACCAAAATTGTTGTGATACGACGATGTTTATAACACGGGTCCAGAATTTTCAGTACCACAGAGCTGGGGAAACGTTTGGAGAGTTTTAAATCTTTGAGGGTCCCGGCTCAGTTGAAATTTCCAGCCTTCCTCCGGATTATGTACAATAACAAAATGTATAATATCAGAGACACAAGTGAGGCAGATGAACTATTAGCTGTGGTAAAAAATGGGCAGTCTGCTAAATAAGGTTGCGCTTAAAAATTTGAATCCTCCCGGGAACACGGGGACGCTCTAAAAATTGGGATCACTATGGTCCTTAGTCGGGGGGGGTTCTCCACGGGTGGGGTAGGGGGGGAAGGGTGCGGGGAGGGGTGGGTAGGTTCAGGGAGGGGAAGGGAGAGGGGGGAAAAAAGCAGTGCCTCTTTTAACCCAGTAAGCGGTTTCTTAAGATTGATCGATAGCTAGTAGGGAGAGAAGGCAGGGGGTGAAGGATATACCACTGCAAATCCTTTCATGGAATGTTAATGGCTTGAGGGTGCGAGGAAGAAGGGAGCGAATATTACAGTATTTGCAGGATTCCCCGGCGCAGATTGTGGTTTTGCAGGAAACGCATTTAACAAAGGCAGAATTTACTAAAATTATACAAAAGCTGAGGTGAGTCCAAACATTTGTATGTACAGAACATAATTATCATAACAAAGGGGTCGCAATCTTAGTTAAACACGCAGAGCAGTTGAGAGGGTCAAATCTGGAATCTAGATCAGATACGGCAGGGCGATGGGTGATAGCTAAAATTCAGTTTGGGGGTCACTATTTGAGTATAGCAGGTTACTATGGCCCCAATTGCGATGATACAGGCCCTTTGAAGCATCTCTTTTCTCAGCTTCTTGAATTTTCAGACCCGGTTATCTTGATGGGTGATTTTATTGTGGTGTTAGATAATAAGTTGGATAGGCATAATTGCAAGTCTCGAGGCACGCCTAAATCGCAACAATATTTGAGGAAGATGATGAAGGAATTTGGCTTGTGTGATATTTGGAGACAAAGGGCAGGGAATAGTAGGGATTTTTCCTTTTTTAATAAGAAATATAGACACGCCTCTCAAATTGATTACTTTCTGTTAGACTCACGTTTGATAGAGGAGGTGAAAAATATAGCGTATTTGCCTTCGCACCTATCCGATCACTCTGCGGTGGTGTTAAATTTGAGTTTGCGGCAGAGAAGATCTAATAATCGGTGGACGATTGATCGGTCTTTGCTATTTGATCAGGAAGTGCTGTTAAAGTTGCGTAAAGAATCCGAATTCTTCTTTAGTGTAAATTTGGGCTCAGCCCCAATATCAGTAGTATGGGACACGTTTAAAGCGGTTATTCGTGGGGAGATTAGGAGCTGCTCTATTCAGAAACATAAACTGCGGAGAGACGAGATTAATTCGATTTAGCAGGAAATGCGAAAATATAAGGTTGAAATAATAGAAGCAGGGGAGACTGAGGCTTTGAGGGCCAGTTTGGATGGGCTGAGAAGTCAGCTGGAGAAGATACTACAGGGAAGAATTCAAAAGAAATGGGAGGCAAGTAAATTGGCTCACTTTGAGTATGGGGAAAATGCGGGGAAATTATTAGCCTGGAAAACCAAAACAGATAAAGTTAGGAATTGTATTAAGGAGGTTGAAGTGGAGCAGTAAGGAGAAAAAAGAACGTATGAGGCAGCAATAGAATCGACTTTTCGAAAAAAAAATCACAACTGTATTCAGAGGAGCTAGAGGTGGATGAAAACATGGTAACGGATTGGATGGGGGCCGATACACCTTTAGGGATATCATTACAGGAGAGGGAAGCTTTGAATGCTCCAATAACGGCAGAGGAAATTAGGAGAACCCTGAATAGTAGGAAGTCGGGTACGGCGCCAGGGCCAGATGGTATCCCAGTGGAAGTATATAAGGTATTAGGGGATTCAGTTATCCCCGTATTGACTGAGTTGTTTGGGGGGATTTTTGAATCTGATAAGGACATTCCTCTTTCATGGAATGAAGCAGTTATCTCCTTAATTTTGAAGCCGGATAAAAATCCGGCGAAATGCGCCTCCTACAGACCTATATCATTGCTGAACAATGATTATAAATTACTAGCCAAAATTCTGGCAGATAGGTTGAGCAAGTTAGCTAATAATTTAGTGCATACAGATCAAAAAGGTTTTTCTAAAGGTAGATATCTGCATGAATTAACTTTTGAACTGATTGGGGCAATAGATATGGCTACAACGTTTGGGGCGCCATTGGCAATCATTATGTTAGATGCAATGAAAGCCTTCGACCAAGTAAATTGGAACTTTTTGAAATCGATCTTGAGGCGGGCTAACTTAGGCCCATATTTATACTTTTTGACGCTAAACTGCGCTAACGCAGTTTAGCGTCAAAAAGTTTTGCGCCGTCTAACGCCATTCTGAAGCGCCATGCGGGCGCCGTATTTATGGAATGGCGTTAGACGGCGCAATCAGACCGGCGCTGCCTGGTTTGCGTGGGAAAAAACCACGTAGACCAGACGGCGCCGGCGTAGGGGGAAAATGGCGCATGGGCGTCTTAAAATAGGGCAAGTCAGGTTACGTCGAAAAAATCGTCTTAACCCGACTTGCGCCATTTTTTAACGACGCCCATCCCCCATCAACATGACTCCTATCATTGTAAAGATAGGAGTCATGCCCCCTTGCCCAATGGCCATGCCCAGGGGACTTCTGTCCCCTGGGCATGGTCATTGGGCATAGTGGCATGTAGGGGGGCACAAATAAGGCCCCCCTATGCCACCAAAACAAAATATAAAAAAAAAAAAATTAGACTTACCTGAACTTACCTGAATGTCCCTGGGGTGGGTCCCTCCATCCTTGGGGGTCCTCCTGGGGTGGGCAAGGGTGGCAGGGGGGGTCCCTGGGGCATGGGAGGGCACCTGTGGGCTCATTTTGAGCCCACAGGCCCCTTAACGCCTGCCCTGAGCAGGCGTTAAAAAGTGGCGCAAAAGCGCCGTTTTTAGCCACGCCAACTCCCGGGCGTCTCTTTTGCCCGGGAGTATAAATACCACGTAAAGTCCTGGGAGTCATTTTTTAGACGGGAACGCCTCCCTTGCATATCATTAACGCAAGGAAGGGGTTCACGCTAAAAAATGACGCACATTCCGGGAACTTTGGCGCTATTCGCCTCTAACGCCATAGTATAAATATGGCGTTAGTTGGCGTTAGTTTTGCGTCGAAATTGCGTCAAAAAAAACGACGCAATTTCGGCGCAAACGGAGTATAAATATGGCCCTTAGGATCTAAGTTTTGTGGGATTATTGACCAGTTCTATACATCGCCACGTGCCAAGATTTTGGTGAATGGGAATCTGACGGACCCCATAACAATCTCAAGAGGCACTAGGCAGGGCTGCCCCCTGTCTCCGGTATTGTTTAATTTATATATTGAACCGTTTGGCAGAAAAATTAGACAAAACTCTCTAATATCGCCCTTCTGCTGTAATGGTTGGGAAAATAAAATTTCCTTATATGCGGATGATCTATTGATATATACTAATAACCTGCCTGCAGCTTTTAATACAGTTAAAGATCTGGCAGAACAATTTGGAAGGCTATCAGGGTATCGGATCAATGTGGGGAAAACAGAAACCATGCAGTGGAATATGGATGTAGGGTCAATACCAAATAAGCAGGAAATACGGTACCTGGGCATTCTAGTCACCCAAAACTTGAAGGATTTAGTGGAGAGAAATGCACGGAAGTTACTAGTTGAATGTAAAGCCATGTTACAAAAATGGGCACATCTCCCTTTAACGATTCTCGGGAGGACAAATTTCATTAAGATGTTTATATTGCCCAAATGGAATTTTGTATTTGCAACCATACCACTGGCAATTCAGAGGGGATATCTGGAGAAAATGCAGCAGGCGATAAGTAGTTTTATTTGGAATTCTAAGGGGCCGAGGATATTGTGGAAAAAACTATGCAGAAGAAGGGATAAGGGAGGACTTGCCTTACCTGATTTGTCATACTATGCGTGGGCTTTTTTGTTTAAAAACTCAAGGATGTTGTTTCTGTGCCCAGATGGATCAGCAGTGGGCAGAATGTATAAGGCAATGGCTTCATCAGCGAAAGGGGCCTCACGGTCCTTTCTATTTAAATTCGGCGATCCGAAGTTTTTCAAACAAATTAAACTGAAAGTGTTGCAAGGATTGGCAAGAAGTTGGTATCAGTTGAGACGACGTCTGGGTGTACATTATTGCAGCTATCAGGCCCCTATTTGGGATTCCCCGGGCACCCCAGAATGCTGTAAAGATATCTTAGCATTGCCACTTAAAAGGGCAGGTGTGGAAAGGTGGGGTGAGCTTGCGCGAGAGGGTACCTTACTTTTATGGGATGATCTGGTAAGGATGACGAATGGATCGCTGTACAGGTTAAAATACTTACAGATAAAAGAGTGGGAAAAAGAAATTAAAGGGGGATTGCGAGAGGTAAACGCTTTGGAAGATTCCTTTTTAGATCTAGCGAGTTCGACACCAGTGAAGAGGTTGCCGGTGTGGTATTGGGAAATATTAGAAACCTTGGATGAGAATTTTGTGTTACCAAATAATTTGTGGGGCAAGGTGGTGGCAGGTGACAAGGTTGGGACATGGTGGAAAAAGTCGTTTGTGATGCTGTATGAAGTAGTGAAGCCTGCCCCACTAAGGAAAAAACATTTTTATACTCTACATAGAGCATATATATCTCCGGCAAAGCTTGCTAAGTTTAAGAAGGAGGAAGGGTGTAAATGTCCGAAATGTGGTGGCCAAGGAGCAACGGATATTCATATGTTTTGGGATTGCCCTGCTATTCAGGTATTTTGGGAGGAGGTTTTTGGGGCAATATCATCTATGCTGGGCTGGGAAATCGATATATCACTCGCTCTGATTATATTTAGACAATCACAGGAAGAGGGATCATGGATTAGGGTGAATAAAATTAACCGTAAATTTTTGTTTTATGCAATTGTGTTGGGCAGGAACGAAATTTGTAAAAATTGGATGAAGGAACACCCTCCGAGTTATACAGACTGGCTTAAGGCAGTTTTACGGGTGGTGAATATGGATTTAAATGCACAGGGCTCCAGGAGAAATGCGAAACTGTGGTCGCCATTGCTAAAATGGGAGGGAGTAGCTTGAAGTTGTCTTTTTGCCTTTGTTAATACTTTATATTGAGAGACTGTATGAAATTGGCTTGGTTATTTTCTCTTTCTTGTCCAATGATTAGCCCCCGTTTGATGCTTCGGCTGGTTTGCTCAGGCAGACCGGGAGATACAAGGGTGCACCTCCTGGCTAGAGTCTCTCTCTTAGTTAGAGGGCGAGAAGGCTATAGGAACTAGGAAGTGACTCAGTAAGCGGGGTTGAATGAGGACAAAAAAAAAAAATATGGCCCACGCAGATACATTACAATGCATTTGCATCCCAACAGAACCCCTACTCAACGTCACCGGAGAGGAGGCGCCAGCTACATCCAGTCCCCCCCCTAAAGAGGCCAACAGTGATGACAGCAGCTCTGCACGCCTGGATCAGGATAACAAACATGGCCCAACAGTGGCCCCGGGACAGTCGGTTCCCCTGCTACAGTACCAACCCACCCCAGAGCCTCCCCCCTCAGGAAACACCACCACAGCACCCCCAGGCGGGCCCATGCCACTGTCCCCAGGACACGTCAATGAGCAGTGTGTCCACCACTACAGGGACCTCAGGCAACCCCACAAACAGTGGCAGTGGGCACACGGTTCAGGGGACAGAGGCACACAACAACAGGGAAGCTGGGAGGACTGCTGTGCGACAGTGGGAGGACACGCCCAGGGAACCCACTCTCCACGAGGCACTCCCCGACATTCTGGGAGCATACCACCATTCCCAGGAGACCATGGGCCAGATACTGGTCAAGTTGCAGGAGACTCAGCGGCTGCAGTAGGGACAGTACCTGGGGATCAGGGAGGTCCTACCAAAAATCTACACCATCCTGATCACCATTGCAGGGGTGCTGGCTGACATGGGCAAGACCATGAGGGATGCAGTGGCACAACAAAGGGCGCCTGACACTAGCTAAACCGAGGAACACCCTTCCACCTCCGCTGGCGCTTGTGGACAGGAGGCCCCGCCACAGGACCAACAGGCCACCAGCACCCCACCCCCTGCAGGAGGAGAACCACCCCCAAACGATCCCTGCGATCCAGGCAGAAGACAGAGAACATTGCCAAGACCTCACCAGGAAATAGGACTCTCCTGATAGTCACCCTTCTGTCCCACTCTTTTACCCTGTCCACCTTGAACTGCCATTGCTCCCCTTCCTATGCCCCCTTGGACAATGCACCTGTGATACCAAGAGACTGGACTCTACCATAGACTTTCCACCGCCATCACCCCAGCCCCTTGCACATACCCCTATACTTATTAGCACCTAAATAAACACCCTTGAAACAAATAACAATCTGGAGTTGGTCTAATGATTCACAAATGTATTAGTACAACATTATCAAAGCATTGCAACGTATATATACAGTGAAATATACTACAGGATGACCTTTGGCAGGGAGCAGTACATATAGCAGGAGCCAGAGGGGACACAGTGATCTGAAAATAGAGAATCCAGAGGGAACAGTCACTGGCCATAGGCATAGGGTAAGAGGCTGCCTTGTACAATGTCCAACAGATTACTGTTACAGTTACAGTCTCTTACCTGTGTGTCAGTGGAAGTGCTGCTATATTATGTTTGTTCTGTTGTCCACATCTTCTTCCTCTGCCTCCTCTTCTTCACTGTCCACAGGCTACACCGCTGCCACTAGACCATCTCCAGGCACATACTCCTGCAGAAAAGGCACCTGATGTCTCAAGGCCAGGTTGTGCAACATACAACATGCCACGATGATCTGGCACTCCTTCTTGGGTGAGTAGTACAGGGATCCACCTGTAAGATGGAAGCACCGGAACCTGGCCTTCAGGAGGCCGAAGGTCCTTTCTATAATCCTCCTTGTACACCCATGTGCTCATTGTAACCTTCCTCTGCCTCCCTTGCACTGGGATTCCTCACTGGGGTCAGTAGCCATGAAAGGTTGGGGTAACCAGAGTCACCTGTAAATATAGGGTGACAACTGTTAGACACACACTAACCCGTAGGGGCAATCCCATACCCAGACATCAACATATACTCGGATGGGGACCTTTGGCTCACCTATTAGCCGCACCCGGTGCCTTTGGAGTTGGCCCATCACATATGGAATGATGCTATTCCTCAATATAAAGGCGTCATGCACAGAGCCAGGATATTTGGCATTCACATGGGAGATGTACTGGTCTGCCAAACACACCATCTGCACATTCATCGAGTGATAGCTTTTTCTATTCCTGTAAACCTGTTCATTTCTCCAGGGGCAACACATGCTACATGTGTACCATCAATGGCACCAATTATGTTGGGGATATGTCCCAGGGCATATAAGTCAGCCTCACTGCGGCCAAATCCTCCACCTGAGGGAACACGAAGTAGCTGCGCATGTATTTCAGCTGGACAGACAACACTCTGGTCAACACGTTGGAGAACATCGCCTAAGACATCCCTGATGCCATGGCCACTGTTGTTTGGAAGGAACCACTTGCCAGGAAATGGAGCACTGACAGGACCTGCACTAGAGGGGGAATACCTGTGGGCTGGTGGATATCTGACATCAGGTCTGGCTCCAATTGGGCACCTAGTTCTTGGTATGTGGCACAATCAAGTCTGTATGTGATGACAATGTGTCTGTCCTCCATTGTCGCAAGGTCCACCAGGGGTCAGTATACCAGGGGATGCCGCCATCTCATATGCTGCATCAGCGGTTGAAGCCTATGGAAGAGAATGGTGAGCAGAGGGTCTTACTTCCACATCTATAGCACTACATTTGATTTTTTTTACTTTACAGAAGCAGTATGTGAACTCGAGAGTCAGTTGATGTGCCAATGTCTGCTGTGATGCAGTTAGGTGCCATGCCCCGTGCCCCCCTGAAATGGCATCTGCCTGACCTGTGAGGAGGGACAGGTGCAAATGAGGCAATTGCGCTGGTGTTGTGCACCTTCGCGGTAGGCGGTCGATGACCGCCGCGCAACTTCACATTGGTTAACATTGGGCCCTGTGGGTTCCAGGAGCCAATGGCAATGTACGCTGGGGGTGACTGTACGCACTGCTGCAGACGTCACCGCCATTTTCTATCTATTCACTCACTTGCTACCTGACCTTTAACAGGAGAGGACCTACACTGCAAGTGCTGTTGTGACCTGTGTCTGGAAGCGACAATGGCTCATGTGTCTGGCGAAAGGGCCCCTGCCTTCACTGCGGAGGAGTTGGAGGATGGGGTCCTACCCCAGTACACATTGCTCTACGGTCCTCCAGACAAACAGGTGAGTACACTGTGAGCATGATGCGTGGGCCATGAATGTTTGGAGTTCTGTGGATGTATGGCACATGTTGGAGGGTGCTGAGGCATCCTGGCCAGAGTGGAACATGTTAGGTTGTCAGTGTATGTGCGTCAGGGCATGGGTGGGAACTGGTGGGCAATGAGTATGATGGTCTGGACGAGTGAGTAATATCCTTTTCTGCTGTCTTTTACCTCCAGGTCAGCACCCACCAGAAGAAGGGTATTTTGCGTGCCATTGCCAAGGAGGTGCAGACCCTGGGGGTCTTTCACAGGCAGAGCACCCACTGCCGCAAGAGATGGGAGGACCTGCGCCGCTGGTCAGAGAAGACGGCGGAGGCCGAGATGGGGCTGGCCTCCCGACGTGGAAGGGGTGCCCGTCGCACCATGACCCCCCTGATGTTCTGCATCCTGGCGGTGGCCTATCCAGAGTTGGATGGGCACCTGAGGGCATCACACCAGCCACAAGGGTGTGTGTACAGATTCTGAAAGCTGACTTTGCGCGTGTTATGAGTTAGCTGGGTGGAGGATGTGGGCTGTGGGTTCCCCTAGACCAGGGTGGTCATGGCAGGGTAGGTCCCTTGTTGGGCAGGCTCCCAAGCAATCCTATCCAATGGTGTAAGTGGCCATCTACCACTGGGCAGGGTCCTGTGGTTGTCTGGTGTGCAGCTGCTGGCGTTAGGCATTGTACCCCATGGGCTGGTGACTGCCTCAGTAAATGGTTGGGTATGGCCTAGTGCATAGGGCTGATCCCTGTGTGTAGTGTGGGCCAACGGTGGTGTTGTTGCTGGCATTGACATGGTGTATCCTCTGTCTCTTCCCTTCTCTCTTTGTTTTTTCGCCCTGTCCTTGTGTGCATTAGCATCATCTGGTGGAGTAGCAGAGCATCGGTGACAGAGGGAGCCGCATCCCTCATGGGCCTTGGGGGCCGAATCCACCGAGGGTGAAGGCACTAGTAGGATGGAGGGCAAGGGGAGGACCACGACGGGGACAGGAAGGGAGACCACAAACAGCGCCGACTCCTCCGATGGAAGCTCCCTGGCGGTGGCGGACACCTCTGCACCCACCCCAACAACAGGTACAGCTGCCACTCCCCTACCAGCACTGCCCTCCCAACAGCCCCTCAGTGTGTTTACAGTGCCCGCTCACCCAGGAGGGTGGGCATCTTCTTTGCCGCAGGCACCTCAGGCCCTGCCCCAGTCAGCCCTGCTGCCCTCAGTGAGGAGGCTATTGACCTCCTGAGTTCCCTCACTGTTGGGCAGTCAACCATTCTGAATGTCATCCAGGGTGTTGGGAGGCATTTGCAACAAACAAATGAATACCTGGAGGGCATTCACTCTGGCGTGGCTGCCTAACAGAGAGCATTTTAGGCTCTGGCCTTAGCACTGATAGCAACCCTTGTCCCTGTGCCTAGCCTCACCCCTCCAACTTCCTCTACCCAGACCCAGTCCCCTCAACCTCAGCCTATCCCAAGCACACCATCAGAACAGCATTCACCCAAATCAACACACAAAAGTGGCTCAGACAAACACAAGCACCACACTTCATCTCACAGGCACTCACACAAGCACCATGCCCATGCAAAAACACCAACATCCACTGCCTCCACTGTGTCACCCTCCTCCTCGTCTTCCACCTCCCTCCCAGTAGCGTCTCCACTCACACCTCCATGCACTACATCCTCATCCACTACCTCCATCACCAGCACGCCCATCACAAAACACCCCTTACGAGCAGTCACCACCCCCACAACCATGCACACGTCCCCTGTGTCCTCTCCCAGTGTGTCTGTGACCCCTCCTCCCAACGTACACAAACACAAGCACCCACCCACCCAACAGCCATCCACCTCACAGCAGCATACAGCCCATGCACCTTCATCCAAACTCAGTAGACAGACACCTCCTACAACCACTCCCTCTTCCTCCACTCCCAAACCTTCTCCATCTTCCCGTCCCAGTGTTGTAGTGCCTGAAGGTGGGCATTGACTCTTTTGAATCCCTTTCATCACAGCACAGAGTAAAGATCTCCGGCAAAGAGCCCCCTTCCAGGTGTGCCCGTCAGACATTGCAGCGCCGGTCTGACGAGGAGCTTGCCCGATGATGAAGCATGACACCCTACTGGGTGTGTGAGGGCATTTGCTTCTAACTTGAGGGTTACCCTGTGCTATTTCGCTTTCTCTTGGAACAGTGTACTTATATTTTCAAATAGTTGATTAAGGGAGGCTGTACATTGGCCCATTAATCTCCCGGTCCCTCATTTATTGACTCTACAACATTTTAGCAGAGGGAACTAAATTAAATGCAGACTGAAGGTCCACAAAGGCAACAAAAATTTCCCTTCCTCCAAGACAACAGACCTCCACTATATTGAATGGAAGCATAAGATTTGGT
Source organism: Pleurodeles waltl (assembly GCF_031143425.1). Taxonomy (NCBI): domain Eukaryota; kingdom Metazoa; phylum Chordata; class Amphibia; order Caudata; family Salamandridae; genus Pleurodeles; species Pleurodeles waltl. The sequence goes on along the minus strand of NC_090448.1, from coordinate 89,872,177 downwards.
CCACTGTAGTTGTCTTCTGCCTAAGCCCTGCCTGAAAATGAGATAAAATATTCCTATCCAAAATCCAGTCCCAAAGTCTGGAGAGGATTTGATGACACAATATTTTCTGTATATTATCTATCAAATTAATCAGTCTGTAGTTGCTAGGGACAGACCTATCTCCTTTTTTGTAAATAGGAGTTATTATTGCACCTTTCCAGGAGCTAGGGATATCATCTCCTGCCAACATGGCAGTAGACACCAGGGGGCTTATTTACAAGGCTTTAGTGACACTGAAGCGTCACTGTCAGCGATGCTCCGGTGGCACTGTGCCCATTTCCATATTTACAAGGCGGTGCTAAGCCACCTTGCATGGCTTATTGCCACCTTGTAAATATGGCTTGACACAGTTTTCTGCAGCAGAGGGGTGTGCGATGGGTGTTGATATGGGCTTTTCCACACAACACTCATTTCTTTTGACACTGCCCTAGATTTATGAGAAATCATAAATCTGAGACAGCGGCAAAAACTAACACCACCCCAGGGGTGGCGTAAGAGTGGCACAACAAGGAGAAATACTCTTATTAGGCAGCAAACACAGAAGTAACAAATTGCCATTATTGATTGTTTATGTGCAGGAAGGGATACCTTCCTTCACATAGCGCTAGACAGCTAATTTAGCGCCAGCGCTAGGGGAAACACAGGGGTGCGCCATATTTTCGTAAATACAGTGCATCCCTGCGTTTCGGAGTGACGCAGTGCAGCATTGCCAATTTTGGCACCCCACTGCACCAATTTCTTGTAAATGAGGCCCCACGTTTATATACAGACCACATATCTGCAAATCAGATCTATAGAGATCTATGGGAATTTTGTCTAACCTGGCGGCTTTCCCTGGTTTCTGTGCCAATATGGCCACCTCAGTTTCCTTGAGAGTAAAAGCATTGATTAATCCTTCATCCTTCACTTCATTTGGAGACATAATTAAATAATGATCTATAGCTGTAGGAAGCTGGCTCTGTATATACTATCTGAAAGTGAGAGATTGTGTGCACAGAGTCCAAGGGTTCCCCTTAGAGGTTGATAGTGACAAAATTAGATAATACTAAATCTTGTGGTAGAGTGGTCGAGCAGTAGGCTTATCAAAGGGTTGTGTTAAGTATTTGTTGTACACACACAGGCAATAAATGAGAAGACACACTCAAAGACTTCACACAGGTATGTATAGAACTTTAATTTAAAACAGTAGTACACACATTTTTGGATAAAATGGCAATAAGCTAATTCAAAAGTGGACACAGTGCAAAAATCAATAGTTCCTGGGGGAGGTACGTTTTGGTTAGTTTCTCAGGTAAGTAAAGCACTTACAAGTTCAGTCTCCTGGGCATAGCCAGCCCACCGTTGGGGGTTCAAGGCAACCCCAAAGCCACCACTTCAGCAACACAAGGCCGGTCAGGTGCAGAGTTCAAAGTAGGGCCCAAAGAACATTATTATGGAGAACAGGGGTGTCCGGTTCCAGTCTGCTAGCAGGTAAGTACCTGTGTCCTCGGGAAGCAGACCAGGTGGGGTTTTGTAGAGCACTGGGGGGGACACACACAAGTGCACAAAACACACCCTCTGTGGCACAGGGGTGGGCGGGTGCAGTGTGCAAAGTAGGTGTCGGGTTTGCCGTAGAAACCAATGGAGGCACCCGGGGGTCACTCTGGCGAAGCAGGCAGAGCACAGGGGAGCTTCTCGGGCCAGCCACAGACTGGGCTAGGATGGGGCCGACTGCTGGTCACTCCTGCACTGGTAGCTGGTTCCTCTCTGTCCTGGGGGCTGCAGGTGCAGTGCTTGGTCCAGGCATCGGGTTCCTTTGTTACCACGCAGTCGCGGTCAGGGGGAGCCTCTAGATCCTCTGTTCAGGCATCGCTGTGGGGGCACAGGGACGTCGACTCAGGGTGTCCACGTCATTGGAGTCACCTGGGAGTCTTCTCTACGGTGTTGGTTTCTCCAAACTCGAGCCGGGGGTGTTGGGTGCAGAGTTTGAAGACTCACGCTCCTGGTGGGAAGATGGAGTCTCTTTAAAGTTTGTTTCTTTGTTGTTGTTTCTGGACAGAGCTGCTGTACTCTGGAGGTTCTTGGTCCTTTAGGTGCAGGTCAGTCCTACGAGTCCTCAGAGGTCGCTGGTCCCGCTGGATGCGTCGCTGTGCAGGTTCTTTGAGTCTGGAGACAGGCCGGTAAGGCTGGGACCAAGTCAGTTGTTGTCTCGTCGTCTCTGCTGGACTTTCAGGTCAGCAGTCCTTCTTCTTTCTTCAGGTTGCAGGAATCTGATTTCCTGGGTTCAGGGTTGCCCCTAAATACTCAATTTAGGGGTGTGTTTAGGTCTGGGGGCAGTAGCCACTGGCTACTGTCCTGGAGGGTGGCCACACCCTCTTTTTTCCTTCTCCCTGAGGGGAGGGGGGCACATCCCTGTTCCTATTGGGGGAATCCTCCAAAAGCAAGATGGAGGATTTCTTAAGGCAGGGGTCACCTCAGCTCAGGACACCTTAGGGGCTGTCCTGACTGGTGGTTGACTCCTCCTTGTTTTTGTCATTATTTCCTCCAGATGTGCCACCAAAAGTGGAGGCTGTGTCCAGAGGGGTGGGCATCTCCACTAGCTGGAATGCCCTGGGGCACTGTAACAACAGGCATGAGCCTTTGAGGCTCACCACCAGGTGTTACAGTTACTGCAGGGGGGGGAGAGAAGCAGTGCAGGCTTTGTTCCTGGCCACAGAGTGACAAAAGGCTGGTTGTGGTAGGCTGGCAGGAACTTTGCTCATGCAACTATGCTCTCACCTGTGGTATAGTGCACCCTGCCTTAGGGCTGTAAGGCCTGCTAGAGGGGTGACTTACCTATGCCACAGCCAGTGGGTTGTGGGCGTGGCACCCTGAGGAGAGTGCCATGTCGACTTAGTCATTTTCTCTTTACCAGCACACACAAGCTGTGAGGCAGTGTGCATGTGCTGAGTGAGGGGTCCCCAGGGTGGCATAATACAGGTTGCAGCCCTTAGAAACCTTCCCTGGCCACAGGGCCCTTGGTACCAGGGGTACCAGTTACAAGGGACTTATCTGTGTGCCAGGGCTGTGCCAATTGTGGGAACAAAGGTACAGTTTAGGGAAAGAACACTGGTGCTGGGGCAAGGTTAGCAGGATCCCAGCACACTTTCAATCATAACTAGCATCAACAAAAGGCAAAACGTTAGGGGGTAACCATGCCAAGGAAAGTATTTCCCTACAATATCAAATTGCTGGGGCTTTACTTTATAAAAGCCACTAAAATGAGAAACACACTCTCCTGAGGAAATATGACAATCTGGTCTAGGTTTGTTGCTGCGCTATTTTTGTGACACTAGGTGCCAAAAGTGTTTACTATCTTTATCTCTCGAAGCTGCTAATAGATTAGAACAGGTGAAGAAAATAACGGCACATCTCGGGATCATAGTGCAAGCCATTTATTCCTTAGTACTATATCACGAAAGTTGGTAACCTGATCCAATGAAATACACTAGGCAAATGGTTTAAAAGCCAAAGCAATTTTCATAGTTGAGAGAAAACAGCCGACACGTGTTTCGTCATCCTTGACTTTTTCAAGGCTGTAAACATATACAAATGAAATGTGTAAATCACAGGAATTGTCAATGGATTGCTGGCAAAGTAGATTATAGTGTAATCCGTGAATGATATCAAAACCGTTTTTTAGTGAATGGAAAAGAGAGACCATGTATCATAGATAAATGGTGTATTAGTAGAACTACCATAAAAGGAGAAAGCCTCCTTCTACTCCCCGTGTAAACAGAAAACACAGCTAAATGATAGACATATAGGGGCATATTTATACTCCGTTTGCGCCGGAATTGCGTCGTTTTTTTAACGCAATTCCGACGCAAAACTAACTCCATATTTATACTTTGGCGTTAGATGCGTCTAGCGCCAAAGTCCATGGAGTTAGCGTCATTTTTTAGCGTGGACACCTACTTTGCGTTAATTATATGCAAGGTAGGCGTTCCCGTCTAAAAAATCGACTCCGAGGCATGTGCGTCGGATTTATACTCCCGGGCAAAATTCACGCCCGGGAGTGGGCGGGTCAAAAAAAATGACGTACGGCCGCTTTTGCGCCGTTTTTTAGCGCCTGCAAAAGGCAGGCGTTAAGGGACCTGTGGGCTCTGAAGGAGCCCAGAGGTGCCCTCCCATGCCCCCAGGGACACCCCCTGTCACCCTTGCCCACCCCAGGAGGACACCCAAGGCTGGAGGGATCCATCCCAGGGACATTAAGGTAAGTTCAGGTAAGTTAAAAAAAAAAAAAAAAAATGTGGCATAGGGGGGCCTGATTTGTGCCCCCCTACATGCCACTATGCCCAATGACCATGCCCAGGGGACAGAAGTCCCCTGGGCATGGTCACTGGGCAAGGGGGCTTGACTCCTGTCTTTGCTAAGACAGGAGTCATTTCTATGGGGGTTGGGAGTGAAAAAAAAATGGCGCAAATCGGGTTGAGGCGAAAAAATTGCCTCAACCTGACTTGCCCCATTTCTTGACGCCCAAGCCCCATATCCCCCTACGCCGGCGCTGCCTGGTGTACGTCGTTTTTTTTAACGCACACCAGACGGCGCCGGCGGCTAACGCCGGCTAACGTCATTCAATAAATACGGCGCCCGCATGGCGCTTCAGAATGGCGTTAGCCGGCGCTAATTTTTTTTACGCAAAACTGCGTTAGCGCAGTTTTGCGTCAAAAAGTATAAATATGGGCCATAATGTCAGCAGGATAGAACGGCGAATATCAAAGAAAAGTGCAACAGGGGAAATCCCAAGAGAGGAAGCCATAAGTGTAACATACAACTTACAAAGAGATATTGTGTTTGGTGCTCTCAGGATAATGAATATCACCCACATCTTGTGTGGAGAACAACTCATATGTGTCAAGAAAAAAAAAAAAAAACATGCAAATGAGGAGAAAAGAGAGAACAATGAACATACCTTTAATAATATAGGGGTATTATATGTATCAAAATACTCCAATTTTCAAGGATATGGGACAAGTGTACAAAGTATGGTATGGCTCGTATGGGAGTCCAGAGACCATGATAAGTCTGCAAAGATAGAGGAGAAAAATGAGCCAGCCGTCAAAAAGCGAGCCAGCAGAGAAACAATGAACAGGGAAGCAGAAAAGAGGACCAAATTGCAGTAAAAATAATGGCAGCTAATTCATGAAATAAAAAAAAAGGGGGGAGATTCATTCGGCACTAGAGTATGTTATCTAAAGGGCAGTACCCTAGTTCTTTACTTACATATATCTACTAACGTTATGCGTGCAAATCGACTTCCTACCATAATGATAGTAGGGCTAATGAGGGATACTCCAAAAGGGAAAAAAGAGAAAAGAAAATGGAGGCCAAAACAAATCAACAATAGAGAAAACACTGTCTCTGTACCTCGTGTGCGCTGCACGAGGATGCTACGTATTAATCAAAATTTGTTGGCATGCTAAAATGTTGCCATGCAACTGTTGTCATCAATCTAATCGATAAATGTCAAATGAAGGGAATCTTGGACAATGGTGTTGCATCTCCCAAAAGAAAAAATATGAGGAAAACACGCGCTCGGCCAGTAATAAGGCAAATGTCATTAAGAAGAATGGTGTTTGAAAAAGACGGCGACTGCTATTGTAAAATAAGTGTTTCGCCGTCGAACAAAGTTGGTAAACAAGAAATGGGCAAAAGCCCTGTTACCTGCTGTCGGTCTCCCGTCTTTCATGTCAGCAAGTAGCGTCGCATCTGAAGCGAACGCCAGCCCGTAGCTAGAATTTAAATCCGCAAGGAGACCGGGAATAGAAATAGAGAGTGGACTATGAGACCTAGGGAGGTGGAGTCCGCCATATTGGAAGGGAACACAGAACTAACGCGAAGAGAGCAAGTAAATAATAAATGTGAAAAAGTCCAAGTGTATATATAGCGACATGCATATGTGTGATTAAGTGACGAAAAAAGAGAAAGAAGAAAGCATGAGCCTCAAAAAATAATCATATGAATATGAACAATGCAATTTTGTTATCAGACTATTATTAAAGAGCAGGAATAATAGCATTTAGACATATGGACATTTGAACAGGGTTCCAAAGAAAATGCAGACTGGAACAAATAACCATATAATTGTTGGAACACCACATGGGTATAATCTCATCAAACGGGGCAAAATAGAGCTACAAGATATAATAACCCTAATGTACTAATATGACATATTACAGATCAGCAACTTTATAGAAAGATCACAAATAATGCAAGTAAGATCACCATACAAAATTAAAAATTCCCAAATATGTATGTATTGAACAAGATTAGTAATCTACAAGAATACATGTAGGTCTTTGTCAGAATTGAGCCCTTCCTCCACTGTACACAATTTCACAATCCATCTGCTCTCAAGTTGCCTCAAAAGGAGAGTTTTGTTGCCCCCCCTCGGACACTTGCCCAGAGTGGCAATGCATGGGTCTGTATGTTCAGTTTCTCATGTAGAGGGTGTGCCGAGTTATAATGAACTGCAAACGGGTAATCACTGTTGTTATTTTTGATCGCCCGGATATGTCCTTGCAGTCTTTCTTTGAACGGTCTGATTGTGCTGCCGACATAATTTTTTTTACATATGCATATGATACAGTAAACTGTGAACTTTGTGTTGCAATTCATGAATTGTTTAATCGTATGTGTGATTTTTGTGTTATAGCAAAAGACTAAGGCGTATTCGCACACATTACAATGACCGCATTTATAAAAGCCTGATGGTGGTGCGGGTACCCAACTATCCTTGGTGACCATCGGTAGATAACTGTGGCATAGTTGATCCCTCAAAGTACGGCCCCTGCGATGGATCATGTCTGGTCTATTTCTAAGACCTTGTTTCAGGGTTTTGTCAGATAGTAAGATGTGCTAGTTGTTGTTAAGAATCTTAAAAACTTCTGCACTTGCACAAGTGTATGTAGTTATGAAGGCTGGGGTCCTCTTTTTATCAACCTGTTTGTGTGGTTTCTTCTGAAACAGAGATGCTCTATCGCTCTTGAGAATCCTTTCACATGTATTCCTTAACAGTTTCTTAGAATAACCTCCATTAAGAAAACGGTGCTCTAGTGATTCCAGCTGTTTAGAGAATTCCAGGTCTTTCTGGCAATTGCGTCTGATCCTCACGGCTTCCCCATACGGGATAGCTTGAATTTGAGAATGTGGATGTGCACTGCTGGCATGTAAAATAGAATTTGATGCTGTCGTTTTTCTGAATAGCTTTGAGCAGATATGGTTACCGTCAGTGTACAGTGTTAAGTCTAAAAAGTCAACGCTCACTGAACTGGCACAACTAGTGAAATTAATGTTGTATTGATTGACATTTAGGTACTTGATGAGCAACTCTAGAGAGATGTGATCGCCTGACCAAAAAAGAAGTACATCGTCGATGTACCGACCCCAGTAAAGGATGTGCTGTGTGAGTTCTGGTGGGCCCTTTGTCCACAGGTGATGATGTTCGTAGTACCCCATATATAGCTTGGCAAAGGACGGCGAAAATTTCGCCCCCATTGCGACCCCCTGTTTTTGTCTGTACCATGTCCCCTCGTGTAGGAAGACATTGTTGTCCATGACTAAATTAATCAAATCCATCAGCATGTTGGAATGTGTCAGAAATGTTGCTTCTCTTTTGTCCAAAAAATGCTGGATGGCGGCCATACCTTCCTTTTTGGGTATGCATGTGTACAGAGAGGTGACATCCAATGTGGCTAAGATGTTACCCTCCGTCCATTCGTAGTCCGCAATGAGGCTGAGGAGATGTGTGGTGTCTTTGATATATGACGGTAGGTTGCATACAAATGGTTGTAGATAAAGATCAATGAATTCTGAGAGTTTTTCAGTGGGTGAATTGATGCCAGATATTATAGGTCTGCCAGGGGGAAAGGGTGCTGTTTTGTGGACTTTAGGGAGAATGTAGATGCATGGAAAAATGGGCGTAGGATTGAAAAGATACTTATATTCAGAATCTTTTAGGAGACCTCTGTCCCTCCAGAAACTCAATTTGGTCTCTATGTCACTAGTGATTTTGCCTATAGGGTTGTTATAGAGCTTACAATAGGCTTTTTGATCTTGGAGTTGTCTATTTATTTCTACGACGTAATCCTTACTGTTCATTATGACAATGTTTCCGCCTTTGTCTGCTTCTTTGATTACCACATCTATGATGTCATCAAAGGAGCGTAGAGCCTTCTGTTCCTGTGGACTCAAATTGCGTGCCCAAGTTTTGCGCCCAAGTATGTATTGATTTTCCAATTTATAGAGATCTCTGGTGACTAATTTGTAGAAAACCTCTATTGAGTTGTCTGATGTGAGGATGGGTGTGAATCTGGATCGAGGTTTAAGTCCACTGGTACACGTGGCAGAGCTAGTAATGCCCAAGTCTACTAAGATGTTATCACAAGTGGTTTCATTACTACTGTCATCTTCACCTGCTATGGAGAGTAAGGTCTGTATGTCTCTTATATCACCAATCGAGAAATCACATGTGTCAATGTCATTACTATGATTAGGTTTAGATTGCTGTTTGAGATTAAAGAATTTTAACAATTTGCATTTCCGTACAAATTTAAAGAGATCAATATGCATCTCTGTAAAATCCGGAAATGACATTGGTACAAATCCTAAACCCTTCTTTAGGACACTCAATTGCTGATCATCTAGCACTTTGTCCGATAGATTCATGACACATAGATCATCACTATGGGTCGTGCACGTTTCTAGTTTTTCATATTGCGCATGGCTGATCTTGTGGTCACTCCAGTCTTGTTGTTTGCCGATTCTACCCCTTTTTCTCTTCCCCCTTCTGGTTCTCTTAGATGTGTTGCTTGTGCCTGTCTTTTGTATTTTTGGCCTTGGCGGAATCTTTCCATTTCTAATAAAAAAGTAGATTTGTTGTGAGTAATGTTTCTTTGTTCTTGCATGGAGCTAGTAGCCTCCTCACTTGTGATGCTGGAGCAACTCGACAGATCAGTGTCCCTGGTTGCGATGCTGGAGACAGTTTGGGCTGCTGATACTAACGCCCTTTCAACTCTGTTGTCACTATTCATGCTGTCGAACTTACGGGCAAAGGTGAAGACTCTACCTGTAGCATAGTCATTGGCTTCACGCCTTAGTTTACGCATTTTCTTTTCTTTAATGTATTCTTGATGTTGCTGGAGTACATTTTGTAGGATATCATAGTTTTTGCCAATTGCTTCTTTAAGATTTGTATCCTGAATTTCCTTCTCTAGTGTCTCAATGTCTAAGAGTAGTTGTTCCCTCTTTTCCTTAGCGTCTCTGATGAGTATATCCATGATACCGAAAGATGAACTAATTAGTAGCTGTTCCCATTCTTGCAATAGTGTAGGGTTGAGATCCCCAAAAGAAGGAAAGAGTACAACACGAAGTCCCCTTGGTATTTGTTTGATTTGTATGTATCTTTCTAAGATGGTGAGATCCCACCATCTCGAAAGCTCCTGTTTTTTTAGACGTTCTAGACTTATGAATTTCATTTTCAAGCCCTCTTTCTTGTGGCTGACATTCCTATATAAAGTGACCGTATTCTTATCAGTATGAAAGAGTTCTTCTAACAAGGCCTCTCTGTTATCATTAAAAGTTGCCATTGTTAAGATATCGAAAGCCAAAAAAAAAAAAGGAGAAAACCAATTTTTGTACATAGAATGGAAATGAGAACAATGTTAACAATTATTGGAAAACATCAATTAAAGCTTGGAGTGCGTCTCCGTACACAAAGTATATCAACAACAAAGACATCGACAATTGTGGCTGTGTATGAGTGGTGCGCACTTCCAGGATGTTTGCTACGTTCAATAATCAAAGTTCATGATAGAAAAGTCTTTTCTTAGACAAGAAGAAGAGAGATCCAGTGGTCAGACACCCAGCCACAGGGTGTGAGGGTTGTTTCCTACAAGAGGTCACAGTCCATATACAAAATTAAGAAAACCACGGCACATTGCGGGATCATAGTGCAAGCCATTTATTCCTTAGTACTATATCACGAAAGTTGGTAACCTGATCCAATGAAATACACTAGGCAAATGGTTTAAAAGCCAAAGCAATTTTCATAGTTGAGAGAAAACAGCCGACACGTGTTTCGTCATCCTTGACTTTTTCAAGGCTGTAAACATATACAAATGAAATGTGTAAATCACAGGAATTGTCAATGGATTGCTGGCAAAGTAGATTATAGTGTAATCCGTGAATGACATCAAAACCTTTTTTTAGTGAATGGAAAAGAGGGACCATGTACCATAGATAAATGGTGTATTAGTAGAACTACCATAGAAGGAGAAAGCCTCTTTCTACTCCCCGTGTAAACAGAAAACACAGCTAAATGATAGACATATAGGGGGTGATTCCAACTCCACGCGGAAACCGCCATTTGGCCGCCACGCTGCCAAAATTCCGCGGCCCCCATTCTGACATTCCCGCTGGGCCGGAGGGCGCTAACTAAGTTAGCGCCCGCCAGCCCAGCGGGAATGAGGCCGCAACACAGGAGCCGGCTCCGAATGGAGCCGGCGGTGTTGCGGCGGTGCGACCGGTGCAGTTGCACCCATCGCGCTTTTCACTGTCTGCCATGCAGACTGTGAAAAGCAGGCCGGGGCCCTGTTAGGGGGCCCCTGCACTGCCCATGCTGGGTCTCCAGCCCGGTGGTCATCAAAATACCGCCGGCGGTATCATGACCCGGCTGACCGTCATGGATTTCATGGGGTTTGGAACTGCCATGAAATCCAGGGAGGTGAGCACTATCAGTGCCAGGGAATTCCTTCCCTGGCGCTGATAGGGGTCTCCACCACCCCCCACCCCCATCCCGAGTCCTTCCCCTACACCCCCACCACCCCTGCCACCCCCAAAGGTGGCAGGACCCCCCTCCCCACACCTACCCCCAACATTACATTACACATTCACACCCAACACGCACGCAGGCACCACCAACACACATACCCGCACACACACCAACATACGTGCCAACAGCCACACACACAGTCATACGCACACACCCACATTCCGACATACACGCACACATCCATACAGACATACATACAGACAGACACGCACTCATTTCCAAACACACAACACCCCCACATGCATACACGCACTCACACACCCCCTCTACATACACACATGCACACCCCCATGCACGCACACAACACACAACACCCCCTCTCCCCCCTCCCCTAACGGACGATCAACTTACCTGGTCCGTTGATCCTCCGGGAGGGCACAGGATCCATGGGGCCTGCTCCGCCGCCACCACACAGTCAACAGAACACGCCACGCCGAATCACAGAACGTGATTCGGTGGGCGGTGTTCTGTTGACGTGGCGGTGGAGCAACCTCCACTTCCCCGCCGCCCGCCAGTATTGCTGCTGGCGGCTCTCCGTCCGAAAAGGACGGAGGGCTGCCAGCAGTCATAATACGCTGAGCGGAAAACCGCCACCACTGGCGGTCTTCAGCACGGCGGTCCCTTGGCGGTCTTGTCAAAAGACCGCCGAGGTCGAAATGACCCCCTAAGTGATGTGTCTACAATCACAGTATGCTAAGCGGATGCTGAGACTCAAACTGGGTTCACCAGTGACATTCATTAACTCTGTCTACAACACTACTTTCCCTGACCCTCCCTGTTAGTGTTTGTTAGAGACCCAATAAAAAGGTGTTTTTCACATCCTGTGAAAATCCACATTGTGTTAAAATTGTAAGAAAGACCAACACAGGTGCACCGTCCATCGGTCAGGGGTGCCAATAATCAATGATATGTGTTTGTGTTTCACAATGTCGGTTTTCACAGCCACAGTTCCTTACAAACAGGCAAGGGTTGGGCTTATATTGTGTTGGATCCGAGGGTCCACATGGACCCTGAGTTGTGCCAGAGCCGGGCGTGTGGCAAATGCTTTTAATAGATCACCCACCTCTAATAAATACTTACAAATATTGTTTCTCATATACCACATCCTTCTAGCTGTGGTACCATACCAAGTGGAACACACATAGATAGCATTCAATGTCAATCCTGGTGTGTCACATCAGGATAGACCACTCTCCAACTGATTTATTTTAAGAACAATTAATAAGGGAATCTCGTCATATTTTGTGGCTGCTATGTCTATGATGGTTTTAGTAGTCTGTGGACTAACTGCTTCATCTGAACAGTGGGATGCACTTGTTGCGCAGGGTCAGGATCTATCCTCTCAGTCGACTGTAACACAAACTATTGAAGTCGCAAAGAGATGGTCACTAATAATTTAATAAAAGTCTTAAATCTGGGACTTGCAAATTTTGGGTCATATTTAACGAAGAGTTGTGTTGCTTTTGCACCACCCAATGCAACGCAAGAGGGATGGACCTCTTAAATCAAATTTATCAAGTCAGGCAAGGCCACCTTGTGTGGCCTTGCCTGGCTTGATAAATCTAGAGTAACACAATGAAGGACAAATTTCTGCATTCTGTTACTCTGCCCTGGGAAGGCATTCCATGGTCATAGCATGTGTGTTTGCATACATCCACCCATGTATTTTGGCACATTCCCAGATTTACTATCACTGGTAGACCAGGGAATATGTCAAACTCCTATGCCTCACCAGGTGAGGAGTAACAAGGAGAAATATCCTTATTTATTCTTGTTACTTCCCCTTTCTACATGAAAATGCCTGTCAGGATTGTTTTGGTGTAGGAAGGTTCACTTTCCACCACACAAAAACAAGCTTGTCTGCAACGCAAGCAAACTTGCACCATGGTGCAAGGTTGCCTGTGTTGGCTTTAGGCAGCACATTGTGCGCCAGTGCAGGAAAAAGATAGGGGTGTGCTGTACAATACGTAACGTAATACGTAATGTGTAATACGGCCTGGCGGTGCTCTGCTGGCGGACACTTCTGCTGGCAGCAGCGCCCCGTCTCCTGCTGGAGGACCCCCTAAACACAGGTAAGTGGGTGCTCTGACAGGGGAGGGGAGTGGGGGGTGTTGTGTGTGTGGGTGTGTGTGTTTGTGCATGTGTGTATGCGGGTGTGAGTTGCATGTTGTATGTGTGTGCATGTATGCATGTGTGAGTGCATGTATGTTGTGTTGTGTGAATGCATGTGTGCTTGTATGTATGTAAGTGTGTGTGGATGTGTGTGTGAATGGATGTATGCATGCATGGATGAATGTGGGAATGAGTGTGTGTACGCGTGTGTTCATGTGTGCATAAAGGTGCGTGTATGAAGGGGGTCTGGAGAGGAGCGGTGTGGGGGAAGAATCTGTGGAGGGGGAGGAGGGTGGTAAAGACCCCTATCAGTGACAGGGAAAGGATTCCCTGTCACTGGTAGTGCCTACCACCATGGTTTTCGTGGCGGTAAGGTTGCCACGAAAACCCTAGCAGTAGGTGGGGTTATAATCCCGCAGGCGGGCAAGTAACAGCTGTCGGCCCGGAGAGTGAAGTTACCTAAAGCGGCCCTGTAGCAGCCTCTTCTGAATGTTTAGCCTTTTACAACCGGGGCCAAGCCACTCCCTGAGTAGGTCTGAAGAGGCCTGGGTACTGAAACAATACATCAATTTGTTGGGAGGAGATCTGTTTTGTGTAGAAGCCAGGAGAGGAAGTGGGCTGGGGAGATAATCTGGACTTCAAAGGCAGAAGAGCAGAGGTCACAGGGCCCATGCCAGCTCCCTATTCCTTGATCCCCAGGTAGATGGGACCTCCCCTAATTAGATTAGGGGAGGGGCTGGAGGAAAAGTGTATTCAGATGTTAGCCACACCACTGGGTTGGATTACACAGACACACATTCCAAGGATCCTAGGAGAGCATTGCTCCATTTTGAGTTTTGTAGGAACGGTGCATTATGGGTAAAAAAAATACCACACTTTGCAGGAAGTGGTCATAGAAAAGGGAGGTAGCTTTACCACCATTGGTGGGGTGTACTCTCCTTCTGCCAGCCCAGAATGAAGGATAAATATGAAAGAGCTGCAGGAGTCCCTCAGATCACTGCCTGGAATAACAGAGGAAGAAGGACTGCCCTGTGGGCCTTAGGACTGCACCACAGAAAGCTTGCACCCAAAAGGATTGGACCTGCTGCACCCTCAAGGCCCCATAAATAAAGGACTGTGTCTGCTTCAAAAGGAAAAAGAAGCGTACTCTCTGAGAAGCAACATGTAGAAAAGTGCTGGACGAAGCCACCTGCAACATCCAAGAAAGGATTACTCCAACTGATCAGATACAACTGGATTTGTCTGGACTGACCAGGTGCATTTTGAGAGATTGAGCCCCAGACCCCACGAGGAAAACAAGAGCTACAGAAACCTTGTCTAGTGCTGCTAGGCACTGTTCAAAACAAAGGAAACCACTCAGAAGACGTTTTGAAAGTTTGGGAACTTCTTAAAAAGTTTTGATAAAGTGCTCCACAAGAAGCCTGGCTCAATGTCGAAAGTCAAGCCACTATAATCGAACAGCAAACCGACCTGACTGCACTTGTTTGTCCTGTTGAAAGCGGTGGAGCTCCTTACCATCAACTCTGAGGACAAACACTTCTAGGGGCTCACCGAGGCACCCCTGAGGCACCTTGCTGTAGAGCAGTGCCGTCGTTGAAGCCAACCCTGGACCAGAGGATTGTGAGAGCTCGTCATCAAGAGAAAAGCTCATAAAAAGTGACTCAGTGCAAAGGTAAAATCTTAACGGGACCTAAGGTAAACCCTACCCTACTGAGCTCCATCACCGTCGGCCTAAAACTTTGATTTTGTTCTGGTCCAGTGCAGCAGATTGGCCTGAGTGGCACTTTATGCTTTTTGGCACTAGAATGTGCATTCTCTTTTAATTAGGAGCTCATTATGAGTTTGTCGGTCGGACGAGCTGACAGCTAAACTGGCAGGGTTGAAGCAGCCATCAACCCAGCTGCCTCATTCCCTGCCATATTACGATGTTCCCACTGGGTTTACCGGCAGGAACATCATATTACAACGTTCCCGCTGGTCAGCCCAGCAGGAACAGTGCTATGGTATTGGTCTTGTCTCCCTTATGGGAGCCGAGGCAAATACCATAGCACTACAGCACCCCCAGGGAATGCGCACTGTCTGCAAAGCAGACAGTGCACATTCCAAGGGTGCTGGCGGGTGGCCTGCACAGCCCATGCTATGGGCCGTGCAGGGGGCCGCCCTGAGGCCCCCTGCACAGCCTTTCCACCAGCCTTTTCATTGCGGTTAAACCGCCATGGAAAGGCTGACAGAAAGGGGACTTGTGCTCAGCATTGCGGTGCTGAACTCAGCAACGCCATGGCTGAGCATGAGTCAGACCACCATCAGCTTGTCAGGAACCATGCTACAGCTGTGGGCTCTGGAGAAAACAAGTCTGAGAGATGTGGACACTTTGAAGTTGTTAGCGTAGAATGAAAGAAGACCATAAAAAACAAAGCCAAGGTGGTCAAACTTGGAGGAGGAGAGAAAGGACAAGGAGACTGAGGAAACCATAGAGGGAAGGTGAGAGAAATTTTAGACGAGAGAACTGTGGAAAGAGGAGGGTGGTATGAGAGACAGAGAGTTGGGGCAAAAGCAACAAGAAATGAGACACTGAAAGATATGGGTAGAAAAAAGTGAGAGTAGAAAGGGAAGGGAGGGAGAGGAGAAGTTAGAAGGCAGAGGTGATGGGCAGAAGAGGAATAACAGAGAGGGAAATAACACATATTGTGACAAAGGAGTAGAGGAGTCAGTCTGGAGAGGAATGATGAGGAGTAGGTGAGAGGAGGAAATCGCTGAAGAGGTCATTGGTTCTGGGCATATAGTACTTAAAGAAGTAGGGGAATATGTAGATGAGGCAAGTAGGACAGAGGATAAAGTGGGAGTGGTCTGAGGTAATAGAGAGTGAAAATGTAAGCAATACCCTGCCTATTACTGCTTACAACAATGCCTTGTGCTGTACAACCTAGACCATTTGCATGACAGTCGCACCATGCCTATTTACCTAGCTACTAATGTTTGTTACTAATATGTTTCAAATTTTGGATATATGGTGTTTCCTCCTATCATGGGCGGCTCCTCCATCAGGGCGGAGGAGCGTCACCCCCCTGCCAGCAGTAGAAGCTGCAAACCTTTCAGAACGAAAGGATAATTAACTATGTTTATTATCCTTTCGTTCTGAAAGGGGCAGGGCCACTTGGGTGACGTGCACTGAGGGGGAGCGCCCAGCACTCCCCCTCAGAGAGCATGTGTGTTTGGTAGGCCATCTTGGGCCGGCTAAACACACATGTACATTAGGCTGTCTCTAGCCTGGCATCACAGTTGCCAGGCTGGAGAGAACCCACCCAGGCTCCCAGTCTGCCTGGGAGCGCCCTGGATGGGCTCTCCCAGCGAATCCTGACTCTGCTTTGAGCAGCATCAGGATTGGCGCAGGGCAGGCTGGGAGCCTGTGCCTGCAGCAACTCTGGAAAGGAGAGCACCGCAGGTCGCAGCATCAGGTACGTTTTTCTTTAAAAAAAAAAAATAATAATGTACCCCCTGCTCTCCCCCACCTGTCCCCCCTCCCCGTCGCACCACACCCGCCTCACCACTTCTAAGCACTGCAAGCCACGACTGCCTCCTACTGCACACAGATGTACTTATCTTACTCAACTGCTATTATCCTGATAATGGGCTGTGTTTCAATTCTCATTTGGTACTAGAATTTAATTTCTTTGTATGTCATTTTAGTTTTTTCCTCTTTCTCAAAACTGGTTTTCTCAGAGCAGTCAATGAGTGGACTGAATTCCAACGGCAATGGTGTCTGATCGGAGTGAAAGGACTGTTGAAGTTTTTTGTGCATTTGTGTTTTTGTGCATCATTATAATTGTGCAGAATGTGGATTTACATTTGGTCACACAAGTATACAATGATATTGTATGGTTGTTTTTAAAACGAAAGTCATTTGAAGTGTAGAATGGTGTTTTCGTGGCTCTTGTTAATTAGAACTGACTTTTGGCCTAATAATCATTTTCCTCAAAATGGATATTTCTGTTTTCTTTCCCTTGCACATTACATTATTTGTTATTTCTGCAGTACACAGTTAATAACAATTATGTTTGTTTACTACCATTGTCATTGTTTATGCTGTTCTCAATTAATCTTCCCGGCCCAGTCACTAAATTGTAACTTCACTTCAAGGTTCTTCCATTGGCTCACTCTACCCTATTCATTCTTAACAGCTTGCTATTGTTCATCTATCTAGTTTGTTCCAAAACCTCCAGATGATATTAGCATAGGGTGGGCAGAATCAACGTTTTTGTAGTGGGATAGTGCTTAGGTACTAAGGCAACATGATGCTTAATAATAATGTGCTCTGATTTGCTAAGAATGTAACACATTTGATGATAACATGATGATTTTGCTGTTTGGGTGATTTCACATGTGAAAATAGTGTATGTAAAGCCTCATTATTGGGGTTGAGTCAACGGGATGCTATCCGTTTCTTGTATGATTTTTCTGCTCACTTGGGACTTATAATATTTTTGATTTTGCATTTTGTTCTGTAACTTCCTATTTCCTATTGGCTTTCATGGTGTTTGTCTCTATGCCAGCTGTTAGACTTGTCAGCCTTGGGGTAGTCTTCCTCCAAACATTTTGCTTGCTTTGCTTCACTTTTTGCTGATCTTTTTCTGTTCACCTTAAGCCTGTGGGCACTTTACCACTGCTAACCAGTGCTAAAGGGCATGTGTTCACTCCCCTAAAAGCAAGGTAACATTGGTGTATCCACAATTAGCATATTTAATTTACTGATAAGTGCCTAGTAAACTGCACTATATGCATCAGTGTCCTGTAATTTAAATGCTACTGGTGGATCTGCAGCACTGATTTGTGCCACCCACTTAAGTAGACCTTTAAACATGTCTCAGACCTGCCACTGCAGAGCCTGCATGTGGAGTTTGACTGCCATGTCGACTTGCCATTTAGGTTAACATTAATGATTCTTTATTACATTTAATAAAGTGCAATTTGATTGATAAGGAGTAGGCCTGTCATGTTTAGTACCTATGCAATTGTAATGATAAATCCCCCTTTCTGGTAAAGTCGGATTTACTATTATAGTTTTGAAAATGTCACTTTAGGAAAGTTGGCATTTTCCTGCTCTTAGTCCTGTGTGCATGCAGCCTGTCTCTAATACAGGGCTGGGTTGGGTGACATCTGGTTTCCTGCATTCCCTCTAGACAGCTTCACATACAGAAAGGGCAGGTGTGGCTGAGTGGCCATCAACATGTTGAGGGTCAACCAGGGAAGGATGTGAGAGAGGAACACACACCTAAATAGGCAGTGCCCTAGTCCCACACAAAGGACTGCTTAACCACCTGTAGTGAGACTGGAGCCAGGGCAAGAAGGGAGGACCTTTGTGCATTCTAAATACCTATCTTTGAAGTCACCCCTACTTCAAAGGCACCACTGGGTATAAGAACTTGGGCCTCTCACCCCACAAAACCAGTACACATCTGGACCTGTGTATTGTATGTCAGGAAGAAGGACTGCTGTGCTGCTGAAGGATGGATACACTGTTGGACTGCTGCTCTGGAAGAACTGCTTTGCTGTTGTGCTAACCTGCCTGCTGCCCTCTCTGTCTGGGTGAGAAGGACTGGACCTACACAACTAGAAACCTGAGTGATAAGGGCTTGTCTGCTTGCCTCCAGTTCTGAAGTCTCAGGTAAATCAAAGACCTCCAGCACCTCTACAACAGCACCTGGACTCTGCCAGCTGTGAGCCCTCCCTGCCAAGTGATCCCAATGCAGTACTGGGCCCTTGGAAGTGGGTTTCCCTGTGCTGAACAGAAAAAATACATGCATTGCCTTTCTTGCGCCGGTTGGAAATGGTACATCTACTTTGATGCCGCTGCATTGCTGCTTGAGGACTTCGCATTGCTAGTTGAGCGACTCACAATGATGTATCGCCTTGATCGCCAAGGGGCTCGTCCAGGACACATCTCCAACTGTGCGGATCGTAACCGGCGCATTACCTTCATCCAAAGAATCTATGTCGACACATTTCCTCCTCTACTCCTAGCATTGTCTTTGACGTCGATGCGTTCTCCATCCAAAGGTACTTTTCAGTGGGACAAAGTTAGCCCCTGTATCTGACCCATGCTCCATCACAGTCGGCTTGACTTTTCAGATTTGACCCGGTCTAGCACGACCAGATAGTCCCAATTGGCGATTTAAGCTTCTAGGTACTACATTTGCAGTTATTCTTTCAAAATGTATTTCTCTGCATCTACTTATTGGATTTGTGTTGGTTTTTCTTGTTTTACTCATAAAAATTTAATCTATTTGTCTAACTTGGTATGGAGTATTTTTATGGTGTTTGTACTAGGTTACTGTGTTGCACAAATATTTTACACATTGGCCCTCATTCTGACCCTGGCGGTCGGCGGAGAGGCGGCGGTCGGACCGCGAACAGACCGGCGGTATTAAAAATGGCATTCTGACCCTGGCGGGAACCGCCAACACAGCCCGCCAACTTAACACTCCGACCGCCACAGCGGTACAAACAAACAGCGCGGCGGTTCCCGCCAACAGCCCGGCGGCAGACAAAGTACCGCCCACCCTATTACGACCCACCAATCTGCCACCTTTTCCGGGGCGGGAGCACCGCCGATAAGAACACGGCGGAAACAGACTACGAACGGGAAAACGCTCACCTCTACGCACTCCACGCGAGATTCCGGCAGTATGGAGCCAGAGTTGCAGGTCATCCCCGCACTCCTATTCCTCCTCATATACCAGGAGCACGCCCGGCGGCGCGGAAGACATCGGTGAGTACTGCACCTACGACACAGGGGAGGGAAAAGATTACCGGCACACACCCACCCACCCACACCCACTACAACACACACATCAATGCATTCCCACAGATCACTGTCACAACCCACAAACCACCCCCCTCCGAAATAATGCAAAGACCAAAAGAAGAGATCATAAACGGCCAGATATATTGAAATATGGACACCAGTAATCCAAATAAATAAATAAACTATGTACAAAATATATACAGCTACTAAATGTAGTCCAACCACTGTCCGTGGATCACAGGGGTCCTGTGCAAAGGGGCAAGGCCCAGTCCCACGACAAGAACTCCACGGAGAGAACACTGCAGGGGCATCAGAAAGAAAATAGGACAGGCACCTCAGGGGGAAGGGAAGGGGGGGCACCTCAGCCACTTGAGTACACGACGCCAGATCCACGAGGGGACTCCATGACCACTGGGCCATCCTGGGGAGAGCAAAGCCACAGTCCATACAGTCCATACAGTGGGTGGCCTGCCCACTGGGCCATCCTGGGGAGAGCAAAGCCACAGTCCATACAGTCCATACAGTGGGTGGCCTGCCCACTGGCCCATCCTGGGGAGTGCAAAGCCACAGTCCATACAGTCCATACAGTGGGTGGCCTGCCCACTGGGCCATCCTGGGGAGAGCAAAGCCACAGTCCATACAGTCCATACAGTGGGTGGCCTGCCCACTGGGCCATCCTGGGGAGAGCAAAGCCACAGTCCATACAGTCCATACAGTGGGTGGCCTGCCCACTGGGCCATCCTGGGGAGAGCAAAGCCACAGTCCATACAGTCCATACAGTGGGTGGCCTGCCCACTGGGCCATCCTGGGGAGAGCAAAGCCACAGTCCATACAGTCCATACAGTGGGTGGCCTGCCCACTGGGCCATCCTGGGGAGAGCAAAGCCACAGTCCATACAGTCCATACAGTGGGTGGCCTGCCCACTGGGCCATCCTGGGGAGAGCAAAGCCACAGTCCATACAGTCCATACAGTGGGTGGCCTGCCCACTTGGCCATCCTGGGGAGAGCAAAGCCACAGTCCATACAGTCCATAACAGACCCCACTGCCACTGGAGGAGGCAAGTTGGCCAGAGGACATCCTGCAGCCCTGCCCGAGATAGATCCTGCCCTGCCACGTCTGCCAAAGGGCCAGCGGTTCTTGCCCTGAAGGGCCCAGTTCAGCGGTTCTTGAGACGGCGGGGCCCAGTTCTGCGGTTCTTGCCTTGAAGGGCCCAGTTCAGCGGTTCTTGCCTTGAAGGGCCCAGTTCAGCGGTTCTTGCCTTGAAGGGCCCAGTTCAGCGGTTCTTGAGACGGCGGGGCCCAGTTCAGCGGTTCTTGCCTTGAAGGGCCCAGCTCAGCGGTTCTTGAGACGGCGGGGCCCAGTTCAGCGGTTCTTGCCTTGAAGGGCCCAGTTCAGCGGTTCTTGAGACGGCGGGGCCCAGTTCAGCGGTTCTTGCCTTGAAGGGCCCAGTTCAGCGGTTCTTGAGACGGCGGGGCCCAGTTCAGCGGTTCTTGCCTTGAAGGGCCCAGTTCAGCGGTTCTTGAGACGGCGGGGCCCAGTTCAGCGGTTCTTGCCTTGAAGGGCCCAGTTCAGCGGTTCTTGAGACGGCGGGGCCCAGTTCAGCGGTTCTTGCCTTGAAGGGCCCAGTTCAGCGGTTCTTGAGACGGCGGGGCCCAGTTCAGCGGTTCTTGCCTTGAAGGGCCCAGTTCAGCGGTTCTTGAGACGGCGGGGCCCAGTTCAGCGGTTCTTGAGACGGCGGGGCCCAGTTCAGCGGTTCTTGAGACGGCGGGGCCCAGTTCAGCGGTTCTTGCCTTGAAGGGCCCAGATCAGCGGTTCTTGAGACGGCGGGCCCAGTTCAGCGGTTCTTGCCTTGAAGGGCCCAGTTCAGCGGTTCTTGAGACGGCGGGGCCCAGTTCAGCGGTTCTTGCCTTGAAGGGCCCAGATCAGCGGTTCTTGAGACGGCGGGCCCAGTTCAGCAGTTCTTGCCTTGAAGGGCCCAGTTCAGCGGTTCTTGAGACGGCGGGGCCCAGTTCAGCGGTTCTTGCCTTGAAGGGCCCAGTTCAGCGGTTCTTGAGACGGCGGGGCCCAGTTCAGCGGTTCTTGAGACGGCGGGGCCCAGTTCAGCGGTTCTTGAGACGGCGGGGCCCAGTTCAGCGGTTCTTGAGACGGCGGACGGTCTATGGCCAACTGCTAATTGCCTGGTGGTGCCCTCCTGGGCAGCGGGGATGGTGCTCCTTCACTGCCCACCTGGGCTGTGGGTGGTGGGGCCCTCCTGGCCAGCTGGGCTGGGTCCTCCCTGGGCAGCGGCTATGGGGGTGGTGGGCTCTCCCGGGGCAGCTGTGCCGGTTCCTCCCGGGGCAGCGGCTATGGGGGTTGTGGGCTCCTCCTGGGCAGCAGGCCTGCTGCCTGACCTCTCCAACTTGCTGCCCTTGCCCTCCTTAGTCGTCGGCCTGTGGCCCTTGCCTCCCTTTGGAGCTGTGGCTGGTGACTGTCTCTGGGTGGTGTCCGGGGGGGATGTAGAAGGCGGGCTCCTGCGGCGCCCCTTCCGCCTTCTGCTCCTCTTCCCAGGGGGTGGGCTGGCTGTCCCCTTGCTGCTGGGCGAAGATCCAGACATGCGGGCTGGCGGGCTCCAATACCCCTGCACCCTTGTCAAGGGGGCTGCAGGGCTGGTGGTGGCTGAGGTGCTCTTCTTACCCCGACGAGAAGGAGGGGGGGGCTCAGGGTCAGGAAAGAAGTTAGTAGTGGCGAGGAAGAGCTTCTTGGGACAATGGAGAGTGGTAGGTACAGTGGGAATGGGAGTGGAGGGAGAGGATGTGGTTGTAGGTGAGTCACGTTTGCTGTCTTTGGGTGCAGGTGCAGGAGGGATAGGCTGTCGTGAGGTGGATGGCTGTTGGGTGGGTGGGTGGCTGCGTTTGTGTGGTGTGGAAGAGGGGGTGACAGACACAGTGGGAGAGGACACAGGGGACGTGTAAATGGCAGTGGGGGTGGTGACTGCACGTGTGCGGACTGGAGTGGAGGGTGTGCTGGTGATGGAAACACTGGCTGATGGTGAGGTGAATGGAGGTGTGAGTGTAGACGTCACAGGGAGGGAGGAGGGAGACGAGGAGGTGGGGGTCACAGAGGTGGTAGTGACTGTTGGCATGTCTGCATCGGAATGTTGCGTGTGTGAATGTCTGCGTGATCTGTGGTGCTTATGTTTGGATGAGCTTCTCTTGGGTGTTGAGGTGTGTGCAGGCTGGTCTGATGGTGTGGGTGGGACAGGCAGAGGAACAGGAGACTGGGAGGAGGGAGTTAGTAGAGGCAGGCAGGAGACAGGGACAATGGCTGCCGTCAGTGCTGAGGCCAGAGCCTGGAACGATCGCTGATGGGCAGCCTGACCCGAATGAATGCCCTCCAGGCACGCATTGCTGCGATGAACCTCCCTCTCCACCCCCTGGATGGCATTCAAAAGGGTAGTCTGCCCAACAATGAGCGTTCGGAGGAGGTCAATGACCTCCTCACTGAGGGCAGCGGGGGTAACAGGGGCAGGGCCTGAGGTGCCTGGGGCGAAGGAGATGCCCGGCTTCCTGGCAGAGCGGGCACGGGGCGAACGCGGAGGGGCTGCTGGGAGGGCGGAGATGGTGCGCTGGGTGGCGGCTGTACCTGTAATGGCGGGGGGCACGGATGGTGCCACCCCCGCAAGGGAGCCCCCTTCCGAGGACGTGTCCGTGTCGCTGCAGGCTCCAGTCGTCCCCGTCGTGGAGCTCCCCTCGCCCTCCGTCTCACTGGTCCAGTCTGACTCTGTGGCATGGCCCTCCTGGGCCATGTGAGATGCAGCTCCCTCCTGCCCCGATGCCACTTCTCCTCCGCCTGATGATGCTGATGCACACAAGCACAGAAAGACAAACAAAAAGGGGGGGGGAGAGAGAAATAAAGGGATATTGAGTACATGGATCTCCGGTACAGTTAGCGGACATGACAGACACAGATGCCCCCTGCACTAAGTTGCGCACTTGGGGTCCGCTACGCATTCCGTGGAACATGCCCTACACGCCTAGAGTTGTCAACTGCACCCATGGATGACACGGCCCAGGGATGGCTGTACTGACACACTACTGAGGGTGGTGGCTCGGGACACAGGGGCTTACGGGGGTGCCCAGCCTACAGATATCGCCCTGGCCTAGGGGGACCCACAGCCCTCCTCCCCCACCCAGACACCTCCACTGCACGACAACAGAGTAGATGATGCTTGTACTCTCCCCCTTGTGTCTGCTGTGCTGCCCTCACGCGCCCATCCAAATCAGGGTAGGCCACCGCCAGGATCCGGAACATCAGGGGGCTCAGTTGACGGCAGGCACCCCGCCTACGTTGGGAGGCCATCCCCAGCAGAGACTCGGCGGTCTTCTTGGTCCCGCGGCGGATGTCCTCCCACCTCTTGCGGCAGTGGGTGCCCCGTCGATGGTGGACCCCCAGGCCCCGGACTTCCTTGGCGATGGCACGCCAAATCCCGATCTTCTCATGGGCGCGGACCTATGTGACACGTACAGGGAGGGAGAAATACCACGTTCAAGTTACTCAGCATTTTCCTTTCCAGTGGCCCAACGCCCCCCATCCCCGCCAGACCCCCCGCCAGGCCCCCCGCCAGCCCCAACATGCACCCCATCCCCGCCAGGCCCCCCTCCAGCCCCAACATGCACCCCATCCCCGCCAGGCCCCCCGCCAGCCCCAACATGCACCCCATCCCCGCCAGGCCCCCCTCCAGCCCCAACATGCACCCCATCCCCGCCAGGCCCCCCTCCAGCCCCAACATGCACCCCATCCCCGCCAGGCCCCCCGCCAGGCCCCCCGCCATGCCCAACATGCCCCCCATCCCCGCCAGGCCCCCCGCCAGGCCCCCCGCCATGCCCAACATGCCCCCCATCCCCGCCAGGCCCCCCGCCATGCCCAACATGCCCCCCATCCCCGCCAGGCCCCCAAGCCAGCCAGTGGCCCCAAATCCATATAGAATTAAACTCACTTGTTGGTCTGGAGGACCGTAGAGTAGCGCATACTGGGGGAGGACCCCATCCACAAGTTTCTCCAACTCCTCTCCAGTGAAGGCAGGGGCCCTTTCCCCAGTCGCAGCAGCCATTGTCCCTTCCAGACCGAGGTCACAGCAACACTTGCAGTATAGGTCCTCTCCTGTGAAAGTTCAAGTCGCAAGTGGATAAGTAGATATAAAATGGCGGTCACGTCCGCGGCGGTGCGTACCGCGGCGGTGCGTCCCGCCACCGCCGGCGCCCTTCGCCATTGGCTCCTGAAACCCATAGGCTTCAATGTTAACCAATGCGGCTTCGCGCCGCGGTCTTGGCCCGCCGCCCGCCGCGGTGTGCCACGCCAGCGCATTGACCTCACATCCCATTGTCACACTTCACAGGTCAGGCAGCCGCCATTTCCAGGGCCCACATGGCTCAATTTCAACTGCGTCACACAGGCCTAGGCCTTGCATAGCCACTCATACACGCCATTCACTGCATAGAGAATCGTATACTGTGCTAGCTGTGAGTACGTACCTGTGGGTTGCCTGACTGTGTGCTCCATGTTGTCCTTCCTAGGCACCGTCCGCTGGGTTGGGCGAGGAGACGGATGAATCCTCCCGTGTACCGACCGCTGGTGGACCTGTCGACAATGGAAGAACGCCACATTATCCTGACCTACCGTCTTAACCGTGCCACTATCCATGAACTGTGTGCCCGGCTGGAGCCCGACCTGATGTCCCCCATCCGCCAACCCACAGGGATTCCCCCTCTGGTGCAGGTCATGTCAGTACTACATTTCTTGGCAAGTGGGTCATTTCAGACAACCGTGGGAATTGCTTCCGGGATGTCTCAGCCCATGTTTTCAAAGGTGTTATCCAGAGTGTTGTCTGCCCTGATGAAATCCGTGAGGAACTACATCATTTTCCCTGAGGTGGGCGAACTGGCTACAGTGAAGGGTGATTTCTACGCCCTTGGACATATTCCCAACGTAATTGGTGCCATTGATGGGACCCATGTGGCTTTGGTTCCCCCAAGAGACAGGGAGCAGGTGTACAGGAACAGAAAAAGTTACCATTCAATGAACATCCAGGTGGTGTGTTTGGCTGACCAGTACATCTCGCATGTAAATGCCAAATTCCCAGGGTCAGTGCATGACGCCTACATCCTCAGGAATAGCAGCATCCCTTACGTGATGGAACAGCTACAGAGACACCGTGTATGGCTAGTGGGGGACTCTGGGTACCCCAACCTGTCGTGGCTACTGACCCTAGTAAGGTATCCCCGGACCAGGGCAGAGGAACGGTACAATGAGGCCCATGGGCGTACTAGGAGGGTGATCGAACGCACCTTTGGCCTCCTAAAGGCCAGGTTTCGCTGCCTGCATATGACCGGTGGATCCCTAATGTACTCACCTAAGAAGGTGTGTCACATCATCGTGGCCTGCTGCATGCTTCACAACCTGGCTTTGCGCCGCCAGGTGCCTTTCCTGCAGGAGGATGGTCGAGACGGTGGTGTTGTGGCAGCGGTGGAACCTGAGGAGAGTGACGAGGAGGAAGACGACGGGGCTGAAACAGACAACAGGGACAGAATCATTGAACAGTACTTCCAATAGGACACAGGTAACATTTCAAAGATAATTTAGTAAAAGTTAACTACTCTGCAGCATCTCTGCTGCCTGTCTATTTGCCCCAGTGTATGATGACTGAGTTTTGGCTTTTCCCTCCCTATTTCAGATCTGGGGTCCCCACTACGAGTCCTGTGCTTCGTTTCCCCATGGACTACAGCTTTGTGGCAGCTGTTTGTTGACTTCACCATGTACAAGGACATATTTGCACTGTCATGTCAATTACAATCTATTGAAATCACAGCCAGACTCCTGATATTTTGGTGCAAAATAGGTGTTTATTGAAGTGCTCAAAATGGGATGGGTGGTTTCAAGTGGGTGGGGGCTATGGTGAAGGAATGTCCATGGCAGAGTCCAGAGTAACAGTCACACAGGTGCATTGTCCAGAGGCCTGTGGAGAGATGGAGCATGGGCAGTTCGAGGATGGACAGGGTGACAATGTGGGACAGTGGGATGACATCAGGTGGTATCCATTGCTGGCGGGGGTCTTGACATCCTACTCTGTCTTGCGAGATCTCAGGGCCCTCTTGCGGGGTGGTTCTTCTCCTGCAGGAGGTGGGGGTCTGGTGGGCTGCTGCTGTGCGGGGGCCTCCTGTCCACTAGCGCCGGCGGAGGTGGATGGCTGTTCTTGGTCCCGGCTAGTGGCAGGGGCCCTTGGGTGTTGTTCAGTGTCCGCCCTGCTGTTTACGAGGTCCTGCAGCAGCCCTACCATGGTAACCAGGGTGGTGTTGATGGCTCGGATGTCCTCCCTGTACCCCCGATAGTGTTCCTCCTGCAGCACCTGGATCTCCTGGAACCGGGCCAGTACCGTCGCCATCGTCTCCTGGGAGCGGTTGTATGCTCCCATGATGGTGGTGAGGACCTCGTGGAGAGTGGGTTCCCTGGGCCTCTCCTCCCCCCCCTGTCGCACAGCTGCCCGCCGAGTTGCCCTGTTTCCCTGGGCCTCTGCCCCCTGGCCGGTGTGCCCACTACCACTGCCCCCAGGTCCCTGTTGTTGTTGGGGTGGTGGGTTATCCTGGGTGCCCTGTAGTGGTAGACACACCGCAGATTGACGCGCCCTGGAGACAGAGGCATGGGCCCGCTGGGTGGGAGCTGTGCTGGTGTTCCCAGAGGGGTTAGGGTCTATAGTGGCCTGTGCCTGTGTGAGGGGAACCGACTGTCCAGAGGTCCCCGATGGTCCGGGCTGGTCATCGGTGTCCAGATCGACAGAGCTGCTGTCATCGCTGACGGCCTCTTGGGTGGGGGGTGTGGATAATTCTGGCCCCTCCGCCGCGGTGTGTTGACGGTCGGGTCCTGCAGGGGTATAGAGGTATGGTTATAGTTTCAATGTGTGGCATATGGGTGTATCTGTGGGTTCCCGTGTCCCCAAGTGCTGGCATTCGTGTGTGGGGGCTTTGGTGAGGGTGGCTTGTGGGGGGGATGTGTATATGCATTGGGCATGCTTTGGTGATGGGTGTCCATGCTTAGTGGACGCATGCAGGCCTAGGTTTTGGGATGTGTGGGTTGTGATGGTGAGACATTGGCGGGGAATAGGTGTGCTGGGTGTGGGGGTGAGGATGGTGGTGGGGGTGAGGATGGTGGTGGGGGTGAGGGTGGGGGTGAGGATGGTGGTGGGGGTGAGGGTGGGGGTGAGGATGGGGGTGGGGGTGAGGGTGGGGTTCGAGGATGGGGGTGAGGGTTGGGGTCTGATTTGGCATGCAGGTGGGGGGGAAGCAGTATTGAAGCTTCAACTTACCAGTATCCATTCCTCCGCCGACTCCTGCGAGGCCGTCAGGATGCAGGATGTTCAAGACTTCCTCCTCCCATGATGTGAATTGTGGGGGTTGAGGTGGGGGTCCTCCGCCAGTCTTCTGCACGGCGATGTTGTGCCTGGATACCATGGAACGCACCTTCCCCCGTAGGTCGTTCCATCGCTTCCTGATGTCTTCCCGATTTCTGGGGTGCTGTCCCACTGCGTTCACCCTGTCGACAATCCTCTGCCATAGCTCCGTCCTCCGGGCAATGCTGGTGTATTGGACCTGTGTGCCGAACAGCTGGGGCTCTACACGAACGATTTCCTCCACCATAACCCTGAGTTCTTCGTCTGTGAAGCGGGGTTGTCTTTGGGGTGCCATGGGGTGGTGTGTATGATGTGTGGGGTGGAGTATGTGTATTTAAGTGAGTTGAGTGTGGTGGTGTGTGTTGTTTTGTGTGTGGATAGTGTGTGGGTGATGGTGTTGAGTGGCTGTGGCTGTTATGTTTTGGATGCTGGTGTCTCGCTCTTGCCTTCTTAACGAATTTGTAAGCGTAGGGGTTTGTGGGTGATGTGGGTGGGTGTTTTATATTGTATTGTGTGTGTGGGAGTGGTGTGTGTATGTGTATCAGGTGTGTGGGATTCAAATCGTCCAATGTGGGTGAGTTTTGTTCGTTGGTGGGTATTCTGACCGCGCCGGTGTGTCCCGCCAATGGAATACCGCGTTTGAATGACCGCCGCGTGGATTCGTGGGTCGTAATGGGATGGGCGTATTTCTGTTGGCGTGGCGGTGGAGGTTTGGTCACCTCCACCTTTCCGCCGACCGCTGGTCTGGCGGTCTGTTGTGGCGGTCGGATTTTCGGAGGTTTGCCTTCTGCGGGTCAGAATGACCGTGGCGGGTTTCCGCGACCGCGGCGGGATTATGGAGGATTTCTGACCGGCGGTAGGCGCCTTTTACCGCCGAGGTCAGAATGACCACCATTGTCTCCTATGTTAATGCTTGCATGCTCAGTGCCAAGCTACCAGAGGGTGAGCACAGGTTAATTTATGATGTCGGCCTTTCCCTGACTAGTATTGTTGCCCCTACTTGACAGGTTGCATACCTCTGCCAACTAGAGACCCAATTTCTAACACCACCTTTCTTGGAATTGTGTAATTAAATCCCCTATCTATAATGTTTATCTAGAACTCAGTTATTGAGTTGGTCCTTTTACTTAATTGACTGTATTTCTGTAATTGAAGTGCTGGGAGGTGCTTTAACATTGCCTTGTGAAAATGCAGTTTAAGACTGTCTTGGATTCATCGAATTGTGGGTGTTCTTTTGAGATCAAGTTTTGGGGTGTCAAAGTTGCGGGTTTCCCTGCACCTACAATGTGATGAGTTATTTCATTTTGAAGGAGAGAAGAACCTGGAATTAAACATCTTCAGTAATGTCAGCTTCTCGTCTCTCAAGTGAAAGTGTAGAGGGAGTGCGTTTCACACATCTCCTGCCAGCACCTACAAAACGTTTGTCTATAATTCATTTTGTCTTCAGTAGGAATTTAGCAAAACCCATTGTAGGTCTTGAATTGTGTAAGCACTTGTGCCAGTATTTTGCCAACAAGTCTTGCACTGCTGCCACTGTACACCCCATTTGTGATACTGAGTGAGCGGTCTGAATGACTTGTTGAAACCCCAGTTTGTACCTACATTGATCAGGGATAGGCGTAGTCTCAGAATGATTGGGTAGTAAAAGTATATATTTGTTATATCAATGTAGATGAGATTAGTATTCCATTGGGCAAAATAATCTGCTCCTTTGATTTGCCCTCCATGTGTTATGCAGATGATGCTCACATGATTTTAAGATAAGATGGAACTCTGCGGTTGCTGGTCATACTTTTGGCTCCAGCCTCTCCAAAGTGGAAGCATGGATGAACAACAGTTGTCTGAAGCATAATGCAGACAAAACTGAGGTAGTAGTTATGAGACATCCCCCGTGATCTAGGCTGTTGCCTGGTTGTGAGATTCTGGGACATTGCTTTTCAGACTCTACTGCAGGAAAAAAAAAAACTGGGAATTTAGTTTGATAGCAATCTTTCTTTCAAACCCCATGTTGCTATGGTGGCAACTACCTGCTTCATTCATCTAAATGTTCTGAAAAGAGTGCACCCTTTAATCCCTCAATAGGCTTTCTTCAATTCCCTTCCTTAAGTCAATTATTAGTTTCAGGCTGAACTATGTAAATACCCTACACTTGGGGCTTTCAGCAGTTACTAGGCATGTCTGCACTTGGTTCAGGATGCAGCTGCAAGGCTTTTGCTCAATGTTCAAAAAGACTGTTAGACTTGGCCATCTCTGCAGGATCACTCTCAAACATTTTGCTTCACCTCCCCTGTGTTCTAAAGCCTGTTTTGTTGGCTTTTAGGACTCTGTATTCTACCATTGTTGTCTGGTTCTAAAATGCATCTGCTCTCTCACTAAAACATGGCAATATTGGCTTACACCTGATTGGCATATTAAATTTACTTGTAAGACCCTAGTAAAATGGTATACCATATGCCCAGGGCTGGTAAATGAAATGCTAGCAGTCGGCCTCTAGCACTTATTAGGCCACCTAGTTAAGTAGCCCCTTAAAATGGCTCAGGCCTGCCATTGCAGCCTGTATGCAGTTGTGAATTGCCAATTTGACTTGCCAAAATTAACCCTTGCAAGGCCTAAAACTCTATTGTTAATTAATATAAGCCACCCCTAAGGTAGGGCCTTTTCAGCCAATAGAGCACAGTGCAAAAAAAGAGAAAGAGAAATAGAATTCTTCTCAGGCATAGGTTTGATGTGTTTTTAACATCAGTTAGTTCACTTCATGCAGGTATTTCAATAGGTCGGTAATGTCAATGATAAGGTACATGATGACACAGAAATTATCTGTGTGTTGATAGTGCAGCAGGCAGCTTGCCAGAGACATAAGCAAACAACGAAGTACCAAATAGAGATGGAGAGATGTATGACCCTTGGAGAATTCTCAATGTTGCTTAGAAGGTTCGGACTTGTGACATGTGTGCAGTTCTCGAATGAACTGTAAGTAAAGATGTAACCCCCTTTAAGTGTACTGCCTTGGGCCATTTCATATGCTGCAAATGGGTGCAGTAAATGAGCGTACCACCTATGTTGTTGTTGTTTATTGACTTTATATTATGAATTTATTAGGTCATCCCATAATAACATAAGCACCTATTTTGTCCTGTATATCAAGGTGAAGCCCACATGGTCATGTTTAAGTCGTGCATGTATATCTATGGGATAAGCAATATGTTTGCAGGCGATGAAGGTCATTTGTTCTGGAACATAATGGGCAAAAGAAAGGTATGGCAGCAGGGTGAAGGGAGTGGTTGATCTTGAAATTTTGGGATGCTCTTGGAGATGTTGTGAGCACTTTATGAGTTCCCATGTTAGTAGATGACTAGAATTGACACTGCTGTATTGTTGGGTGACGGCGTGTATGTTGGGATATAAGTTTATCTGTGTTGGTGGGAGTTCACTCTTCATACATCTTATAAAAGACATTTAAGTCAGGTTGTAAGGTATTGGAAACTTGAGCACATGTTGCAGAGAATTGTAAAAACGTACATATTAAATGTTTGCAGTCATCCACATAGGACTCAGGGTGTTGAACCTCTGCTAAAGAGGGTGTGTGTGTGTGTGTGTATATTTAAATAAATGTGTGTGTGGTGTGTGTATGTGAGTATATATATATATGTATATATATATATAACCGGCAATTCATAGTTTCTATTGCCAGCTATACTGTTTCGTGAAAAGGATGTTCAGATCCCAGTATGTTAAGTTTATTTCCGCCCCACTACAGTACCCCAAATAGTTCATTCATAAAAGAAAGTAGAATAATAAGCCAAACAAATATTTTGTCTGATGGCGGCAACACACAGAGCAGTAAGGTAGAAGGAAATGTTTAAATCTACATCATCGGCATCACGTGATGTGGGCGACTGTGAACAAGTGCAAGGTGCAAAGGGAGCGTCCTATTGGTTCTGCAAGAGGTGCAAAGTATTAGCCTTCAGCGGCTTGTTTTTCAACAAGGAAAAGTAAATTGATGTAAAATTTGGACTGTCGACAGCTAATTAAATAAACATTTATGAAAAGTGCTATGTGCATAATGCAGGTCCAATTATTTTTACTTCAGCCACATATTTTTCCTGTTTTCTTGTTAGGGGATATGTCAGCTGCAGAGAATGCCTGTGATACTTGACACAGGCAGGATTCAATCCTAGTATGTAATCTCAGGGTTTTACAGAGGGCAGTTTCCGCAGTGTAGACATCTCCACTGTGGT
The DNA here is from genome assembly GCF_031143425.1 of Pleurodeles waltl. Lineage (NCBI taxonomy): Eukaryota > Metazoa > Chordata > Amphibia > Caudata > Salamandridae > Pleurodeles > Pleurodeles waltl. The sequence continues at coordinate 89,839,714 of NC_090448.1, read as the reverse complement.
AATATAGCTCATATGGTTAATGTGCTTAGTGCAAGACAGTCAATGTGACAACTACATGGATCTAAATTGTGAGGTTTGACTCACCCATTCGGCCTTCTGCGGTCGACAAAATGTGTACATGGAAATATGACAATTGTAACAGTTACTTCTTCAATTGCCACTTAGGACACTTCTGCTTGTGGGTAGTAAAATATTCCCTGTTCTCCCTCTCTATACTCCAAATATAGAAATGTTACTTAAGCAGTTCAGCTAGACAGATTTTAAAGAAAAAATATGGAAAATAAAAGTTTCTCAGACACTGACCTCAGAGTTAGTACGACCTTCTGAAACAGTGACAGCTGATTATTGTGAACATATATATGGAGCGGTCAGGGCACATTACCAACTTCCCACGATAATATCACAGAAGTTTAAGGACTTCGTCTTATATTTCTTCTTTTCTCTCCACTCCCCACAGCCCCAGAGAGAAACTCAAATTTGCTGATCCTAAAATAAAGACATTTGCATTTTCTTGTGAGAGCAAAGAAGAGCATGTGCACAACACCTATATTTTTTAATTGCAATAGTCATCAGCGAGAACTTCATGTGCTTATTCCTCCCTCTATTTTCCAGTTCATAATAGTCTGTGTGCCTGTGTGTACGTGTGAGTCTTGCATTCTCTTACTCAGGGTGCAGACATAACAGTGACAAGATGAGCAGGGGAGGGTTAACTACATATAGCAATCACATTATTCACAAGTTAACTTTTTGAACGTTCTCTTCACTCGTGCGCTCAGTACGAGTAATCTGGTATGAAAAGACGTCACAGTACTCTAAGAGTGAAAAATGAGAAAGGTTGGTCCGCAGAGTAAAGGTTTTTAGAAAGTACTGCAATAAGCACAATGAGGCATTGCTGATTTACTCGGCCAACTACATCGGATGGGCAGAGTATAGTACAGTCTCTTACACCAGGGTCGGACTGGGACAAATTTGGACCCGAGCATAAAAAAGTGTTCCACATTAGCCAACTAGGTTGCCAAGAAACGTGGCCCAAACTTCAAATCAGGCCACTTTTGACGTGGCAAAGACAAGCTGTATGAGTATTTTGCTTGTTATTTAAGAGTGCATGCATTTGTTTTTGTTGCTGACTATGCTCGTGTTAATATCAAGGAAATTAATTATAAAAATCAGCCCAACTGACAATAAATCAGTCTCACAAATGGCTAAAAAGCCCACACACTGATCTGTCAGCCGTGCCCATGATTGCCCTGTGGGTGTGTTTAACCCTGTCTTGCACTCTCCAGCTCACCACAATGTCTACCAGCGAGATATATTTTTATTTTTACGCCTCATTTACCAGGAGGTGGCTCTTACATAAAGTTACCTATAGGGCACGGGCAGTTATCAACTTACAGGCTTTACTGGGATAATTTGCCAGAGGTTATTTCAAGGCATCTCCTTCTAGCTTTTCTTTGTTTAATCATAGGACCAGAGGAAGGCAAAAAGTTAGAAAAAGATTAATCATGTTCTCTTTCGCCATGACAAATGCAGTGACCACATTTCTTGAGTTTTTATTGTAACACTGGGGCCTTTCCTCAGTTTACATATGTCATCTAAACCAACCTTTTCCCAGAGGTGGGAAGGTGGATATCCACCTCTTACATATCTTCTTCCTTGCCAACAGGATCACTAGAAAAAGGAGTTTTACCTTAAGTCTAGAAAGTGATGCTGTAATTTCCAAGTCCGTTCCAAAGGAGATCAGATAAACCCTCAGCTTAACTTTTCAGGCCCAAAACCTCAGATGGTACTCCACTTACATCCTCCCAAAATGTAGCCAGTCTTGGGCAATCCAACAACATATGCATATCATTAGCATTCATCTCACGGCAGCTGAATGTTTCACAAATTTTCTCATTTATTTCGGGGTCATGTAAATTCTGTGAGGAGTAAAAAATGTAGCAGGTCTGACAGTAGAATAAGGAAGATTTAAAGATACTTGACATAAATCCTGTTTGGCAAGTATCCTTACCATGATTGTAGCAAGGTCTTCACCTTCTTGTCATCTGCCTTTGCTAACTCCCACTTCTTTCTTTAGAGAGGCTGAATCGTGTATTCGCTCCGTAAACTTCCATGACACATGTTAAACCTTTGTTAAAAAAACAACCAAAAAAACCATTGCAAGTCCCTTGTTACTCGGTGGGGATATACTAAGCATGGATTTAATGATTCCAGACAGTATTTCCTGAGTTAATTGGGATCACGAGCTAACCTCTATAAAATGAGGAGTAATCAGATAGATCTGAGTTTGTGGTAAAGGGTAGCAGAGGGATCGAAGCGTGTTGCTCCATGGTGGTGGGGAGGATGGCAGGGGGCATTGAAGACTCCATGTTTTCTGTGGGGAGCATTACATTTTCCCACTGCCACTCAGGGTAGGGGGTAGGGGTAGGTGGTCTCACTCTTTTGCATACCACTCTGCCCCACTCATAATGAGGGACAATGTGAAAAGGCCTTGTAGGCCAGTGGCAATTTTGAATTCACTGAAAGGCTACAGTGGCTTTTGATAGCGCGTCCAGTCCTTATAAATTACTTATGTTTGGACACGGCGGAGGTCAGTGAATCTTTTGACCAGGTTGAGCTCTCCTCATCGAAAGAATAGTCGGATCTCTCAAATCAGTAATCAATAACCATTTATAATCAATAACCAATACTCGATTAGTATTCAATCAACAACCTAATTAAACAGAAAATCAGTAATTAGACACACCATGACTTTTCAGTCATGAATAACCACACCTGTTTATTAAAAGTTAATGATTTTATTTCTCTATATCAACAAAGCTAGCACAATATAAGTCTCAAAATCAAATGGTATACATATACGAACATTACTAGCTGTCCATAGCGACGGAAGAAACACAATCTACGCAAGATTTGGATTATAATGCACTTGGTTATAGCAATGCAAATCACTAATGTGAGTAATTGAATTTGACTAATTGCATACATTGGTTAGCAAAACAAGATTTAAATTCAGCATGGTGCATCAAGTGAATACCTCAACTAACCTCTGATTAGCATTGGCATGTGGGGCTTCATGCAAAAGAATTTAGTCAACATAAATTTAGAAAACTTCTAGCTTAGGCTCTGTCAAAATAAGCAGTTGGTACCTAAGAAGGAAAATACAATGAATAATACATTTATCCTTTCATAATTACCAAATAGAATCAGCATTCAAGGTAAGTCTTCGTCCTTCAGGTACCGGTTCGATCAGCATGGGGCAAATTTCAAAGGGGCAAAGTCTAAGTCAAGTTTTCCTTGCAGCAACAAGGAAAATGGGGCAAAAGTTATTGCATGGGCAAGACGGGGTAAAGTTAAAGTCAAAGTCTCTAGGGTGAGAATTCTTTAAAGTCTCTTTCTGCTGGGATAGAGAAAAAGCATCAAAGTGTCATTTAAAATGGCGTCTTGAATCTGGCTTCAAAATGGCATCAAAGAAAATGGCTGGCTTCTCTTTGTCCGGTGGGTTTAAGAAAGAAAACGTTCCAAATTCATCTGGGTCTTCCATTGGAGGGTTCATAGGGTGGCCTACTTTTGACCAATGAATAATGTCTTTCTCTTAGTACTCATTTATGCATAAGGTGTCCTTGGAGCTTTGGAACACAAGTTGCAACAAAGTTTGCCAATTAATTCTGTATCAGTCTCTTTATTGTCTGCACCTGAAGAAACTGACCTTGCTTCAAAGGGGATGAAACTTGCCTAGCACGAAACCTTGAGATAAGTGTATTAGTCATTCTACTGGAAAAATACAGCTTTAAAATATAAGACATGTCTTTGTTAATACAAGTGAAAACTACGCAGTTAAAATTGAGACCGGGCGACTAGGCCAAAGCCTCTGCTAAATTTAAGCTAAGCATATAACAGTTTTAACGAGAAAATCATAAAGTACATCTGCAATTATGACGGATTACTACATTATCGATTCTTCATGATTAATCAAGCTCGTTTATACTGATGGCGAACTACCTCGAGGGCACATTTTCTACATACATTATTTTTCTATGCTAAAACACACATTGCATAATACGATTTTGTTACATGATATATAAATATTTGTTAGCCTTTCTTTTTCTGCTTCATCACTTTCCATAGCAAGACCAGACGATAATGCGTAGAAGACTCCACATTTATCCAATAGGTAAATTAGCTTTGTAGCCTATCTCTTCCAGTACATGAAAAGTAGATGATGCAGATCAGCATAGAGGTACATAAGCAGAGCAGGGTTAGCATGCCAACTGCAGGTACACTGTAGAACTAAATTGATGATTGCATAAGCAAGAACATGTTTTGATTGGATACAATTGGATCAGAATAACTAAGGTGGTAGATGCGAATGGGAAATAAACACGTATCAACTACAATCCACAAGGAACACAAACCTTGCCAATATCAAATGTCTTTGGCATGTGAAAATCTAAAGCGCAATATGCAACCCTAGCCATACATTCTCCTTTTTAGGTTCGAGCCTGCTTAGCATGCGCTCGCGAGAAGCTGTAGTAGTTAGAAAAGGGCTCGGAGCCCCGCCCAGGTCACGTCAGTGTCTTTCATCGGTTCGTGGGCCTGCCTTTTAAAATCTGCTTGCTTTCAGTAGTGGAAGGCATGCATACGTCATACCTTTTCCGGTGGATAGCCCTCCTCGAGAGCAGTGACCAAGTACTGAAAACATACGAGGCTTGCTGTTTTTCGTCCGGTTTGTGGACTACTTTTTCTCTTTTTTTCGCAGCGCGATCTCGCTTGTTTAGCAGCGCGATCGCGCTCATTTTCTTTTTCTTCCATTTAATGAGGCAAGAAAAGTCCGATTGGGAGTTTACAACTGCTAATAGCTCTAACTCAGAGAAATGCGAGACGCGTTGCACTGCAAATGCTTGTTTAAACAGCAGCTTGGAAACAGTCATTGGGGATGTGATCCATTTTCAGCAGCAAGCTGGCTTCATAATGTGTAAAGCTGGTTAAAAACACCCTCCTTCTCTTTCACTGTGGCTTGGACCCTGGACTTCTTCAATATATGGACTAGAGCCTCTAAGTGGGTATGCATTTGCATGAGCTCAGTGACCAAAACTGAAGCAATTCTTCAGTCTGTACATCCTAAAATAGTGCTATATATACTGTACATGGCAGAACAGGTTTCCCCTGAGAACCCCCTTTCCTAGCGCACCATTTCTAGCTGTACCACTATTACCACCCTAGATGTTTTATGTCACTGTTACTGTAGGGTGACCAGCAACATTTTGGCTCTAGCTCATTTGGAAAATAAGTTTCTATTTTGTAAAATGCATGTGTGTAACTGAAGTAATTCCATAAAGGTGTGTGGAGAGGAAATTAGTTCTCGAGTAACCAGGCCCCCTTCCCCAACAGATGATCGACAATGTCAGTGGTGAAAGTGTAGAGGGTCAGGAGTTGCGTGACATTTACTCAGTTACATACAGTGCTTGGTTTGTTCTGGTGGGTGCCTTTGCTCCGCACCAGCGTTAATTCCTTAACACCAGCGTATGTTTGTGACAGTCTACCACATGGAGGCGCTGCCTGTATAGTTTTTGATAGATAAAGTAGCATGAACACCAGTATTAGGTGGTGTGGAAGGAGGTTTTGGGGGGGAGCGCCGGAATCGGCAGTCTCCCCCCCGGGGAGTTTACGAGAGGTGGTATAGCCCATTCGCGCCCTTTTTGGGCGCTGTTTGGGCTATACGTAGTGGTGTTGGTGTAGCCTAAGGCTACAGTATAAATGGGGGTGACATTTTAGCTCGCCACCATTTTGCCCGTTAGGTTTTTTCCAGCGGTCAAGCTTTCTAGAGCTCTTTGCTGCAGTGGTAGCGTGGGTCTAGTGTATATTTTGGAGTTTAGAGGGTGCGTATTCAGCTAATAGTGCAGAGTATTTCGAGGCGTTTGGTTAAGGAGGGGAGTGCTTGGCAACCTGTGTTTACTTACGAAGCTTTGCCGTCGTTGCAAGGAGTCGAGTTCTTGGCGCCATGGACCCGCAGGTGATCCGAGCCCTTGAATTGTTGCAGGAAGCGGGGCGCTTGGATTTAGTCGCGGCCCCGGCGGCTCCTCGAGTCCGCCCAGTACGTAGGGCGGCGAGCGGGGTGGCGGCCGTGGTAGCGGCGTGTTCCCCGCCGCGGGGACGACAGCCGGTGAGTGGGTTGGGCGGGGGGAGGAGCGGGGGTATGGCCCTGGCCCACAAGGGGCGGGTGGTGGGAGGCCTGAGGATGCGGCCGCGCCCCTTAAGGGCGGGGCGGCCCCGGGAAATTGGCAACTGCGGTGCCGGAGGCGGGGTGGAAAACCCCTCGGATTCCCTGTCTCGGGGCTGCTTGGGCGAAATAAGGAGCCAGCGGGAGCCCGGGAGGGGGGCGCGCAGGGCTCAAGGCACGCAGCAGCTAAAGTTAAAATATCTGGGCAGAGAAAAGGCAGGCCTGGGAAGAGGAAGGCTTATGGAGGGTTGTCAGGGGTGAAGCGATCGAGTGAAGGCAGCACGGCAGGGCAGGAGGGTGAAGGGAGGGCGGATCTCCGGTTTGATGAAGGGATTGAAGAAAAGGGGCAGGAGCCTGGTGGGCTAAGGAGGTGTGCTGATAGCAGTGAGGAGGGCCTGGGGGGGCAGTCTGAAGGAGAGGGGGGGGCGAGGCCAAGGTGGGTGAGGTACTGGAGCTGAGTCACATCCTGGAGTGGAGTGACGAGTCGGAGCAGGGAGGGGTGGAGTTGGGGGAGCAGGCAGTTGAAGATGATGGGCTCACCTTTAAGGTGCGCCCCCCAGTTCGTACTTACGGCGCTACGGCCAGGGGGGAGTCGGGCAGTAAAGGTGTAGGGAAGAAACAGGGGGCAGAGGTAAAGCGACAGATTCAAAGCGTAGGAGGCAGCAATTGGAGTGACGATGATGTGGGATTCTTGCAGGGAGGACATTGTGGGAGCGAGGATGGGGACCCAGGTGAGCTTGGGGCGGGCTCGATACCCTGGGAGGAGGAAGAAGAAGTGACGGCGGGGCCCTGTACGGCCAGCTGGACTGTATATCACTGTGACGTTGAGGCGGTGCAAGCCAAGGATTCGGTGAAGCATTACGTCGCCGGACCGGGTGTTGCGCCCTCCGGTGGAGGGGTGAGTAAGGGAAAGCGGCCTGGCTATGCATCACAAGGGAAAGGGCTCAAACCGGCCCAGCGGCGACCGCGTGTTCCGGCGGCGTCATTGGAGGATCTCATAAAGAAGGCGCGTTTTGAGAGTGGGTTGCGGGAGGCGGGCGGTGATGAGAGTGGAAGTGGGGACAGTCTGGACTTTGACGAGGACAGTGTGGAGGAAGGAGAGATTCGGGAGGAGGAGGTCTGGTGGCGGGGAGAGGCTAACGGTGTGTCTAAGTCGTTGCAGGTGACAGACGGTTCGTCCAGAGCGAGGGGTGAAGCACGACGGATGGTTACGGAGCGGCCACCGTTGTTGCAAGAAGGTAAGAAGAGCGCGAAAACACTGGTCGGGGTTGCAGTGGGGACGGACGATCTCGGGGGGGGGGTTGGGAGAAGGTTATACAAAGGGGTCTATGTGGCAGATGCGGGGTGGGTACGGACGCAGTAAAGGGGGAGGAGGATAAAGGAAGTACTAGCAAGACGGACGGGGAGGTAGTCAAGAAACAGGGGGAGGAGTTTGGCCCAGGTAAGATTGGTGGTAAACATAAGCGTTTGCCATATATGGGGACGGCTAAGCCTCTGGGGGCGCATCTTATGACCACAACGAAAGAAAAGATTTGGAAGGGGGAGTACGTGGAGATGCTCAAGTTGCTACACAGGGAGGTACGGGCAAAAGAAGGGTCCAAAGAAGAAGAATATGAGCTGGCGAAGCGTCCGAGGGTCCCGGTGACGATTGAGAACTGGACAACGGCGTTTTGATTTACGCGAGTGTGTATTGTGAGCGTTATCCTGACCGGGCAGTGGCGCTCTTCAAATATATGGATATAATTAGGAAAGCATACTTAAATTTTGGAGGGTACGCATGGGCGCAATATGACGAGGAATTTAGAGCGCACATGGCGGCGGATGAGGATGCGCAATGGGGCGAGATTGACGCTGATTTGTGGCAACACACAATTGGCCCAGCGAAATTTGGGAAAACAATTTTCACGGCTAGCGGCTTGCCACTTACTTACCGGCCCTTTTGGGATCGACCCACCCAGGGTGGGGCCTCGGTCACTAACTCAGGTGAAAAAGGCGGTTTTGGAACAGCAGCCTCAGGCGGGAAAAAACCTGGAGCATGCTGGGATTTTAACAAGGGTTTGTGCGCGAGGGAGTATTGCAAGTTCAAGCATGAATGCTCCAAGTGCGGTGGAAAGCACGCCCTTACCAACTGTTTCGGTGGAACCAGCGGCGGGCAACAGTTCGCAGGGTCCGGGGGCAATCCCGTGGGGAATGCGGGCCAGCCCAGGCCCAGAGGGCAGGGATCTTTGGGGAAAAGCTTCTACGCCAATTAATTTGGTTCGGCTCCGTTATTGGACGAGTCGGTACGGGTTGAAGGAACAAGGGATACTTTTGCTGAGGGGGTTTTCTGAAGGTTTTGAATTGGGTTACACCGGACCGCGTCGACGTCGGTGGGCAGAAAATTTGCGTTCGGTACCGGGCAACGAGGAGCTGGTGCGGCTCAAACTCAGGAAGGAGGTATCGGAAGGGAGAATGGAAGGCCCTTTCATGGATTGGCCTCTCCAAAATTTGATAGTTTCCCCTATTGGTGTAGTGCCCAAAAAGGAGCCTGGGCAATATCGGTTAATACATCATTTGTCGTGGCGGGAAGGGTCATCAGTTAACGACTTCATTCCGGAGGAGGTCACAAAAGTGTCATATGCCTCAGTGGACGTGGCAATGGCCCTGGTGGAGGCATTGGGTCCGGGCACCCTAATGGCAAAGACAGATATCAAATCTGCTTTTCGTTTGCTGCCGGTGCACCCTCGAGATTTCGAGTTGTTGGGCATTCAATTTCAAGGCAGCTGGTATGTTGATAAGGCGCTGCCCATGGGTTGTACGAGCTCCTGTTTTTTGTTTGAATGGCTCAGCACATTTTTGCAGTGGATTTTTGTGACGATCACCGGTCATGCGTCGGTCACGCATTATTTGGATGATTTTTTCATAGTGGGCCCAAAAAATTCAGAGTCCTGCAAATTAGCGTTGCAGAGATTCCAAGCGATTATGGGGGACCTGGGTGTGCCCCTGGCCCCTGAAAAAACGGTGGGGCCCTGCACGGCCTTGTCATTTTTTGGGCATAGAGCTGGATACTCAAGCCATGGTGGCACGTTTGCCTAAGGAGAAGCGGGGGCACATGCTTGAAACGGTGCGTCATATCTTACACAAAGAAAAAGTGACAATAAAGGAGATCCAGGTGCTTTTGGGTCACTTGAATTTCGCATGCAGGGTGGTGCGGGCTGGCAGGACCTTCTGTAGGCGGCTCGGTATGGCACTATCGGGTGGTACAGTACCGCATCATCATGTCCGGCTTAGTGCTGGAGTAAAAGAGGATTTGAGGATGTGGTGCGTATTCTTGGAATCGTTCAATGGCATCCCGATTCGGGCATGGCCTGTGTGTGAATGGGATGTGCAAATTTTTTCAGATTCGGCGGGGGCGTCGGGGTTTGGCGTATATTGGCAGGGCAATTTTTGTGCAGAACCGTGGCTGGAGGCGTGGCGCACGGGGGGTCGGAGTATCGCATTCCTGGAGCTTTTTCCACTAGTGGTGGCGGTGTGTCTTTGGGGGCATTGCTTGCAGCATAAGCGCGTTTTATTTCGAGTGGACAATTTGGCGGTGGTGCAGGTGGTAAACAGGCAGTCGGCGAGGGAAGCGCAAGTTTTGGAACTGCTGCGTGTTTTCGTTCTGCAGTGCTCACGACGTGATATTTATTTTCGAGCGCGACACGTGGCCGGGGTGAATAATGACATTGCGGATGCCTTATCTCGTTCGCAGTGGGAGAGGTTCCGTGGGTTGGTCGCGGACGTGCATTTGAACCGGTTGGCGATGCCAGCAGTGCTCTGGAACATAGGAGACAGAAGATTCTCCGGCTGGTTGTGAACTCGTTGGCCCCCTCGACGCAGTGCAAGTATGTGCGGGCTTGGCAGGAGTTTTTGGAGTCCGGAGCACGGAGGCGGCGGCGGGTTCGGGATCAGAGTGAGGATGTCATTACCTTCATGATGAGCATGATTGATAAGCGTTTGTCAAAGGTGTCCATGGCAGGGAAGTTGGCGGGGATAGCTTTTATGGGTAAGCTCTTGTGGGGTTACGCTCCGTCTGCGGGGGAATTTGGGCAGCGGCTTTTGGAGGGTTGGTCGAGGGAAAGGGGTAGTGGAGCAAGGGAGAGACAGCCGATCACTTTGGATTTGTTGAGACCTATATTGGCATCGACGGCGAATATTTGTACAAGCCTCGAGGAGGCGTTATTATTTCGGACCTTGATGTCCTGGATGTTTTTTGGGGCTTTTCGCGTGTCGGAGTTGTTGGGCTCTAAGTTTTGGGAGGGGGTTCAATGGGAGGATGTTTGTATTTCGCTGAGCGGAGTCGGGTTATTATTAAATCGGTCCAAGACAGACCAGCAAGGGAACGGGAGACAGGTTTTCATGAGGACCTATCCGGTGCAGGACATGTGTCCGATGCGTCTGGCGCGTCGAATGCAAAGGAGAGGGTGGGGTCAGTCTGGGTTGGTGTTCCGCCATAGGAGCGGTCAACCGGTCTCAGCGTACCAGCTGTTGGCGGTTATGAGGTCTTGTCTGCAATACTTAGGTGTTGATGCGTCGCGGTTTGGAACGCACTCTTTTCGGATTGGGATGGCTACTGAAGCAGGTCGGCGGGGTTGGCAGAGGGAGACGGTGCTAAAGCTGGGGCGGTGGAAGTCAGACGCATACAAGAAATATGTGCGGTAAAGGGGGGAGGATGGGACGTGTGTTTTAATATGCTATTTCTTTTTCTGCAGGTTCGGTTCCTGGGCCAGTGGTGCAGTCATTGTACATTTGGGTCGTGCGACATTCCTTCGTAAAATGGGCGGCGAGACAAGCTCAGTCGACGAAACTGGGGTCTAATTTGGGTTTAGATGCATTAAGATATTGAGTTCGGTGGGAGGGAAAAGGGGGCATGCGTTGGCATGAGTTGTTGGGGACTTTGCAGAGGCTAAAAGGTTGAGGACACTGTCCGGACTTATTACTTATTCGTTTAGGAGAGAACGACATGGTGAAGAGGACAGGTTTGGACATACTAAAAGATATGAAGAGGGATTTGTCAGTAGTGCGCTAGCAGTGGCATGGCTGTCACGTGATATGGACGGCTTTTGTTCCCCGTCAGTTTTGGAGGGGAGCTCGTCGGCAGGGAGCCATTGAGAAAGCCAGGAGAAAAATTAATCGGGAAATGAAGACTTTCTGTTCAGAGCAGGGTTTTACGTACTTGGAACACACAGATATACGTTTTGAGGATAAAGAGTTTTTTAGGGGCGACGGCGTACACCTGTCCTTTTTGGGCATGGAATTGTACCTGCTCCAAGTAAAAGAAGTATTGAGACTGACTTTTCGCGAAGGTTAAACACATAGGACGGTTGCCGGTACGGCGCGAGATGGTGGGGCAGAAAAGGAGGTGACGGCTTAGGGGCCGGATCACCTTCCTTTTCTGGTGGCGGACACAGAGAAAGGGCACATGACAGACCTGAACGGATGGGAAGAAAAGAAGACAAGAAAAATGCTGATTAGATAAGGGTGGACAGTAGCAGGGATACGTAGAGAAAATCGAGCGTTAAGGGCTGGAGACTTGCACGCTCAAGACACTAGCGACCGACTATTAAGGTACTAGACAGAGTAGATAGGAGCACGAAGTAAGGAGGACTGGACTATGGAGCGGCAAGTGCAAAAGGGGAGGGAGGGGGGAGGAGTGGGCAGGGGAGGGGGGTGTGTTGTTAGGAGAATTGATGTATAGTGAGGTTTTAGTTTTGTAAGGCACAAGGCCAAGGGAATGAATTTTGTGAGCGCACCTGTTTCCAATAAAGCGGCCTTTTACACACAAAAAGAGGTGTGATGGAGCGATACTTTCTCTCTCGCAAGGAGGTTTTGGGGGGGAGCGCCGGAATCGGCAGTCTCCCCCCCAGGGAGTTTGCGAGAGGTGGTATAGCCCATTCGCGCCCTTTTTGGGCGCTGTTTGGGCTATACGTAGTGGTGTTGGTGTAGCCTAAGGCTACAGTATAAATGGGGGCGACATTTTAGCTCGCCACCATTTTGCCCGTTAGGTTTTTTCCAGCGGTCAAGCTTTCTCCCCCCCACCCGCCCTTCATATTAGGGGATTTTTTGGGTGTTTGTTCGCTCCATCTTTTTGTTTGGTTTGTTTCTGATTGCATTTGGTCCGTTGGGAACAGGTGTGCAAATGGGGCGTTTCTTTTTGTATTGTCGCTAGGGAACAGGTGCAGGTGGAGACAGAGAAAGGGCACATGACAGACCTGAACGGATGGGAAGAAAAGAAGACAAGAAAAATGCTGATTAGATAAGGGTGGACAGTAGCAGGGATACGTAGAGAAAATCGAGCGTTAAGGGCTGGAGACTTGCACGCTCAAGACACTAGCGACCGACTATTAAGGTACTAGACAGAGTAGATAGGAGCACGAAGTAAGGAGGACTGGACTATGGAGTGGCAAGTGCAAAAGGGGAGGGAGGGGGAGAGGGGGGTAGGGGAGGGGGGTGTGTTGTTAGGAGAATTGATGTATAGTGAGGTTTTAGTTTTGTAAGGCACAAGGCCAAGGGAATGAATTTTGTGAGCGCACCTGTTTCCAATAAAGCGGCCTTTTACACACAAAAAGAGGTGTGATGGAGCGATACTTTCTCTCTCGCAATAGCCAAACGTCCCATTTGTATGAGGGGAGTGGTGAGGACTGAGACTGGCATTTAAACAACACGGACTTGGACAGTAGGAGGTGCAACTACAACATCGTCCGAAAAAATACCTTTAGTCCTGTCACTTTTTTTGTGTGCAAATAAAGCAGTGGGGTCGTCACTTGACACTCATCAGGACGCTGTCAATTGAGCTCTAGAGGTGTAAATCCCAGGAGTTTGATGAATGGATGCTAAAGTCTCATTGAATAGACATGTTTTCATTTTTTTCTGAACAGTGTCAGATTAGGAGAGATCCTGATGGCTGTACACTTAGACAATGCATTCCAGAATGGAGCGTTGAGTCACAAAACCATCCTCCCTCTGTGTTTCTTGCGGTTGTAACTGGCTTGTATCCTAGCCCTTGCTAACACTCTCAGGATGTTTAGTCATGTACAAAATGAATATGCTTGTAAATCTCTGGTACCAACATCATCGCTTGCTTTGAAGACAGTGCAGAGAAGTTTAAATTGTGTTCTCCCTGCCACTGGTAAATTTCTCTTGAGGGCCAATGAAATATGTTCTGTTTCTTTAGGTTGAAGCAGAGTCTGGCTACGTGAACACGTATGGCCCGATTCATGCTATTCATTCATTTTGTAGTACATAAAGAGACACTACAGCAGTACTACCTACTACAAAATGCAGTTCACCAACCTACAATGTAAATCAATACCTCCATCTCTGGTCTCTCTCTTATCTTTTCTATGAGATACTCACACATGCACGTTTATTACCTAGCATTAAATGTGGAAGGGACAGGGGAGTACCTGCAAAACGGGAGGGGTGTATGGAGAATTAACGAGGGTTTTAATAATGGCTAAGGAGTGACTTATGGGGTGGATAGTCACCCACTCATATACAAGTAAGCTCACTGCTATACACAGACTGCACGTCTATAGGTAACACAGACAAAAAGAACCCAAAACAGTAGTAAAGGTACTCCAGCTTGGAGCTTGAGTAAGCCAGCAACATGCATGGTAAACCACGGATATTGCAGAGGAATAATGTTAAGTTGTTTAATACATTTAAAACTATAAATAGGTGTATTCAGTGTTAAAATATTTAAATATAAAGCATATTTATTATTTGGTTATAAAAAATTGAATACCTTGTTTGAATTTAAAAATGAATGTAACCCTTATTTTTATTAAAATATAATTACAATAATTTGAAATAATTCTGTAGCTCACATTTAATAATTGTCAACATCTAATAAAAATATTTCTTTTTGCTTTAGTAGGCAATTTTTAATTTTAAACTTCAGAAAAATAATTAATGGTAAATTAAAATGAAGTTAATGGTGCTGTAGCATTTTTTATTTTGTTCTACCTTTACATAATTATATAAAACTAATGCAGTTTAATATTTAACATACCAATATTATTACTATTTTTTTCAAGTTTAATACAATTTTGTTAACTTATCCCTATATTTTACCATAGGGACCTTTCCGCCACATGCCATAACACAGTTACTTTGTGGTTTTGTAAATGTATACTAATTCTGTTAGCCCCAATTTTGCTTTTGTGGTAGTTGCAAAAATGTGCATGTATATGATCAAATTTTACCCTGTCAATGGGGCAGTAAAACCACCATCAACCTGAGTGGTGTAGGCCTTTTTGACCCCAATGCAAGGATATAGAGAAAATACTGAACTAGTATTTTTGCTGTAATGGCTGCTCAACAATGGCAAAAAGACAAGCTCATGGACCTGTCTATTCTACACTCTACTGCTGAGATATCAAAAGTTACAGTTGTTACAGGAATGAGCTTATCTGCAAACTACAATAATCTGCAACATTAAAATGGTGAGAGTTTAACTGTAAACTAAGCATTCTTTCCTGGGGTGTGTGTGGGGAACAGAAACACACCAGGGCTCTCCCTTGGCTTGGTGTGCTGGTGTAGGAAAAGGTGATCACATCTTCAGAATGAAACACTCCACACTGGGACCAGGTAATTGTTTTTTTTTTGCCAATGCGTAACTTTTAGTTCTGTCACAATAGTTTGAGCAGAAAATGTGTTGTGGTGAATCTATGTTGCTGATTAGGAGTATAGCAGACAGAAACACTCAGTCGCCAAACTTCAGACGGGGTGGTCGTCGCCGTGCTGGCGACCTTCGTGCTGGCCTCATTATGACTTTCCCTTTGGGCTGACCAGCAAAAATCAAGGTTTCTGCCGGTCAGCGCAGTGAGAAGGGTGCTGCAGCATTGTCATTGGCTCATAAGAGAGCCGGCGGCAATGCTGCCACACGCAGGGGGCACCAGCATCCTCAAAATCCACACTGTCTGCAATTCGAAGATGCTGGGCAGGGGGACCCCTGCAATGCCCATGGGCACTGCAGGGGTCCCCCTGTGGCCCCCTGCACTTGCTCTTCACCAGCCTTTTCAAGGCCATTGAACTGCCATGAAAAGGCCGGCGGAGAACAAGGCTGTAATCAGCAGGGCGGCACTGAGTTCAGCGCTGCCCTGGCTGATTACAACCTGCAATGCCATCAGCCCAGTGGGATCTGAGATCCTAGAAGTGACGGCAGTAGGTTGGCAGATCTGCCCGCCAACCGCGTAATGTGGCGTTCCGACCGCCACAGCTATGTCGGTCAGGCAGCCACCACGAGGCTGGCAGTCTTTTGACCACCAGCCTTGTAATCAAGCCATATATCTGTGTGGTGGCCTTGTGCACTGCACCAACAACATTTACCATTGGACATTATGGTACACTGAGCAGGTACCTTGCGTGATGTTTGTACATGAGTGGATTCATCATGTACAATTTTCACATAGAGGAGTGTCCAAGTATCATGTATGTAATACACATATTGTTCACAAACATTTTCTTACTTCCTTTCTGTGCACTCTGTTGCTGCCGTGCCAGGTTTGTGCAGTATAAATACTGATGCATGCTTACATACATACCTTCATTTGTGTGTTATGATTGTCATAAATGCCCAGTCATGTATGCGCTGGTGCACGAGGGCTGCAGAGGTATGTTTATTTGTAGAGAGCTTTGAAGTAATTATGCATCTCTCAAAATGTATTTTTGCTAATAGTCCTACGTAAGGATATCTATGTTAAACAAACACTTTGTGATCTGCTTGTTTGAGGGCATCAACCAACGGATTACAGAAAAGTTTGCTAGATAGTGGAAAACATTTGGACCCTAGATCTCAAAATGAGAACTCTGAATTAAATAATAATAGGTTCATCTACCACAAGAGAGACACTCATTGCTCAGAAGCAATTCACAAAAAAAGAGCAAAGGGCAGAACCAGTGACGTAACAAAGCTTGAGGGGGCTCCCCTGCAAAGTAGATTGAGCCCCTCCCCCTCTGAGCTCACTCAAGAGCTGTCAGGTCAGGGCACTGTGCGGAGGGCCCCCCTGGAGCTCGGGCCCCCCAGAACTGCAGGGGTTGTGGGGGACATTTGTTACACCATTGGAAAGAACTGATTATTTAGGAACCCAACAGGTGAACTGTTTCGGGATGCAGCTTTCATTTATTCTCACTTGACCAGGATTGGAGTGCTCCAGGGCGGTGTTTAAGTTACTTGACCTTAAAGTACTGTTAGAGAGAAACCATTATTAATAGAAATGAATGAAATAACATGTATTAAAAAGCCTAACTAAAAATGGATGTTAGAAAATTAAAACAGGTAGCTGATATGGTGGACACCATAAACAATAGAGTATAATGTGAAATAATAATGTCTAATGAAAGTATATTTTGCTTAATCATAATTAAATGTTCTGAAAAAGATGATTATTAATACTTACTAAAGATTAATGGTTTAAAGTTAAATGGAATGTTTTATTCTTAATGCTTAGCACTAGTTAAAAGGACTCACATTTTAGAAATTTCCACAAACATTATGTTTAAAATGGTTTGCTAACTCTAATAATGTATCATCAAACGTCCTGTGTGACTTGCGGAGTGGAAATTTCTGTCCTGCTTTCACTGGTTGTTGCATATTTCCTTGAGGTAAAAACTGTTAATTTAAAAAAAGAGCTTCAGTGCTCAATGTTGTGTTTTCATGTTGCATATTTTGTTCTTGTTCGAGTTTCATTTTTGGAAGGTAGCACATGGAATATTTCCACGTAGTTTTAAGTGTAATTTTTGTACGGAAGCTGATGTCCGGAGAAGAGAGAGGAGTGATAATGTGATCCAATCCTGGGTTAAGAAAATGTGAAGCAATACATCTGACGTGCAGATGATGTTTTATTGGCTGCAAACTAAACCACCTCATAGTCATGTCCAATAGAAGCTTAGTTAGTCATTTTTGGGACTTTAATATAGCAATGTTTTAGGTGATGTAAGTTCAGTTCCATTTAGAGAGCGATTCTGTGTAGTTCTCCTTGTTCTAAGCTGCAAGATGCTGCTTAGTTCTTGCCTATGTTTCTAACAGTTCAGATATATTAGGCCCAACTTTACTGAACTGTTTCTCTTTCATGTCCTTATGCTGTTCTCTGAAGACCTGATGTTCCTGCCTTCTGCTGATAAAGATACTACTGAATGCTGATCCATTCAGGAGAGGTATAACCAATGTGCATTTGTCTTTCTTGCAGGTTTTTCTTCCTTTGAAAATCCAACCGCTTATTTTGGTTAGTGCCATCGTTAGATATTTTCCAAATTAATTGTTGTCTTATTTTTCCTTTTGCATGAAGCCCACTCATACTTTCTAATTAAAGTAATAGTTAGGGATGCCTGATCCAATGTCTAAATTTTACTGTTTATTAACTGTTTACAATGTATTCAACTGCACAAACTAAATGTTTCTGGTTTTCACTTGATTCTGTTGTTATTCTGCATTGTTCTTTTGGAGTGTTAAATGCTAAATGCTTTGATTAGATTGGGATTCTTCAGGCCTTTTGGACATTTGGTCTTGTGCATGATTTACCTGATCTTAACATTGTTAATCTACAGGGCAATAAATGTTTAAACTTTACTAGACTGGTGTGGTGATTCGTGGCCTCATAGGTCATGGTGTATTTAAATTATTGACTCAAATTGATTATGTTGATTCTTTGATGGTATATTTGATGTTCATTGATTCATAGTGTCTGATTGGAAGTTTTCACACTCCTGTCTGAGTCAAAAGATCCGAGTTCACCCCTGAGGATAACAGATGATTTAC
Organism: Pleurodeles waltl; assembly: GCF_031143425.1. NCBI lineage: Eukaryota > Metazoa > Chordata > Amphibia > Caudata > Salamandridae > Pleurodeles > Pleurodeles waltl. The sequence goes on along the minus strand of NC_090448.1, from coordinate 89,821,718 downwards.
CTTATACTTGTCACCTTATCATAATAATATAAAAGCATATAAGGTCTGACACGCCCACAGTACCATTATCGAAACCCTGTGTTAGACATAATGTCAGCATGGTTTTCAATAATCAAAGTAAAAGTACCTTTCACCATCGGGAAAACTGGAAGACCATGACCTCTGTCTTAAGACAGCCATGGTCACGGTGGCGGTTGGACCGCCGCCATTGGGGTGGTATGACTGCCACATTACGACTGCAGCGGTAGTGCCACGGTCGAATGGCCAGTTTTCCTCCACAGGGGGTCCTAATCCACCAGGGCAGAGCTGCAAGAAGCAGCGCCCTGGGGATTACGACCCCCCTCTCTACCAGTAACCCCGCCATGTAAAGGCTGGTGGAGACATGGTGCTGGGTGCCCCAGCGGGGCACCCTTTCAAAGTTCACTGTCTGCTTTGTAGACAGTGAACTTGGAAACAGGTGCTGCTGCACCCTACGCAGTACAGCATTGCCACCGGCTCTATTACAAGCTGGCGACAATGCTATAGGCTGTTTTCCGCTGGGCCAGTGGGAGGAAACTCAGTTTCTGACTGCTGACCCAGCGGGAAACTCATATGGGGCCGGCAGGGAGGCAGCCGCACTGGCGGCAACCTACCTGTCGGGGATTCTACAGACAGGCTTTTCTGTCCGCCGAAGTCATAATGACCCCCTAAGGCTGCAGCTGTTGAATATTTCTACCTCCAATCAGGTACATTGGTTATAGGCCTTTTAAAAAGCTTTAGCTTTAGAAACCTTGTAATTCAACAGAGGAATATGACTTTCCACTCAAGATAACTTCATTAGTTGGATCTAGAAGATTGGGTGTCATGTAGGCCTCAAAAAGGGTTAGAAAGCATTATCATTGCATAAATGATTTGCACACCCTCCAGTTTAACATATTAGACTACTGAGCTTTTAAAAAGAAATATGCTCTTTATGTTTCTAGTATTTGTGTATGTTTTAGCTATCCAGTTATGTCACTGTCTACTAACATACTGAAACTTCTACTTCATAATGTTTTTTCTTTTTATAACAAGTACAATGGATTGTCGGAATCACCTCATGCTTGGGAGATATTGAGATTGTGATGTCACACCCTCTACCGCAGTGACTTCAATGAATTGACAACATTGTGTGGAAAGGGCTGGTAAGAGTGTCTCACTGAGCCATACTCTACAGATTTGAGTCTCTGGTCTGGAACCTGAAGTGCATGCACTTTTTATTTGTGTAAAGCTTTGAAAACCAAAAGTGAAGCACTTCAGCCCCATTTTAATTATTAGAGGGATTTAAATTCTGATGGGAGCTTATAAAGTCATAATGTTGGAATATAATAAAACAATGTGTTATTTTGTCATCAGGGAAAATAAAATATTCGCAAGAGATAGCAGAAGCCGCAACCTATGTTTACATAATGGGCCGAATTTAAGAAAAGTTGTGCTGCATCCAATGCAGCGCCACTTTTCTTGGGCCCCTTAGTGCTCCCTAATGCCACCATGTGTGTGCCGTATTTAACATACGGTGCACCATGGCAGTAGTTAGGGAACTAGCGTAAAAAATGTTGATGCTAGTTTCTCCCTTTGTAGGATTAGCGCCAAATATCTTGATGCTAATCCTGCAAAGCACATTGAGACCCATTGAAAACAACGGTGTGCCTCCTTTTAATGCCTGCTTTGTGCAGGCATTAAAAATGATGCTAAAAATGGTGCAAATAAATCTTTTAGATTTCATTGCGCCATTTTTTCGTCCCACCCCCCAAATGGTGGAACACCACCTTTGCATATATTATCCCTTGCTCAGGCATAATGTGGCGCAAGTGGTTACAAAGTAGCCTGCATTGTGCCACTTTGTAAATATGGTGCATTGATTTTGGGCTTGTTAGGCCACATTAGCCTAAACAAAATGATGCTAATGTAGCGCAGTAGGCACCAGGCCCTCTTAAATCTGGGCCTACGTTTCCTTTCTGGGAATTGTGGGCCTGATTCACAAACAGGCACCACAGTTGAGACGTGGGCTCTCCTCTTGTGTTTCAATCTTTGCATTGCAGTTTCTCCTTGTGGAGAATCTGCCATGAGTGCAGAGATTCTGGCTCGTCTGTGTGGGTGCTTAGTCAATTGGGCCCAGAGTTTTTTAGCAGGCCTGTGCTCCAATTATTATTTATTTATTAATATTAACTGATTATGAAGAATAATACAATGACATGTTGGTTGTAAAAAAAAATAGGCCATTTTCAATTGTGAAAAATGTTTTGAAGCTCAGGTTTCGTGGTTCCCTCCCTTGTTTCTCTTTCCAAGTCTTTTGGTAAGGTCTTCATTCCATTTGGAACATTTATGGCAGCACTGACCAAAAGCCATCAACACTCGCTATTATGTAGGGTAACTGGGAAGGCAAAAAGGAACTTTCATTTCTTGAAGAAGTAAGTACACTTAAGTGGGCCATATAATAAAAATATATAATTTATTAATCATTTTAAGGGGTGTACAATATCATAAATATGTAGTTAAAGCTTCACAAGGATGCCTAAAAGCTTGTCCTCTTTACAAAAAAAAAAAATCTTTTTATCAGAGAATTGTTTTATTTTTTTCAAAACTACACTATCTTTTCTGAATCTTTGCTGACATCTTCGCTAAACCTTCCTAAACCTTGTGATATCTTGATAAAAAGAGAAAAAAACATTCACAACCCTTTGTGCAGGACACACCCCTATTTCTGCCCCACTAGGTGAGGAGTTACATTTGCGAACCCTATGGCATGGCGTTAGGATTAGACCTAGCGGGCGTGGACAGTTAGGGCCTGATTTAGATATTGGCAGAGGGGTTCCTCCGTGATAGCGATGACAGATATCCCGTCTGCCGAAATCTAAATCCCATTGGTTACAATAGGATTCAGATTTCAGTGGACGGAATATCCGTCACCGTTGTGATGGAGTAACCCCTCCGCCAATATATAAATCATGCCTTTAATGCCTAATATCTGCATCTAAAGGGATATGCTAGAGAAAGAATTGTAAACGCCTATTTTAGAGGCTAGAGAACCCCAGCGTAGCCTGAGTCCATCGTTCTAAGGTAACACCTGTTTGCAAGTGACTTCAAAAGTGGGAAGTCCTATTCCAGGCACATTACACAAACCAATAGTAGATTCCAATATATTGAAAAGTACCAGTTTCAGAACCTCAAAAGAAATACGACATGAAAGTCATGGAAACCAACCCTTCATAAAAACAGAAAGCAAGCTAGGCAACGACAATACAATTCATGTCACTTCTCTTCGACCTTCAGGCAGATTATCTAAACTCTGTTAAATGTGTTCTCACAGCAGCAGAATTACTGCTCCTTATAGAAAGGCATTCTCTACCGCTCTGTCACTCAGAGAGTCAATCTAAAACTGACACCTCTCATCCACTCTCACATGTATGAAACACACGTACTAGGAAGTGACAGGCAACCAGGTCCATCACACATCTGATGACTTCTTACACCCTCAATTTACTTCAGCCACTTGGGAAGCGTGGGGGAAGGAGGGCACGCACAGTAGCAGCAAATCCAATAACTCTTCAGTCACAACTGCAAGATGACATTACAAAGCAGACTGCCCCTTACCTAACTCACACAGACAGCCATCACAGACATGCATCCTCCATGCGTACCATCCTGAATCCACCACTTTTACTGAGAATGTGCTTGGACATTTTGGTCCCATTTGCCCAATATTTATGAAAAATGTAAACACATTCAAACTAGTGGGAATACCAATCACACGTCGGAAATGTAAAAAATAAAAATAACACAAACACACTTATTCAATTCAATAACTCCATCTTGATTTTTCACTTTAAATAATTTTGTTTGAGTTTTTTCCTAACAATAACAATTAAAATAAAACCTTTTGGGCGCCCACGGTAGTCATGAGGCGGCGGCCATTTTAGTCTCACCAACCCTGAACATATTGGAGCATTGCTTCACTCCTTTTCCTTGACTAGACAAAGCCTACTTCAGTCAGTTGTTTCTCAGCTGCCTGGGGATTTTCTTGGGGAATGAGCACATAACTCTGCACGGTTGCTGCTAAACAAGACAATTTAAATAATTCATCGAGAAATGAGCTCCCAGGGCGGCCGTGGCTCGAATTACAACTAATTAGAATCATTTTATGCTACCCCACTGCGTTGCTTCTAAAGAAGTGGATCATATTTTCAGAAAATGCTCCTCTGATGTGAATGCTGTGAGCGACCCGTAAATCCTAATCAGAATTCAGACTTGAAAACACTGGAATTACAAATGATTGATTTATGTGTTGGGAGTAATTAAATGGTTTAATATTCCAGTAAAAATATGTTTACTTAAAAAACTGCTGTTTAAATGTCTCCTAAATGCTTTGCAGTGTGGAGGAGAGATACCACACAACAATTACTCTTCCAACAGTGCATTGATAGCTAAAGTCACTGACGACATCACTGATCATGCCATGTGTTATGTTACACAGTTTTTGAATGAGGGAGCGTTTGCCAAAGCATGAAAATTGCTACTAGCTGGCGCTCTGTAACAGGGGTCAGCTCTTGTGAATCTTCTCAGACCTGTGGTTGTGTTTCCATCCCGTGAACAGCATACCTTTGGTTGCTGCATGGCTATTTTCCATCACCGAGTCTTTCAGTCTTTCATTAGACTTAAATGGATTGATGCTCACAGCTTTCATTTTCCGGTAGCCTGAGTGTGTCTTCCATACTTATTTTTGAGACTGTAACATGCAATTTTGTGCAGTGTGTCTCCTGTCCTTGGGTTGTTTCCTGTTGCCTGCTTGTCATCAGTTTTCTATTGTGGCTTTGTTGGGGGCTGATTGCGGATTTTCCATTACATATGCATGTTTGATCGCCAGGGTGTCATTAAGGTTAAAGTCTGTGCTTACTGTCTTGGCTTTGCAGCTTATGTTTAACGGATCGGATTTTCTAATGGTGCGGCTCCAAAGTGGGCGTCAGGGAATATGCCTCCTGATCATAGAAGTTAGCTAATTGTCTGATAGATGTGGGTGTACCAAGCAGTGCCGCAACAGGTGAATCTGGAATGGATGTGGATCATGGAGGGATACAGCGGAGAGAGCTCATAAGTGGTGGTGAGGAAATAGATGGTGGTACGGTGGTAAAGAAAGAGAAGGTAAAGCAGGGAGAGAGAACAAATAGAAGGAATAGCATCACTTATCACTGAAAACTGCCATCACAATTTAAGACCATCTTTTTTTTGTTTATTTATTTTCAAGTATGTACATAGCACAATTAGACCAAGGAGCGATATCAGCATTTTATATAGAACCAGTGAAACTAGTGCAACTGATACATCAAGACAGGAAAGAATGAATTTACAAGACCTATAGTTTAGACAGATCTATCCATTGTTAGAAATGGAGTCTCTGGTTGGCAGTCAGTTTGCACTCTGCCCAAGCAGGGACCCTAACTCTAGTCAGGTTAGGGGAGAAATACAGCTCAGATAACCCTTGCTCACACCTCCTTGATAGCTTGGCACAAGCAGTCAGGCTTATCTCAAAGGCAATATGTAAAGTATTTGTGTAAAACACACACAGTAACACAGTAAAAAAACAACACAAAAAGACTCCACACAAGTTTAGAAAAATAGCCAATATTTATCTTAACTAAATAAGAGCAAAACGACAAAATAATCAACATACACAAGCAAAGATATGAATTTTTAAAATAAAAAGAGCCTTAAACCATAGATATCAATGGATGCCTTATTTTAGCACAAAGTACCTGGTATTAGTCAAAAATAAAGCTGAATGGGCGAGGGTGCATGGGAAAAGACAGCGGTGCATCAATTCCTTACTCGCAAGTGAGGCCGTGCGTCCTTTCTTCTCCAGTCGGGTAGGCAATGCATTGTTTTTCTCTCCTGTAAGAGAGCGATGTGTCGATTTCTGAACAGGCACCTCCGATCCGGGCAGGTTCACATCGATTTTGATGCCCTGCGACACTGCATGCGAAATCAGGCCTAACGGTGATGCTGCGTGGGGCTTACGTTGATTTCAGCAGCCGCAATCGGGTATTGCGTTGTTTCTCCAGCCGCTATGCGGGTGATGTGCCGCTTCCCCAGCTGCGATGCAGGTGATGCATCAGTTTCTCAGCCGCGATGTAGGTGGTGCGTCATTTTTACAGCCACGGTGCAGGTGCTGCATTGAATTTTTCCCTGCATGACTCCTGTGCGTGGACTTCCAACTTGGTTCCGCCAGCTTCACCTTTCAAGGGCCCAGGGACTATAGTAGGCAACACTTGGCAGGGTAGGAGTCTCAGCAGCAAGTCTTTGATGACCCTGAGACTTCAAATAAGGAGGCAAACTCAGTCCAAGCCCTTGGAGACATTTCACATATAGGAATATACCACAAAGTCCAGTCTTTGTCCTCTTTCATGCAGAAGCAGCAACTGCAGGCCAACCCAGCAAATCACAGGCACTGGCAAAGGGGCAGTACTCCTCTTCCAGCTCTTCAGCAGCGCTTGTCCTTGGCAGAGGTTCCTCTTGACTCCAGAAGTAATATAAAAATCTGGGCGTTTGGGACCACTACTTATACCCAGTTTTGCCTTTGGAGGAGGCAAACGTCAAAGGAAAGTCTCTGTTGTTCAGTAGATCCTGCCTTGCTCAGACCTGGCACCAGACACACACTAGGGGGTTGGAGACTGCATTGTGTGAGGACAAGCACAGCCCTTTCAGGTATAAGTGCCAGCTCCTCTCTCCCCCACTCTAGCCCAGGAGGCTCATCAGGATATGTAGGCTACACTGCAGGTCCCTTTATGTCACTCTCTAGAGGAAATTCATAAACAGCCCAACTGTCAGTCTGACCCAGACGTGGATTCCACAGGCAGGCAGAGGCACAGAATGGTTAAGCAAGGAAATGCCCATTTTCTAAAAGTGGCATTTTCAAACATACACTTTTTTGTATTTTTAAATTGTGAGTTCAGAGATCCCAAACTCCAAATCTCTATCTGCTCCCAATGGGAAACTTCACTTAAGAGATATTTAAAGGCAGTCCACATGTTAACCTATGAGAGAGATAGGCCTTGCAAAATTGAAAAACAAATATGGCAGTATTTCACTGTCAGGACATGCAAAACACATCAGAACATGTCCTACCTTTAACATACACTGCACCCTGCCCATGGGGCTATCTAGGGCCTACCTTAGGGGTGTCTTACATGTACAAAAAGGGAATGTTTGGGTCTGGAAAGTGGGTACACTTGCTAGGACGAATTGGCAGTGCAGGACTGCACACATAGACAATGGCGGTCTGGGACATGTTTATAGGGCTACTCATGTGGGTGGCACAATCAGTGCTGCAGGCTCACTAGTAGCATTTGATTTACAGGTCCTTGGCACCTCTAGTGCACTTTACGTAGGGACTTACTAGTAAATCAAATATGCCAATCAGGTATAAGCCAACTGACATATAGAATTTATACAGGGAACATTCACACTTTAGCACTGGTCAGCAGTGGTACAGTGTTCAGAGCAAACAAAACAACAAAAACAGAGTCCAGCACACAGAAACTACCTGGGAAGCAGAGGCAAAAAGTTAGGGGAGATCACACCAAGGATGCCAAGTCTAACACAGACCCCCATACATGCACCCAGTACACCACATTCACACTCAGCACAACTGCCAACGCCCTCACATGCAGTACATCCACCCTGCTTGCAGACACCACCACCACAACATACATTCACACATCCACCCTGCCATCTCCCTGCATCTTCTCCCCCTCCTCCCACTACACCTAAACGCCCACACTCACCCACCCAACAGTCACACAACAAACACATGACATCCACGCTCACACCTGCACCCAAGGCACCTCACCGTACACACCTCCCAACCACTACCTCTCCCTCCATTCCCAAACGCTTATCCCATGACCAACCATGTGCCCCAAAAAACGTTTCCTGCAAGAAATGTCCCTGTTCCCTCCCACTGTCCCAGTCTCTGTTCCCCCCAAGGGCCCTGTTACCCTCACCAAACCCCTGCCTTCCACCTCCCAGTCCTCCCATGGTCCCCCTGGTACAAGCTATGCCCCTCCCCCACCTAAGACTTCTACCCCGACAGAGTCCAAGATTAACCCCTCCAAAACCCAAACCCAAGCCACTTCCCCCAAAATCAAAGTCCAAATCTAAACCCCCAACCCAAAACAAATGACCCCTCCCAAACCCCAACCTAAGTCCCCCCTCAAAACCCAAACCCCCACCTCGGACACCTCCTCTCACCCCTGAGGTGCCTGCATGCCCCATTGATGCCCCCCTGCCATGTGGAGGCCACTTTGCAGTCAGGCATCAAGTAGGGGCCATGGGCATTGCCCTGTGTACCTTGGGCACACAATACAGTTGGACTGGCCAGTAGGCCAATGTTGTATATAGTAATTTCTATCTAATATATCTGCACCAGACAGCCATTGGTGTTGAGGGTAACAAACTTGTACTGGCTTTCCTTCCACATGTATGTTTTGCATATGTGCGATTTGTTGTGTGTAGTTTACGTGTGTGTATGTATGTGTGTGTGTTGCTATGGGTGTTTGCATGTGTGTGTGGCCATCGCTAGCCGTGCTGGGTGTGTGTTGTGTGTGGGTGTGTACTAATGGCCTTCCCTCCAGTGTGTGCTAGGTGGGTGTACTCACAGTTGGTGTCTTCCTTGTCATCGCAGGTTCTAGAGTTAAATGGCCAGCAGGAGCATTGGGAAGGCTTCCAGTTTGGGTTCTAAGACGGCTGCGGATGTGCCTGTGTTCCTGAAGGTGAGTGTCCCCTTTTATGTTGTTTTTTTTCGCTAGGCTTTTCATGGCAGGGCAAGCGCTGCAGAAATCCTGGCGGTGTGCGACCTCGTAATTTGGTTCCCGGAAACATGCTCCCCGCCAGCCTGGAGATGCCTACCGTCGGGGGCCGCAGCCCATCTGCACTGGCGGGACTAGCAGTGACTTTTCTGAGTTCCGGGCGGAACACCGCCATGGTCATAATTTGGCATCCTACTCCATCGGGCCCGTGGCGGTGCGACCGCCACTTCCACTGCAGCGTTCCTTGGACCGCCAGACTCGTAATGAGGGCCTCAATTGTGACACATCATTAGTAGATGTCGTTGATAATGTAATCAGTGATATTTTGTATCATATTGAACTGGATCATTTGTAAAGTTTTTTTAAACCCCTGTCAAGGCTCCAAAGCACTTTCTTTGTAGTTGAGTAAGTGACTACTCTGATTGCATGGTAGTAGAGGGAGAGTGGTGTGCTCAGTGGGTAACCTGTGGGTCTACGGTGTAGCGATATGTAGAATGCTGGATTTCTAGTTGTGCTTCAATCATATTTCAGCAGATTTCTATCGCTAACTTTGGTTGGAGGTGATACACACTGTAATGACATATTGAATGTCACAAACCATCATTTTAGAGAGACTCTGGGCCTCTTATATAAGGCATTTGTGCCACTGGTGTGTCATTTCTTTACGCAACGGTGGCACAAGCAGTGCTCGACACTGCTCCACTCCATTGGGCCCAGTGCATCAGTTTGTAAAGCCTTGCATCACATTATACCTGCGCCAGGTACAATGTATGCAATGTATGCATTTTCACTGGAAAAGCAACACAGAACAGATGCAGTGGAATTTACAACATTTCACTGTGTCATTCTGTGATTTTACTCCATCAGAATATTACTGCCTGCTCAGAGGAGGCGTAAAACTGTTGCAGGGCTTTTTCTATGGGGACTTCCTGGCATTGCTGGATTGGCATGGTTTTTTTTATGTTAGTCTAGCAACGAGTGAGATTACCCCCATAGATGTGTCAGGCTTTCTGACGCATATGTGAAAATGTGCGTCATGGAGCTCTGTATTGTAAATACAGCCCATCCATGGCATTGCTAGCAGGTCGTAAGGCAGCACAATAAATCTGACGCATCTGAGCTGAAGTATCAGATTCTTGTAAATGAGGTCCTCAATGTTCTATAATACTTAAACCCCCACAACATATAGTTTTTATGACTGACGACTAAAACTTTTCCCTCTTCTTCCGGTTTTACATTGTTCATGCATAATCTTTATGGCAGCCTTTATAACATAATATACAGCAATTGTATGAGTCACTGACTGCCATAAAGCACAAATTCTGAGTCCCTTGGTCATCAATTGATGAACTCTATCTGTTTCTACTCACTGAATGGTATTGATGGCAGCTCAGTAGGAAATTGATCGCCAAAACTTTGTCTTGCTTAATTTCCTTGTCTTGCACGGCATAAACGTTATATTTTGTTTCTCAACGTTTATTTCAGTACCACATCCGTGACTCAAGCACATCTTTATTTTGCTATTCAGCACAAATCCCCAAAGTGGGTTGAAAAAACAAGGCAACCGACTTCTCATTCAACAGTATTAAAAGTTCCTAAGCAACGCAGGGAAGCATTTTCCTCACAGAGATTTCCCAATGGTAGGCGAGGATCTCTAGATATGACAGGTAGTGCTCTTCTTGAAAGGTGGAGGTGAAGTGCATGACAAAATATTGTCTACCAAAATATAATGACAGAAATATTGTGTCAAAAATCTCCTCAGCAAAAATAAAGATTGCGTACTTCATTTTTGTACTTCAGATTACGTAATATCATTAAACATATTGTAGACCAGAATAGCCTTAAAAAAGTATATATATAGTTACATATATATATATATATATTTTTTACCTATTTGCAGTCACCACTAGGTAGTTATAGTTAGGACCATGTTTCCATGGAAAAAGTGTTTTTTGACTTGCCTATATGTATACATTTAAAAATAAAAGTGTTGTGGTGATTCTTGTTGTGCATGGAAAGGTTCGGGGTGATCCATCAAGCACGGGGGCAGAGAAAAAGGGGATTTAGATAATGTTGCATTTCCCGTGTTAATTCCTTTTTTTTTAATTTATTTTTTTAATATGTCGGAGGGAGGGGTTTATACAAGAAATAAACAAGAGAAGAAGACATAGGGCCATATTTATACTTTTTGACGCAAAACTGCGCTAACGCAGTTTTGCGTCAAAAAAATTAGCTCCTGCTAACGCCATTCTGAAGCGCCATGCGGGCGCCGTATTTATTCAATGACGTTAGCCGGCGTTAGCCGCCGGCGCTGCCTGGTGTGCGTGAAAAAAAATTACGTACACCAGGCAGCGCCGGCGTAGGGGGATATGGAGCTTGGGCGCCAAAAAATGGGGCAAGTCAGGCTGAGGCAAATTTTTCGCCTCAACCCGATTTGCGCCATTTTTTTCGACCCCCAACCCCCATTGAAATGACTCCTGTCTTAGCAAAGACAGGAGTCATGCCCCCTTGCCCAATGGCCATGCCATGCTTCTGTCCCCTGGGCAAGGTCATTGGGCATAGTGGCATGTAGGGGGGCACAAATCAGGCCCCCCTATGCCACAAAAAAATAAAATAAAAATACTTACCTGAACTTACCTTAATGTCCCTGGGATGGGTCCCTCCAGCCTTGGGTGTCCTCCTGGGGTGGGCAAGGGTGACAAGGGGTGTCCCTGGGGGCATGGGAGGGCACCTCTGGGCTCCTTCCGAGCCCACAGGTCCCTTAACGCCTGCCCTGACCAGGCGCTAAAAAACAGCACAATAGCGGCTGGAGGTCATTTTTTTTGACCCGCCCACTCCCGGCCGTGAATTTTGCCCGGGAGTGTAAATACGGCGCACATGCCTCGGAGTCAATTTTTTAGACGGGAACACCTACCTTGCATATCATTAACGCAAATTAGGTGTCCACGCTAAAAAATGACGCAAACTCCATGGACTTTGGCGCTAGACGCGTCTAATGCCAAAGTATAAATATGGAGTTAGTTTTGTGTCGGAATTGCGTCAAAAAAATAGACGCTATTCTGGCGCAAACAGAGTATAAATATGCCCCAAAGTATATCCGTGCAGAGAAACGGAACAACAACAAAAAAACGAAAAAAAAAGAAAAAAACCCACAAACGAAACAACGGGAGAAAGAGGACCTTAAAAAATAAAACAGTTATGTATATCACATATCGAAACAATTAACATTTTTTTACACTGTGTCTTGATATTCCAACCATCTAGTCAATGGTGCCCACATTCGTTCTCCTCTATATCTCTTCTTATGACCCTTTAACTTATAAAGACTTAATTCAGTATTATAGATGGCAAGTCATTTAGAGCGCCAACCCTCAAACGTGGGGGGTTCTTTTTTGAGCCAATCTGTGGCAATGCATAGGCGGTATATTGCCATGGACAGAAATAAAAATCGCCTTATTTTATACAGTGCAGGTTCCATACTTTCGGGTGAGTCCACGACTCCTAATACTACCAGCATAACAGTAACCCGAATATTGCAATGCGTGATCTTCTTAAGGAATACCTCTATCTCGGTTAATATTCCCTGCAACATTGGGCATGCAAAAAACATATGCGTTATCTCAGCTTCAACTCCCCCACATCGATTGCAGCTTCCAGAGGATGTCCCCCACTTTTTCAGCTTTGTTGGAGTATAATATAAGTCCATCAATGTTTTGTAATGCTGGGTTTTCAAATTAGCTGAAAGAAATGTTGTATCAGCCATGGCTAAAGATTGGTCCACCCATTCTCCAGCCACCCCAAATCGTACAATCCATCGCTCATTCTGTTGTACCATATCATCTACTTGTAACTCTGTTAGTAACTTATATAGCTTGCCAATCTTTGCACCATTTTTAACAGCCTCAACTACCGGGATCTCCGACAACTGTACTCTGTCGTACTTCTGAGACTGTAAAAAATTTCGTATTTGCAAAAATTAAAAAAAATGGGACTTAGGTAAGCCAAATTGGGACTGCAATTCCGTAAATGATTTACAACCGGATTTACAATACAAGTCTCCAACTTTGTTTATTCCCCTAGAGCGCCAAAAATCTATTATGGGATCCCTAAAGATGTGATTTGAGATAGCTGAAAATTTCATTGGTGTATAAGCCGTAATCTTTCCCAGTCCCATACTCCGTTTTATCTGAGCCCAAACCTTGAAGGCGGCTAAAAAAGGCTTAAATCTTACTTTTTTGAAGTAACTTGGTTCCTCAAATTTTGATAACCAACCACTTGCCTCCCCACCCGCCACGGCTGTGGGGGGGTATCTACATCCCCCACCAGTATGTCCTTCCCTTTCTCAAAAAACCTGTCCAATGAGGCATTCTTATTTTTGGAGACAACCTTCTCGCCTAAGCCTTGTTTTATATCCATAGCCCCCCCCTGCCGAGCAGACAAACTGACTCTTACCGGCTTGCCTTGCCCAGACAGAGTCACATTTTTCGCTCCCTTAGGTGGCATTTTTACTTTTTTTTTTTTGCTTTCTGATGCAAAATACGTTATTATAATGTATGCCCAATGTCAAACACTTATAATAGAGTAAAGAAACTCTGACCGTTTTTTGAGTCCACGTCGAAAATTGCCCCCAGTTGGCACCCAGGGGCACAGACCTGTAGTTGTCTTCAGGTAGAAGCAGGAGCAGACCAGACCACATCCCGGGGAGGCATTTTGCAATCCTTTTAGCCTCCGTCAGCAAATCCACATAGTTTTGCTTACCCCAGAAAAAAAACAAAAAAAAACGGGAGCCAAGTAACCTAGAGCACTCCTCACTTGAATAGTTTGCAGTCCTCCAAACAACGACACCATTATCTTCAATATTTTCATAGTGCCGCTTTTCCTGCCGGCTATGAGATATTTAATCCCATTCCAGCTTCTCCATACGTTTTGAATTGAAGGCGAAATTACAATTATTTCTGTCTATAAAGCCAAGAGATACTCAATCCAACAAAAAAAAAGGGAACAGGCGAGGTAAGATGAAAAGAAACAATGCCGCTACATTGTATCCATTTTTAGCGCCGCTGCCGAAAGAGGCTCCGACCCGCGGGAGAGCTGCCGCAGCACTGGGAGGTTTCCCGATCGAAGCAGACGCTTCGCGGCTGCGTTACGCGGCCGCCATCTTGCTCTCCCTCAAGCACTTTGTTAATTCCTATAGGATTCTTTAGACACGACTACAGGCCGAACCACTGGACGGAATCATTTCGCTCATTTGGTGTGAATCTGTTTTTTAGATATTAAAGGCAAAATAAATGTGTGTATCTCTGGCCACGAATATGTCACAAATGTGCGCATTTTCGCAAATACACATGTGAAAAGAAGTGTTGTAATTGGCTGACCGCAACATGACTACAAAGTATAAGATGGACCACAGACACATTCATACACTAATTAATTCATTCATACATGCACTCAGAGACTCATGCATCCACTCATACACCCACTCAGACACTCATGCAACCCCTCACACACTCAGACTCACACACCCACTTTCAGACCCACTCAAACACTCACACACACACTCACAGATGCAGTGACAGAAACAGGCCCTGTGGTAAACCTGCACTGCCCACAGCCAAAGGACAGGGGTTGGAATAATGTATAGTGATTAAAATTGCTTTACGTTTTTAAAAAAACATTGAAATTCACTGGAAAAAACAAAGGTTACAGGGACGTTATAGTTAGTTTCTGAATTTACTTATAGAAAACCATAGAAATTCAGCAGTTATAGTTAGAGTTCTTTTAAGTAACTATAACTTGCGCCCTAAGGTAACTATAACTTGCGCCTTCGCCATGCACAGCTAATTACTCCACATATTATATCATTGATGAGAATTTGTATGACATCCTTGATATTATCATTGCAACATTTCCAATAAAATTATTGATAAGAAAACTGTGCATGTCAAGGGTGGAAGTTATAGTTACCTTAGGGCGCTGGTTATGCCGATATAAGAAATTAATTCCCATATTTATGGAAAGTTAGCGTTAAAGTGGTGCTAACTTAACTCCATATTTATATTTGATGCTAGACTCGTCTAGATCAAAATATATGAGTTAGCTCCATTTGTAGGAAGTGCCAACCCACCTTGTGTCAATGAGACTATGATATTTTGTTATTCCAGCAAACCTGGCATCCTCAGCTTTCAGTGTTTGAGGTATTTGAGTGCTTCAGTGTGCCTGCTAAACCATCACAGCATGACATGCATCTTGAGGCTTATCGTTATGGATTAATCTATTGTTAGATGCACACTCCCGGTCCCTGGAAAAAAACCCGGAAAGAACTTTCAGGTTGTTCTCATTGAGGTGAGTCCAAGTTCATATATGTTTATTTTTTACAATAAATATTTTATTAATATCTCTATTGTGAAGTTGGGAAGTTCCCCATTCTGTTTGAATTCATTGGTTGATTTATTGGAAAGACATATGCCATGAGGCGTCAGGCACACCTATGCCTCACAAGTGATTTCAGTGCCAGGCAGGGCCAGCATCTTATGTCAGTCACATGACTTTAGAGTATGCTTTGGATGGTACCGATCAAAAAGGCAAAAAATTAGAGGCCTTCATATCATCCCATGATCTGAGTAATTTTATGGATCTGGGAGGCATTAGCAAACTTGGATTGCCTACCTATAGAGGCAGATTGCATCTTCATTTCTAGAAGCCTAATTAACTTACTAGCATATCGAGACATTATTCCTTCAACGTTTTGTGATCATAAACCCTTAAAAGCATCAGTCTCTGTATCATTAAGGAAGGCATCCATTACAGTTGATGGGATTAGTAAACCTCAACCATCTTTGAATGGTCTTAGGCTGGTATGGAAACTCTGTAATCCTGTCCAATTCCTGGAAACTTTAATAAGAGACAGTCAGGAGCTGACTAAATGATGCTTGGGAGATGTGGAAGATTGGGACTGAGTAGTTTGTTTTTTTGTTGCCATTTGTGCTTGCATCAAAAAAGATCTTGAAAATCTAAACAGATCTATCAATGCTGTACCATGGTGGTTTAATAATGATTGCTCAATAGCCAACCAACAGCTGTGTAGGGCTCTCACTGCTAATCCTAGGGATTCCTTCACTGTAGCTATTATACGTAAAAACCAGTCACTACAAAGAGGTGAAACAAGGGGAAAAATTAGTTCAAGCAGCATCTATGAAAGGCTTGAAGTCTTTCTCGTCTGCAGTAACTGCTATGCGAACGTTGAATCAGATTGTGACACTGATTAACTGTCACATTTCTAGTGAAGCTTAGGTGGTTCACTTTTGTAAAATATATTCTGTTACACCATCTACTATAGAGTTCAGCATGATTAGTAGCAAGAATCAGGACATATCGGTCTCACTAAATGATGTCATTGGCTCTACCCGGCAGATTGACATGAAGAAAACACCTGGGCCGGATGGAGTCTCTATAGATTTGATAAAGTGCAATATTGATTTGTGGGCGCCCTGTTGACTAATGTCTTGCACACTTCCCGGTACTGGGTTGGTGGTCCAGTTCAACCATTGCCCTAATACTCAAAAAAGGTGTTTGGTCCGGATCTAGCTGCTATCGCCCTATCTCACGTATTGATACATCTGTGAAAATATTAGGTAGAGTTTTTATAATAGGATCAAGGACTGGGCAACAGAAAAAGCTATTTTATATAGCGGCCAGTTTTCCTTTAGGATTTGTGTGGGAACAATTGAGCAATGTCTAAATCTAAACCTAAAAAATGGCAAGTATACAATAGTTAAACAATCCACCAACATTTCTTGCCTTTATGGTTCTGACCCCAGCATTTGACTGTGTAAATTGCTCAAAGCTCTGAGGACTCAGGGTTAGCTTGAGCAAGATGGAGGTGTGACCACGCTCAATTCAAGCCCAAGTGGGGCCTATCTAAATCCTGTTGAAATCCTGCACTCTGATGCTGAAGTTCCCTGCTTCCGTACTAGGGCGACAAGTGAAGGGCACAAATCAACCCCATGGCAATTTAATTCAACCATCTGAGGCAATCAGATGAGCAGCGGTGAACCGGTAAGATGAGCGGCCTTGTGGCCTTAGAAATGGCTGTGGCCGCAACCAACATCTAGTAAGGCAAAAAACCTTAGGAGCTGACAGCTGGGGCGGAGCAAGTTGCAGCAGCGGAGTTGTGAGGTAGACAGTGCTTCCCCCACCCCCTCCCCCAACCTCCCATCATCAAATCCTCTCCTGCAGACCGACTGGACAATAGGAGGAGGAGTGGCTGATGCCAGTGGGGATCTGAGGAGGAGACCATGCCCAGGAGATGTTGAGACTGGAACCTCTGATCGGGACATGTGCAACGCTTCTGCCTGAGGAGTGGTGATGGTCAGAGAAAGCTCTGAATATCTAGGCGTACCAGAGAATGGAACAGCCTATGAGTCCTCAGCAAATTAGACAGTGTGGGAGCCCCACAGACACCTTGCTGCCCTGGATGCACACAGACGGCAGTGGACCACGATGGGATGGTCCGTGACACCATAAACCACGACCGTGCGGATTTTGGAGACATAAAGGACTGCGCCCCCAAGACTGCGGTAAGTCTAAGAAGCAGCCATGGGGCGGATGGAGAGGCATGGAGGCCCCAGGGAGCAGGGGCCAGACACCTGCATGCAGAAGGCACAACAGTGAAGGGCGCAGAGTCACTGAGGTGAGATGCCGGCTGCTTCCCCATATGGGCCTGATGTATCGTAAAGCTGGCACTGGCTGTCTTGCCGGCTGTGTTACTGAAAGCAGGAATTGACACCTGCAAACACATTACCATGGAGTGAAACAGGTGGCGCATATGCCATTGGGAATACCACCCTCACAGGGCCCGGAAACCACAGGTAATATACCTGAAACAGTCAGGGGGCCTGCTGAGTGAGAGGGGGGCCTCTGGTGGAGGTAGCGGGTTGTTGAGTGGTGATGCCTGTGGACCTGGGAAACACCCCAAGACCTTTCAGAGGGGAGATCAGGATGGAGCCCGCAGGTTCTTAAAGACCTCAAGTCAAAATGCCACTCAGTACCAACCACCAGAACTGTACTGGCGAACTCATGCAATGGAGCTCACCAAAACAAGGACAGCAAGAGTCCATATTCCCACTGCTGCAGTGAGTCCTAATTCTGGCACAAGGGGATTTGAGGAGCGTGGGGGGAGTTGGGGATCTCTGTAGCTCTCTGACCCTTACTGTTGGCGCTCACTTAGGCCCCCTCCCCTGCTTATCACCCACCTGCCGTGCCAGATCTGGTTATAATTGCAAATCTACTGCAAGGAAGACACAGACTGCCTTCCTATGGGACCTTATTGACACATGAAACCTCAGACCCATGTGTGATGCCTGGAGGGGCGGAATGAGGGTGATTAATTGCGTGAACACAGTATGTACTTCTATCGACACCTTAGTTGCAGTAGTGAAGGTGTTGGCTCCCTCCTGAGACACCTATATGCAGAATGGGTGATGGGATTCGATGTTGTGGCTGGAACACAGGGCCTTTATATGGTCAAAGTAACAAGGGGAGAACACCAATAAGCCGGCAACAGAATCCGCTCCCCATGACATCTGTCCAGATGGCAAAGGACAAGGAACAGAAACAAGCCCATTACAGAAAGATCGATAAGTACACTAGACGGCTTGACTCATCTGCAGGAGGGGCAGAAGATACACACCCAGATCTGCTGTCAACAATCCACCAATCTAGATCAATTGTGGAGACTAAGATCCGGGAGGTGGGCCCATAAGTCTTCCTTCTGAGACAGGACCTCCGGGAGTTTGCGGATAGAGTTACAGCAGCGGAAGGAAGAGTGCCAGAATTAGAAGATGTAACACACGGCCATGGGAAGCCACATTGAAAGTGCTCACCACAGACCAACTGTGGAGGGTGGACAATGGTGAGAATCGCGCAAGCAAAAACAATCTTAGGTTTGTGGGATTTCTGGAAGGAGTGGAGGGCAAAAACATATCGGCCTTTCTTGAACTGTGGCTCCGAGGCACTTTTACCACCAGTAATTTCTCAAACTGGTTTGTGATCGAATGCGCCCATAGGGCCTTAGCAGCAAGACCGATACTGGGCGCCCCTCCATGAGCAATTATTGCGCAGTTCCTAAACTTTCATGACCGCAATGTGATCCTAAAGGAGGCAAGACAACTTGGAACTCTTAAATATGATTCCTCCACTGTGTTGCTGTTTCCAGATTACTCAAGGGAAGTGCAAAAACAGCAGTTCTCTTTTGATTTGGTCAAGGTGAAACTCAGATCAATGAAGCTCCAATACCTGCTATTTTTCCCTGCTCAACTTAAAGTAATCTTTCTTGACAAGATGTACTTCTTCAAGACCCCTGAGGAAGCCTGGAAATGGGTTGAAGAAAGGCCATCCCTAAGACCCCCAGGAGATGCCACATGGCAGTCCTTGAATGCCATAGAACAAGGGGCAAGCCCAAACTCTAGGCATCAAAATGTAAATGCTGGAATAGATCACAGACCATGGAAACAGCCCACAGGTGCCCTTCCCTCCCCCCAGGGACACACCCACCCACCTACACCCACACCTGGAGGACACCTAAGGATGGTGGGACCCATCCCAGGTAAGTTCAGGTAGGTCATTTTTTTTTTTCAAAGTGACATAGGGGGGCCAACTTGGGCCCTCCTACATGGCACTGTGCCCAATGGCCATGCCCAGGGGACATGACTCCTGTCTTTTCTAAGACAGGAGTCATGTCCATGGGGGTTGTGCATCAAAAACAATATGCTAGTCAGGTTAGAGTCATTTTTTTTTACTCTAACCTGATTAGCGCCATTCTTTCACGCACAACTTCCAGTTTTCCCTACGCCTACCCTACCCAGTTAGCTTCATGTATTTTGACCCTAACCGGGCCTCAGCGCCAGCTAGCGCCATTCCATAAATATGGTGCCCAGCCAGGGTCTTGGAATGGCGCTAGCCGGTGCTATACTTTTTCACACAAAACTGCGCTATCTCAGTTTTGCGTGAAAAAGTATAAATCCGGGCCATCATGTGGCGGTATACATCGCCAGCCTGTTGGCAGTGATACCACCACATTAACCCTGGCGGTCAAAAGACTGCCAAGGTCATAATGACCCCCATAATGAGTAGCTCAGAGGAAATGGTTGTGGAGCTCAACTTCAACTTCAACCCTTACCTCCATCCAGGGATGGAAGAGTTAAGGACCTTCCGCAGACTGAAATAGATTAAAACACAGTCCAATCCTACCAAGGTCAAGCCCCATGAGCTCTTGGCAGAGTATACAAAGGATCACCCTGCTCAGAAGGAAGACCTCACCTCAGATGGGAAAGAAGTTAGGGATCAGGAGGATGACCTCCCCCCGCTTACCCTAATTAGGGAGAACAGGGCCCCAAGCCCCTATCTCCAAGAAAAGTGCTCACAGTACATGGGCCTTCTACAGGGGAGTCCAGTTCCTATGGGAACATTGAGGGCAGCCTCAATGAAGAGGACCTACTTTTAGCAAGGATGGCCAAAAGATTAGCTTTGGAGAAACAGCTCCTGGCTTTAGAGAGGAAGAGAGAGCAGAAATGGGCTTAGCACCCATTAATGATGACAGCAGTACAACAGGTAAGGACACCGGATATCCTTAAAATCCCCAAAGGGATTGTCTCACAATATGAGGAAGGTGATGACATCACCATGTGGTTCACAGCCTTTGAGAGGGGTGGTGTAACCAGAAAATTGAAAAAATCTCATTGGGGAGCTCTCCTTTGGGAACTGTTCACTAGTAAGTGTAGGGTTAGGCTCCTCACACTCACTGGTGCAGATGTTGAATCCTATGACCTCATGAAGGCTACTCTGATTGAGGGCTTTGGATTCATCACTGAAGAGTATAGAATTAGGTTCAGGGGCCTCACAAAACCTCGAGCCAGTCCTGGGTTGATTTTGTTGACTACTCTGTGAAAACACTAGATGGGTGGATAACTGGCAGTGAAGTGCATGACTATGATGGGCTTTATAGTTTGTTTATGAAAGAATATCTTTTAAGTAATTGCTTCAATGGCAGGTTGCATCAGTATCTGGTAAATCTAGGTCCAATTTCTCCCCAAGAATTGGGAAAGAAGGCTGAGCATTGGGTCAAGACAAGAGTGACCAAGACGTCTACTGGGGGTGACCCAACGAAAGGGGTTACAAAGCCTCCCCAAAGGAAGGGTGGTGAGACACATAAGGATAAAAGTAGAGTCTTCTCAAGGACCCTAAAAACCGGAGGGTGGGCCCTGAGCCGCTTCACAAACCTCACATGGGTACAAGGGTAAAAACTGTGATCCTAAAAAGGCCTGGTGTCACAACTGTAAATAGAATGAACACGAAACTGGAGACATGGTCTGTCCCCCAAAAAATCCCCCTAGCACTGCTCCAGTTAGTACTTGTATAGCCAGTCTACAGGTGGGATCATCAGTGTGCCCAGAGCAAATCAGGGTCTACACTGAAGCTACTTTGGTCTCTGAGGGTGGGGTAGATGTTGTCACTTTTGCTGTCTGGCCCCCCAACATGAACAAATACAGGCAGCAACTCCTGATAAATGGAGACAAGTAGAAGCCCTGAGGGATACAGGTGCCAGTGTCACCATGGTGACAGAAAAATGAGTTTCCCCAGGACAGTATTTGGCTGAACAAACTTATCCAGTCACCAATGCTGACAATCTAACTAAGGTCATTCCCATCACTATGGTCACCTTAGAATGGGGAGGGGTTACTGGCCTGAAATCGGAAGTGGTCTCGTCTGCAATCCCTGTAGAATGTCTACTAGGGAATCTGGAGTGCTCAGCTTGGGCTGAGGTAGAACTCAAAACTCGTGCCGCCATGCTGGCAGTCCCTGAGATGCTATGTGTGAAGACTAGAGCACAAAGCCTAGAACAGGGTAAAAAAGAAGTGTTGAAGCCTGGAATAATGGCCCAACCTTTCAAGAGAAAGGGCAAGAAGACTGGGGGACCAGGATCTAAACAGCAATAGAACCAAGACTCCTCTTTTCAGGAAGAAGTCTTATCCTCTGAGGGAAATTAGTCCATGGAGCTGGATCCTTGTCAGGTAGAGTCATTGGACCCTCAAGAGACCAGCTGTATAAGGGACAGAAAACCTGCCCCACTTCTGAAGGCCTGAGGCAGTAAGCAGCTGCATAGGAGAAGGGACATATCAGTGGCTCCAAAGTGTCAATTTGGAGGAGAACTCTTATACACTGAGGCCAGAGACCCCAAACCTGGTGCTACCAGGAGAACGGTGGTGCCTCAGCAGTTTAGGGGATTTCTCCTCACTCTAGCCCATGACATCCCCCTAGCTGAGCATCTGGGACAAACAAAAACGTGGAATAGACTTGTCAGCCATTTCTACTGGCCCAATATGTCTTAGAAGGTGAAGGAGTTTGTAACTCCTGTGTCACTCGCCAAGCCAGGGGTAAGGCAGGTGGCCACCCAAAGGCCCCTTCATTCTACTACCTGTGGTACACTTTGAAAGGGTTGGTGTGGACATTTTGGTCTACTCGAACCACCCACATCCTCAGGGAATCAGTTCATACTGGTAGTAGTGGATCGTGCTACCAGATTACCTGAAACAATTTCCCTTAGGTCTACTAAAGCTCCTGTGGTATCCAAGGCTCTTATTGGTATCTTTACCAGGGTAAGGGTTTCCTAAGTAGGTGGTTTCTGACAGAGGTACAAACGTCATGCAAGCTTACCTAAAACACATGTGGAATGAGTGTGGGGTGACTTATAAGTTCACCACACCACATCATCCACAATTTAATGGACTTGTTGAAAGATAAAACAAGACATTGAAGGGCATGAACATGGGGCTACCTGAAAAACTCAAAAGGAGCTGGGATGTACTCCTGCCATGCTTGCTTTCCGCCTAGAGAGAGGTGCCTCAGAAGGGAGTAGGGTTTTCCCCCTTTAAACTCCTGTTTAGCCACCCTTTTAGAGAACCACTTGCACTTGTAAAAGAGGGTTGGGGGAGACCTCTCCACGAGCCTAAACATGATGTAGTGGACTATGTGCTTGGCCTCTACTCAAGGATGGCTGAGTACATGGAAAAGGCATTCAAAAACCTTGAGGCCATCCAACAGCTCCAGAAGCAGTGGTATGACCAAAAGGCTGCACTGGTGAAGTTTAAACCAGGGCAGAAGGTCTGGGTTCTGGAGCCTGCGGCTCCCAAAGCACTCTAGAACAGATGGAGTGGCCCTTACCCTATCCTAGAGAAAAAGAGTGAGGTCAACTACTTGGTAGATGTGGGCACCAGCAGGACACCCAGGAGGGTGATCCACGTGAACTGCCTCAAACTCTATTGTGACAGGGCGGATGTAGCCATGCTGATGGTTACTGATGAGGATCAGGAAGCAGAGAGTGAACCTCTCCTTGACCTCCTCTCTCATGACCCTAAAGGTGGGACAGTTGATGGAGATGTCCACTCAGACACCCTCACTGCCCAACAGCTGGCTTACTGCAGGCAAGTCCTACAACAGTTGCAAAGCTCTTCTCCTTGACCCCTGGACAGACCCTCCTGTTTACCCATGATGTGGACACAGGAGACAGTTTGCCTGTCAAGACTAAGATCTATCGAATGTCTGAACACGTCAAGGAGAGCATCAAAGTGGAAGTCCACAAGATACTGGATCTATGGGTTATTGAACTCTCTGACAGTCCCTGGTGTAGCCAGTGGTCCTAGTCCCCAAGCCTCATTCCAAAGATGGAAAGAAAGAGATGAAGTTTTGTGTGGACTATAGAGGTCTCAACTCTGCCACCAAGACAGATGCACACCTTTTACCAAGAGCAGATGAATTGATAGATACATTAGGTGCAGCAATATTCCATAGTACTTTAGACTTAACTGCAGGGTATTGGAAAATCAGAATGACACCTAGAGCAAAACAAAAGACTGCATTCTCTATACCTGATGGGCATTATCAGTTCACTGTTATGCCATTTAGTTTAAAGAATGCCCCTGCCACCTTCCAAAGGTTGATGAATCAAGTCCTTGCTGGCTTGGAGTCCTTCAGTGCAGCATATCTAGATGATAATTCTCTCTGTAGCTCCTCCTGCCAGCATCACATGGTCAACCTGGAGAAAGTTTTACAGGCTCTGCAATCAGCAGGCATCACTGTCAAGGCATGTAAATACCAAATAGGGCAGGCACTGTTGTATGCTTGGGCCACCTTGTAGGCAGAGGCCAAGTACAACCCTTGCAGCCCAAGATCCATGCATTTCTGGACTGGGAAGCTCCACAAACCCAGACTCAAGTCAGGGCATTCCTTGGATTGACTGGTTACTATAGGAGGTTTGTGAAGGGGTATGGTTCCATTGTGACCCCTTCACAGAACTGACTTAAATAAAGATGCCCAAAAAGGTCAACTGGACTCTTGACTGTCAAAAGGCCTTTGACAGACACCCTGATGGAGGCAATGTGCTTAGCACTGGTTCTCAAAGCTCCGGACTACTCTAAGCAGCTCATTGTGCAGACAGATGCCTCTAAACATGGGATAGGCGCAGTACTGTCCTAGACCAAAGATGATGGCCATGACTAACCTGTTGCTTTCATTAGCAGGAGTTTCTCCACATGGAGCAGCGTTGGAGTGGCATTGAAAGGAAGGCCTTTGCTGTGTGTTTGGTCCATGGAAAAAGTTGAGACCATACTTGTTTGGTACTCACTTTATTGTTCAAACTGACCACAGACGTCTCAGATGGCTAATGCAAATGAAAGGTGAGAACACTAAACTTTTGAGGTGGTCCATATCCCTACAGGGAATGGACTTTGAAGTGGATAACAGACCTGGGACTGCCCATGCAGACGGCCTTTCCAGGTTTTTTTCACTTAGACAATGAAGACTTTCTTGGGAAAGGTTAGTCTCATCCTCTTTCATTTGGGAGGTGGTTGTGTAGGAAACAGCCCTTTTTGGCATGGTTACCCCCAACCTTTTGCCTGATATTGATGTTAACTTGACTGAGAGTAGGGTGGGATCCTGCTGACCAGGCCGCAGCACCAGTGTTCTCTCCCTAAATCTGCACCGTTGTTTCCACAGTTGGCATACCCCTGGCACACATTTAATTCCCTTATAAAAGTTACCAGTGGTACCAAGGTCCTGTGACCAGGGAGGGCCCCTAAGGGCTGTAGCATGTATTGTGCCAGCCTAAGGGACCCCTCACCAAACACATGCATGCTGCCATTGCAGCTTGTGTGTGCTGGTGTGGAGAAAAAGGTAAAGTTGACTTGGCATCCCTCTCAGGGTGCCATGCCCACTAACCACTGCCTATGGCCTAGGTACGTCATCCCTCTAGCAGGCCATACAGCCCTAAGGCAGGGTGCACTATACCACAGGTGAGGGCATAGCTTCATGAGCAATATCCCCCTTCAGTCTCTAAGTGCATCCGTAGACATTGTAAGTGCAGTGTGGCCATATTAAGTACATAGGCTGGGAGTTTGTCATCACAAACTCCACAGCTGCATGATTGCTTCACTGAAGGCTGGGATGTTTGGTATCAAACTTCTCAGCAAAATAAACCCACACTGATGCCAGTGTTGGTATTATTGTGCAGTGCACCCAGAGGGAATCTTAGAGATCACCCCTGTATTTTAGCCACCCCTTTAGTGAAAGACTGATCAGTCTGTGCCAACCTGTCACTAAAAGATAGGTTTCTGACCTTATGGGGTGAGAGCCTTTGTGCTCTCTGAGGCCTGAAACAAAGCCTGCCCTGGGTAGAGAAACTTCACACCTCTCCCCTGCAGAAACTGTAATAGTTGGTGGTGAGCCTCAAAGGTGTCCAGAACTGAAGTGACCCACTCCCTGCAGAATCCTCCATCTTGGTTTGGAGGACAGTGACTAATAGGCTTAGGACTGTGTGCCCCTCCCCAAAGGGAGTGGACACAGAAAGGGTGTAGTAACCACCAGAGAGAGTAGCCATTGGCTACTGCCCTCTGACCACTGTAACGCCCCTAAATCTAGGATTTAATGGCTCCCCTGAACCTAGCTCACCATATTCCTGCTGACCTCAAGAAGAAGAAAGAAAGAATAAGGACTGCTATGCCGACCCCAGCAGTGAAGACTCCAGACACCAACTGACTTGGCCCCAGCCCTACCGGCCTGTCTGCAGCTTCAGAGGCCCTGCTACAAAAAGACGACGCATCCTGCAGGACCAGTGACCTCTCCAAACCCCCAGAGGACTGCCGGCCCACAAGAGGACCAAGAACTCCTGAGGACAGCGGCCATGTCCACAAGAAACACCAAGAAGTACTCCAGAACTGCCCCGGATCCGCAAGTCATGCCCACTCTGCACCCAAGCCCACGGCCCATGTCCAGGTGGCCCACCGGTCCATTGCAGGACCCCAGGCGATTCTGATCTTATGCCCACCCTGGGTTGACATCTCCTGGCCAACACAACAATGCCTGCAGCCTAAATCCAGAGGACCCCCTGACCACGAGAGAGGCGGGTGAAGATTCTCAATGCCTCAAGGTACCCCTGCACCCGAAGCCCCCTGGCCTTGGGGAAACTGACCACCTGTCCAGCAAGTTCGGCAGGCAGTCCTCTTTCTTGCCCTGCCTGTAGTTTCCCGGACCCAGCCTGCAGCATCTTTGTGACCCGGGGGTCCCCCTATTGAGTGCATTGGGAGCCCACGCTGTGTTTGCACCCTGCACCCGGCTACCCCAGTGCCACTGAGGGTGTGTGTTTGGTGCTGACCTATGAGCCCACCCCCCAGGTTTGTCCTCCAAAGTTGCGAGTACTTACCTGCTGGCAGATCCATTTCCAAGTACCCCAGCCTCCATAGGATCCCATTGTAAATCCGACACCAAGTTTGACCTCTGCACCCAGCCGGCCCTGTGTTGCTGGTGGTGTATGTTTGGGGTCAACCTTAACCCCGACCTTTGGACATCCTAACCCCCAGAGATTGGAACTGTGAGTCGGGTACTTACCTCGAAACTACACTAACATCTTTTCCCACCAGGATTGAGTTGAAAATTGCAGTGTCAACTTTTGAAATTGAAAACTGCTACTTACTTGTAAACTGTTTTCTTTGCCAATTCTAAACAAAGTGCTTTTGATACCTAAGCTTGATACTTACTTCCAAGTGTACATACCTGCAACAAGATCCTTTTGGATCTATAAATAAAGTAACAAAATATATGATTTGCTAGATAAAGACAATTGGCCTACAGTTAGTCATTAAGTGTGTGCCTCATTTTTGGACTGTGTGTGTACAACAAATGCTTTTCACTACCCTCTGATAAGCCTAATTGCTCAACCACACTACCACAAAAGAGAGTATTAGTATTATCTATTTAGCCTCTGTTAAGCCTGTGGCGATCCAGTGGATTCTGTGCACACTATGGTGGTCATTACAACCCTGGCGGACGGTGTTAAAGCTGAGGTAATACCGCAAACAGGCCGGAGGACGAAAAAAGGGAATTATGACCGTGGTGGAAACCGCCAACATAGACAGCCACTTTAACACTCTGACCGCCACGGCGGTACAGACAAGCAGCGCAGCGGTCACCGCCAACAGACAGACGGGAGACAATGTACCGCCCACAGTATCACAACCCGCCAATCCGCCACCTTTTCCGGGGCGGATTCACCGTGGATAAAAACACGGTGGAAACAGCTTTTGCAATGGGAAAACGCTCACCTTAACACACTCCACGAGGAAGGAGCCAGCCATGGAGCCCAAACTACAAATACTGCCTGCGCTTGTCTTCCTGTTCCTCTACGATCACCAGCAACGTAGGCACCGAAGACAATGGTGAGTACTGCACCTACGACATAGGGGAGGGGGGAGGCAAAAGTCAGGGGGACACACACGCAACACCCCCACCCCGACCCTCACCCACTACAACACACACACCAATGCATTTCCGAACATCACAGTAACAACCCCCAACCCCCCCGGATAAATGCGAATACAAAAGGAAATGAGTTCAACCATTGTAATGTATCAAAAATCAGTAAGCACATATATACATCAATATATACACATTCCAAATATATACATCACGATTAGTAGTACAGGTATGCACATTTCAATGTCCGTGGACCATTGGGCCCAAAATGCATGGGCGAGGCCCACACACGATATCTGTCCTGGAACGGAGAGAACACTGCAGGGGCATCAGATAGAAATACAACAGGCACCTCAGGGGGAAGGGAAAGGGGGCACCTCAGCCGGATGACAGCACCACGCCAGATCCACGACGGGGCTCCATGCCCATTGATGTATCCTGGGGAGTGCAAAGCCACAGTCTCTCAAGTCTCTACAGTTGGTGGGTTGCCCACTGTGTCATCCTGGGGAGTGCAAAGCCACAGTCTCTCAAGTCTCTACAGTGGGTGGGTTGCCCACCGTACCATCCTGGGGAGTGCAAAGCCACAGTCTCTCAAGTCTCACAAGTGGGTGGCTTGCCCACTGTACCATCCTGGGGAGTGCAAAGCCACAGTCTCTCAAGTCTTTACAGTGGGTGGTTTGCCCACTGTTCAATCCTGGGGAGTGCAAAGCCACAGTCTCTCAAGTCTATACAGTGGGTGGTTTGCCCACTGCTTTATCCTGGGGAGTGCAAAGCCACAGTCTCTCAAGTAGATGCAGGTCTCCACTGGTTCTGGAGGGGGACTGGTGCCCAGAGTGCTTCATCCTGTGAAGGACAGACAGAGTGGATGCAGGTCTCCACTGGTTCTGGAGGGGGACTGGTGCCCAGAGTGCTTCATCCTGTGAAGGACAGACAGAGTGGATGCAGGTCTCCACTGGTTCTGGAGGGGGACTGCTGCCCAGAGTGCTTCATCCTGTGAAGGACAGACAGAGTGGATGCAGTTCTCCACTGGTTCTGGAGGGGGACTGGTGCCCAGAGTGCTTCATCCGGTGAAGGACAGACAGAGTGGATGCAGGTCTCCACTGGTTCTGGAGGGGGAATGTTGCCCAGAGTGCATCACGCTCCCAGTGACAGTCCCAGTCCCGTCACTGTCCCAGCTGCACATGGGCTAACGATGCTTGATTTGGCGGTGCTTTGCCATGTTCAGCGGTCTTCACCATGGCGGTCTTTGCCCTGTTCAGCGGTCTTCACCATGGCGGTCTTTGCCCTGTTCAGCGGTGCTTGCCTCTGCTGTCTCTGACCTGTTCAGCGGTGCTTTGCCCTGTTCAGCGGTCTTCACCATGGCGGTCTTTGCCCTGTTCAGCGGTGCTTGCCTCTGCTGTCTCTGACCTGTTCAGCGGTGCTTTGCCCTGTTCAGCGGTCTTCACCATGGCAGTCTTTGCCCTGTTCAGCGGTGCTTGTCTTTGCTGTCTCTGACCTGTTCAGCGGTGCTTTGCCCTGTTCAGCGGTGCTTGCCTTTGCTGTCTCTGACCTGTTCAGCTGTGCTTTGCCCTTTTCAGCGGTGCTTGCCTTTGCTGTCTCTGACCTGTTCAGCGGTGCTTTGCCCTGTTCAGCGGTGCTTGCCTTTGCTGTCTCTGACCTGTTCAGCGGTGCTTTGCCCTGTTCAGCGGTCTTCACCATGGCGGTCTTAGCCCTATTCAGCGGTGCTTGCCTTTGCTGTCTGTGACCTGTTCAGCAGTGCTTTGCCCTGTTCAGCGGTGCTTGCCTCTGCTGTCTCTGACCTGTTCAGCGGTGCTTTGCCCTGTTCAGCGGTCTTCACCATGGCGGTCTTTGCCCTGTTCAGCGGTGTGTGGCATTACGGTCCCTCAGTGCCCAGCGGGCCTGTGGCTGACAGGGCCCTCCAGGTCACTGACGCTGGCGGTGGTCTCAGGACCAGTGACGATACTGCTGCCCTCCAGGGCACTGACTCTGGTGGTGGTCTCCGGACCAGTGACGACAGTGTTGCCCTCCAGGGCACTGACTCTGGCGGTGGTCTCCGGACCAGTGACGATACTGCTGCCCTCCAGGGCACTGACTCTGGTGGTGGTCTCCGGACCAGTGATGACAGTGCTGCCCTCCAGGGCACTGACTCTGGCGGTGGTCTCCGGACCAGTGACTATACTGCTGCCCTCCAGGGCACTGACTCTGGCGGTGGTCTCCGGACCAGTGACGATACTGCTGCCCTCCAGGTCACTGACTCTGGCGGTGGTCTCCTGACCAGTGACAACAGTGCTGGCGGTGGCGTCCCAGCCGGCGGGGAGGATGGCGGCCTTCTCCGCCGTGCTGCTCTTCCCAGACTTTGGAGACTTCTTCTGCCCCTTCACCACCTTGGGAGGAGTCACAGCTGACTCGTCACTCCCCCCGGGACCCTTGTGAGCTGTTTTGGCGGCAGGAGTCTTCACCCCCTCCCGTCGGGCACTTTCCAACTTAAGGTGCTTTACAGAG
This sequence comes from Pleurodeles waltl, assembly GCF_031143425.1. NCBI lineage: Eukaryota > Metazoa > Chordata > Amphibia > Caudata > Salamandridae > Pleurodeles > Pleurodeles waltl. The sequence goes on along the minus strand of NC_090448.1, from coordinate 89,791,599 downwards.
GGTGGACTGGCAGTGCTTTGGCTCCGTGTCACACTGGCTGCCTTGGTGGCCGGTGCACTCCACACATCTTTAACACGCACCACTGGTACCGGTCTTTTTTTGGCTGAGGTGCTACTAAGGGACCTACTACGGGACCTATGGATTGGAGGGGTTGGGGTGGTGGGAAAGAGGTCAACGTTGCTGAGGAAGAGTTTCTTAGGAACACTGGGATGGGTAGATGGAGGGGGTCTGGGAGTGGAGGAAGAGGAGGTGGTTGTAGGAGGTGTAACTTTAGGTGATTTGGGTGCAGGTGCAGGTACTGGAGGCTGTCGTGAGGTGGATGGATGTTGGGTGTGTGGGTGCCCGCGTTTGTGTACTTTGGGAGGGGGCATCACAGACACACTGGGAGTCGACACAGGGGACGTGTAAATGGTAGTGGGGGTGGTGAGTGCAGGTGAGCGGGGTGTGGTGCTGGGTGTTGTGGTGCGAGTCCTAGTGCGTGTAGATGTAGTGCATGCAGGTGAGAGTGTAGGCGACACTGGGAGGGAGGAGGGAGACGACGACGAGGGGGACACAGTGGAGGCAGTGGATGTTGCTGTGTGTGTATGTGGGTGATGCTTGTGTGAGTGCCTGTGGGTTGTGTGGTGCTTATGTTTGCCTGAGCTACTTTTGTGTTTTGAGGTGTGTGCATGCTTGTCTGATGGTGTGCTTGGGATAGGCTGGGGTACAGGGGACTGGGTCTGGGTGGAGGAAGTTGGAGGGGGGAGGCTAGACACAGGGACAATGGCTGCCATCAGTGCTGAGGCCAGAGATTGCAGGGTTCGATGAAGGGCAGCCTGACCAGAATGAATGCCCTCCAGGAATGCATTACCGTGTTTCAACTCCCTTTCTACACCCTGGATGGCATTCACAATGGTAGACTGCCCAACAGTGTGTGACCTGAGGAGGTCAATGGCCTCCTCACTGAGGGCAGCGGGGGTGACTGGGGCAGGGGCTGAGGTGCCTGGGGCGAAGGTGATGCCCACCCTCTTGGGTGAGCGGGCACGGAGTGAAGGCTGAGGGGCTGCTCGGAGGGCGGTGCTGGTAGGGGGGGTGGCGGCTGTACCTGTAGAAGTGGGGGGCACAGATGGTGCTGCCACCACAAGGGAGCTCCCATCAGAGGACGAGTCCGTGTCGCTGTTTGGTGATCCGGTGACCGACGTGAAGATCCCCTCGCCCTCCGTCCCACTGGTGTATTCAGAGTCCGTGGTGTGGCCCTCCACGGCCATGTGGGATGCAGCTCCCTCGTGCTCCGGTGCCACTGTACCTCCGCCTGATGATGCTGATGCACAAAAGAACAGGGAGAGCACAAAAAGGGGGGGGACGACAGAAGAAAGACAGGTTGAGTGCATGGCTTACCGCTACCGTTGGCGGACAATACAGACACAGCAGCCCCCTGCACTACGCCGTACTCTTGGCCTCTACAGATGCAATTCCTGGGATCTGGCCTACATGGCTATGGTGGACATCTGCACACATAGATGACACAGGGGCATGAATACCTGTACTTGGCACTCTACAGAGGTGGGGCGGAGTGCCACATGGCCTGCATTCCGGAGTGGCCTAGCCTACGTAACTGGACCTGGCCTAGGGAAACCCACAGCCCTCCTCCCCCACCCAGACCCTTCCACTGCGCGCAAAGTCCGCTGAATGATGTTGTACTCCCCCCCTTGTGTCTGCTGTGATGCCCTCAAGCGCCCATCCAACTCAGGGTAGGCCACCGCCAGGATACGGAACATCAGTGGGGTCATGGTGCGACGGGCACCCCTCCCACGTTGGGAGGCCATCCCCAGCTGAGCCTCCGCCGTCTTCTTGCTCCAGGGGCGAATGTCCTCCCATCTTTTACGGCAATGGGTGCCACTTCTCTGGTGGACCCCCAGGGTCCAGACGTCCTTGGCGATGGCACTCCAAATGTCCTTCTTCTGGTGGGCGCTGACCTACATGACATGTACAAGGGAAGAAGAGAAGTCATTACCAACTGCACCGTCGAAGTGAGTGGCCCCCATCCCTACCCTTGCCATGTTGAACATGCATTCACCCTCCTTCATGCTCACTGAACTCTGCCCCTTCCTTCTCACAACCAGCCCTCTCCACACAGGCATAGCCCATACAACGTGCTCCCTGTGTACTTACCTGTTGGTCTGGAGGACCGTAGAGTAGCGTGTACTTGGGGAGGACCCCGTTGACTAGCTTCTCCAACTCCTGAGCAATGAAGGCAGGGGCCCTTTCCCCAGACGCAGCAGCCATTGTCTCTTCCAGACTGAGGTCACAGCAGCACTTGCAGTGTAGGTCCTCTCCTGTCTAAGATCAGGCATCGAGTGATTGAACAGATAGAAAATGGCGGTCACGTCCGCGGCGGTGACGTCCGCGGCGGTGCGTATCATCCCCGCCGGCGCACTTCATCATTGACTCCTGGGACCCATAGGGTCCAATGTTAACGAATGCAGCAGTGCTCCATTTCCTTGCAAATGGATCATTTCAAACAACAGTGGCCATGGCATCAGGGATGTCCCAGCCTATGTTTTCCAACGTGTTGTCCAGAGTGTTGTCTGCCCTGCTGAAACACGTAAGGAGCTACATCGTTTTCCCTCAGGTGGAGGATTTGGCTACAGTGAAAGGTGACTTCTATGCCCTGGGACATATCCCCAACATCATAGGTGCTATTGATGGCACCCATGTAGCTCTGGTCCCCTCACGCAGGAGTGAACAGGTGTACAGGAACCAGAAGAGTTATCATTCGATGAATGTACAGATGGTATGTTTGGCAGACCAGTACATCTCCCAGGTAAATGCCATGTTCCTTGGCTCAGTGCATGACGCCTACATCCTGTGGAATAGCAGCATCCCGTATATGATGGGTCCACTCCAGAGGCACCGGGTGTGGCTATTAGGGGACTCTGGTTACCCCAACCTGTCATGGCTATTGACCCCAGTGAGGAATCCCAGGACCAGGGCAGAGGAACGCTACAATGAGGCCCATGGGCGGACTAGGAGGGTGATCGAACACACCTTCGACCTCCTGAAGGCCAGGTTCAGGTGCCTCCATATGACAGGTGGTTCCCTATTCTACTCACCAAGGAAGGTGTGCCAGATCATCATCGCCTGCTCGATGCTTCACAATCTTGCTTTGCGACGCCAGGTGCCTTTTCTGCAGGAGGATGGTCCAGATGACGGTGTTGTGGCAGCTGTGGAGCCTGTGGACAGTGATGAGGAGGAAGCTGAGGAAGAAGACATAGACAACAGGGCATCAGTCATACAGCAATATTTCCAGTGACACACAGGTGAGAACAATTGTTTTACTATTACATTCACTTTCACACTTCTACCTCTATCCTGTCTGTCAATTAGTAGCAGTATTTGGTAACTGAGTTGTACATTTCCCTTACGGTTTCACAGGTGTGGTTACCAACGTGTGTCATCTGCTTGCATCCTTCATGGACTTGTGATGTGTGACATAGGTATGTTGGCATTACATTTGAAAACACATTTTGTCACTGTCATTGCTAATACACATTTTCATAATCACTGACTGACTCCAGATTGTTTTGTGGTTCAAGGGTGTTTATTGAAGTGCTAATTATTGAGGGGGTGGCAAAATGGTGATGGGTGATGGTGGAGGAATGTCCATGGCAGAGTCCAGTCTATAAGTCTCACAGGTGCACTGCCCATATGGGCATAGGAAGTGGAGCTGGGGCAGTTCTAATCTGGACAGGGTAACAAAGTGAGACAGTGGGAGGACAATCAGGGTGGTCTCATTTCCTGGCGGGGGTCTTGCAATCTTGCTCTGTCCTGTTCCTGGATCTCAGGGACCGCTTGCGGGGTGGTTGTCCGTCTGCAGGGGGTGGGGTGCTGGTGTTGTGGTCCTGTGGCGGGGCGTCCTGTCCACTAGCGCCGGCGGAGGTGGTGGGCAGTTCATCGTCCATGCTAGTGTCACGGGCCCCTTGGAGTGCCACGGTGTCCCTCATGGTCTTTTGTATGTCCTTCAGCACCCCTACGATGGTGCCCAGGGCGGAGCTGATGGTTCTGAGCTCCTCCCTGAACCCCAAATACTGTTCGTCCTGCAGGCGCTGGGTCTCCTTGGCTAGGACCGTCGCCACCGTCTCCTGGGAGTGGTGGTATGCTCCCATGATGGAGGAGAGGGCCTCGTAGAGGGTGGGTTCCCTTGGCCTGTCCGCCCCCTGTCGCACAGCAGCCCTCCCAGTTCCCCTGTATTCCTGTGCCTCCATCCCCTGGACCGTGTGCCCACTACCACTGCCCCCAGGTCCCTGTTGTTGTTGGGGTTGTGGTTTACCCTGGGTTCCCTGTAGTGGTGGACACACCGCTGATTGACGTGTCCTGGGTACGGAGGTATGGGCCCGCTGGGTGGGTGCTGTGCTGGTGTTACCAGAGGGTGGAAGGTCAGTGTTGGGCTGAGCCTGTGCAAGGGGAACCGACTGTCCCGAGGCCCACGATGGTCCGGGCTGGTCATCTGGATCCAGTTGGCCAGAGCTGCTGTTGTCACTGTGGGCCTCTTCTGTGGGTGGAGTGGAGATGCCTGGACCCTCCTGTGTGGTGACGTTACGTAGTGGTCCTGCAGGGGTATAAGAGCATGATTATTGCATGTGTGTGTGTCATGGTGTGCAATGGGTGGGTGTGCGTGTACCCCAGTGCAAGCATTCCTGTGTGGGGGCTTGTATGATGATGGTTGGGGGATTGTTATGGGTATGTGCAGTGAGCATGCTTTAGTGCTGGGTGTCCATGCTTAGTTGTGTCATGCAGGGCTTGGTGTTGGGATGTGTGGTTTGTGATATTAGTACATTAGTGAGGAGTTGGAGTGATAGGGGAGGGGGTGAGGGTGGGGGGGGTGATAGCATGCAGGTAGGGTGGGGGATATGATAGTTAAGATTTGACTTACCAGTGTCCATTCCTCCACCGACTCCTCCGAGGCCCTCTGGATGCATGATGGTCAAGACCTGCTCCTCCCATGTTGTTAGTTGTGGGGGAGGAGGTGGGGGTCCGCCGCCAGTCCGATGAATCACGATGTTGTGCCTGGAGACCACTGAACGCACCTTCCCCCGTAGGTCGTTCCACCTCTTCCGGATGTCCTCCCGATTTCTTGGATGCTGTCCCACAGCGTTTACCCTGTTGACGATTCTTCATCATAGCTCCATCTTCCTGGCTATGGAGGTGTGCTGTACCTGTGCACCAAATAGCTGTGGCTCTACCCATAGGATTTCCTCCACCATGACCCTGAGCTCCTCCTCGGAAAACCTTGGGTGTCTTTGGTGTGACATGGGGTGGTGTAGGTGATGTGTGGGGTGGTGTATGTGTTGATGAGTGTGGTGATGTGTGGGGTGTTTTGAGCGTGGATGTTGTATGGGTGATAGTGTTGTGTGCCTCTGTGTGGTGGGGTTGTCTATTGCTGTAGTCTCTCTCTGGCCTTCTTTCAGTTTTGGTCGTAGGGGTTTGTGGGTGATGTGGGTGTGTGTTTTATATTGTGTTGGGTGTGTGGGAGTGGTGTTTGTATGTGTGTCAGGTGTGTGTATTTTGAATTGTCCAATGTGGCGGTGTTTTGTAGAAGTGTGTATATTTGGAGCGCGGCGGTGTGTACTGCCAATGGAAAACCGCGGTTGAAAGACCGCCGCGTGGATTCGTGTGTCGTGATAGCATGGGCTTGTTTCTGTTGGCGTGACGGTGTCGGTTTTGTCGGTTTTGTTTTCACCAGTTTATCACTGACCTTTGGTGTGGCGGACTTGTGTGGGGTATGTGGGTCATAATAGCTGTGGCAGTATTCCACGGCCGCGGCGGTGTATTGGCGGTCTTCTGCACGGCAGTAAGTGCCTTTTACCGCCAATGTTGTAATGACCCCCTATATCTCATTTTGATATAGTATGTTCAGAGTCAGCCTCCTACAGTGTGCGCATGTGGGTTTAGAAGGATTGGTTGACTCAATAATTTATGGGGTTTAAGAGGGTGGCACATGGGTGAGGAATACGTATATGCATGTCGGGGTGGAGGTAGGGGAGGGGAATGAGGTATTCGGACTATTAATGTTGTTGCTGTTGTTCTGTTATAAATATTTTACAGATGAAACCTTAAAAATGAGACAGCATTTGCTACACAGAGGGGGGGGGCACAAATATTTCTGCTGGGGTGGACATGACACAGGTTCCCTTCCCTAAACAAACATATTATTCTGTAGTTTCCTGGAATGTCAGTGGGTTGGGAAACAAGATAAAGAGGGAGCTTGTCACCACCTACATGAAATGGCACAGACTGGACATAGTCATGTTGCAAGAGACTCACTTGAGAGGAACTCAATGTTAGTGGCTGGCCCGAGTTGCATACACTACATTAGCTCATGCAGGCTTGACCAATGATCATGGGGGGGGTGATTTTAATCCGGAAATCCCTCCCTTCAGTGTACAAAGATAATGGTTAGATCCCAACGGGACATATATAGCAGTGCAATGTAACTGGGTATGCATGATGTGATGCTCATATGTGTTTATGCTCCCCCACGCCTCCAACAGGGCACACTTGATGGTGTAGCAACCGTGCATCAGCACCACCCATCGAAAAGAGATTACTCAAACTACTCGGGGGCACAGAGAGTGGCATCCTGACTGGACTATTTTTTTGCCACAGCAGGCAAGGAGTGGACGATACTACAAGCCAAATATTTCACAAGGGGGATATCCAACCATGCCCCTCTTTGCCTCTCAATAAGGTGTAAACCCTGGGGCACTTGCCAGGGGTAGAGGCTAAACACATGAGAAATAAGGGATGAAAACACAGTACGTGCCCTCCTTACAGAAACCAAGCTCTATTTTCCAGAAAACAAGACTTCTGTGACATCCACAGTGACTCTGTGGGAGGCTTATAAAATGGTGATCCATGACTGGCACAAAACATTATTGCACATAAATGAAAAAAGAATGTGCAAGAAGTTGAGATGTTAGAAGCTCAGCTTAAACACAGAGAAGCAATGGCCTCAGTCCCTTTTGACCTTGTTCAATGGCAACGTATATAAAATATATGAGCCGAATATAAAGCACTGCTCCACAATGAAACACGCAAATAATTTCTAGCTGTTCAACACAGATTATATGATGTGGGTGATAAAGCCAGGAAACTCTTGGCTTTTTTAAGGCCACAAAGAGATTGAGACAAGCTGGGTATACTCCAAAGAATGGATGGATGGTCACACATACACCAATGATAAGGACATAGGGGACGGTTTTGCTGCCTTCTATCAGACCCTATAAAGTATACAAGCCCAAGCAACGGAGTCAGAAATAGAAATGTACCTCCATGATGTGCGGCTTATGACCTTGACATTGAGGACCACAATGCCCTAGAGGAGGAGCTCTCACTTGATGAGATTCAGCTGGCCATCATTAAATCAACACTGGGAAAGAACCCTGGGACCCAATGGTATCTCGGCAGAGTTCTTTAAGAAACATGCCACTATACTTTACCCCCAACAACTCCAAATGTACTTGAGGGCCAGACGTGACAGAACTCTACCACCAGATCCGCATAAAACAACAATAGTGGTTATACCTATAGCTGGGAAATGGCCTCACAATGTGGCTTCTATCGTCCGATCTCATCATTAAATATAGAAACCAAACGTTTGGCCACAGTACTGACCACTAGGCTAATTAATGTTCTAATCCCTCTTATTCATGTAGAGCAATCCAGCTTTATGCTGGGATGATCTACTAGATACAATCTACGCAGACTCCATAAGTGGTTGGAAGAAACCTGATTGCGCCCGGACCCACACGTAATCATCTCTTGCGATGCTGAAAAAGCATTCAACTCCGTCCACTGGCCCTTCTTAACCCATACTCTC